>NC_071501.1:72284519-72595709 GCF_028408465.1 Anastrepha ludens
AAGTCTTTTACAACCTTTTAGCTATTTTTTGATTCACCTTTGGGATATTCAAACCACACAGGTTAAAGCCATTCAACGCAAAAACACTTTTTTCTAGCACTCTTTTCTTTCTTTTCGTTACTCATTACCTTGCTAATCTACAAAAAAAAGCGTTTATCACCTGAGCAACAAATACAAACTGCTCGCTAAAAGCATATTATTAATTTTTTAAAAGCACGACGCTTTTTGGTCTACATCTATTTTTTTTTTGTTTTTTTTTTTTTTTTTACTAGAATTTCGTATACGAAAATGCTTGCTTTTAGCTAAAAACACCCACTGTTTGGATACTCACCCTCAATGGCACTCTCCGACAGCGTGTACGAGTGCTCATCGCGTCCGTGTCGCAGATTGTGCCGCGTTATTGGCTCGCCATCTTTGAGCCAAAATATGGGATCGGCCAAGGGGACTATGCATGTGATTGAGAATGGCTCGCCAATATTAACATTTGAATCGCCATAATAAATCGCTGTCTCATAGTCAAAATCTGGCAAATCTGTGTTGACATTTCACGCATACATATGTACATGTATCATAGGAACATACATATTTGCATAAATTGTTGTTGGTTTTTAATTTAGTCGATTTCGCATTGGTTGTGTAGTAGCAGTTGTAGTTGTGGTAGCGGTTGTAGTTGTAGTAGATATTGTTGTTATATCGTATGCCATATGATATAAACGCAAAAATTTTGCGTATTTCGCCATTAAAATATTTCCATTTTGCACATCGTTTCGTTTCGTTAGGTTTTATTTCGTTTCGTTTCATAATCCACAACAAATGTTTGCATGAACAATTCGCATTTAACACAGATTTCAGTACATACATACTTGTAATTTAATTCAATTCAATTTGTCGGGCTAATTATACGTTTTGCAGAAGGTTGAAATTGGAGGAAATAATTATAAAACCAAATGAAACAACATAAAACTTGAAATCAAAAATTACAAAAAAAAAAAAAGAAAAATAGGTAGCAAGAAAAAAACCAAGAACAATAACACGCTACACTTACTCGAGTATTCCAAGTAGAAAGAAAACGAAATAACGAAGAGGTAATTAAATTAGTTTTAAAATAATAAAACAAGTTTGTAGGTATGCGTGTTGTAAACAAATTGTGTGTAAAGGTATTTATTTATTTATGCATGTGAAGGAAAATTAAGAAAAAAAATGCAAATTGGAGAATGGAATAATGTGTGTATGTGTATGTGCGCGTGTGTGTGTTTATTTAAATAAATATAGATGTATTTGTTAAAGGATTCTTATTTATCTCAGTGTAGTTAAAAGTCAATTAATATTGCTAATATTTATTTTGTTAATTCCTTAAATTAAATCGAATGATAATATAATAGAATTTTCGTTAAATTTATTTGATTTCAGCGCCAAGTTGAATGTATCAATGATTACTTTTGTGAATAACAAATTGTAAATATGAATGACGTTGTCGCTCATAAAGAATTTGTATACAATCAATATTGCTTTAACAAAAAAAAATTATTCATAGTCAGTTTAAAGGAAAGAAAGGAAGAAATGCGTTGGCAGTAAACTAAAGAATTATGTACCAAGCAGCTAAAACGATACACTATATTTAATTCTTTTTTTTTTGCACAAAAGGAGACATACATGGGGTGGTACATACACAATACAAATACAGGTGATCTAGGTGAATATTACCTAAGCAATGTGAGTGAATATAATGTGTGCTTTCTGCTTGATTGACTTAAGAAAAAATAATTGTTCTATAGATTAGGGTAGAGTAAATGGGAGAAAATTAAAACAATAGAAAACTAAATAATAATGGTAACTTGAGGCTTTGGTTAACCGTGTGCATCTGATTTGTATTAAAAAAAAAAAACACGGACGAATATCAAAATTATTATTTATTTATTTTTTTTTTATTTAACTTTTTCTATTTAATTTTTTTAATTTAATTTTTTGTTATTTAATTTTTTTTTATTTAATTTTTTTTATTTAATTTTTTTTTATTTAATTTTTTTTTATTTAATTTTTTTAAAATCTTTTTAAACCTACATAAGACACCTTTTTAAAACTTTCGGTTGGGCACCCAGGTCTGGCCTTTTTTCGACCTTTTTAAAAGGTTATATCTATAAATCGATAGAAAATTAAAATTTTAGGAAGCTACCTGGAAGCTCAAGTCGTTGGCTATAATAGAAATATGTTAAATTCACGTCCTCGAAAAAGTTTGGCGAGACCCGAGTGCCCAACGGAGGGTTAAATTAAAAAACAAAAAAAAGTTTATCAAAAACATTTTTTTTTCTAATATTTTTATTCCAATTTTTTTTTTAATGTTTTTATTCCGAATGATTTTTTTCCAATTCCGAATGTTTTTGTTTTTTAATTTTTTTATTCCGAATGTTTTGTTTTTTAATTTTTTTATTCCAATTTTTTTTAAATTTTTCTATTCCAAATTTTTTCTATTAAACATTTTTTTTAATTGTTTTTTATTAAAAAAAAAAATTTTGTTTTTTAATGTAAGAGTTAATATTTTTTTAATTAAATAATAATTCGTAATTTTTAAATTAAAACAAAAAAAAATTGTTTCTTTAATTTAGCCACACTCCTTTCCCTATTTGTGTCACACATACTTTATACCATACAAAAATCACAGAACTCATGGAATCTATAAAATAAGTTTTTTTACTTGATTTAGTTATTCCTTTATTTTGATTTTAAATATTTTTAAGAACAATAAATTCGTATAGAGGAAAAATTTAATTGTCTATCGACGCAAGACATCGGCTGGTATGACAGATATTCATTAATTCAAATATAAATATATGTATGCATATGAACCCAATGACATCCCCCTGCAAAAAGCAATGAGATAAATGCTTAAAAAATCTAACTTGCCCATATGATCATCAATCGTGTTGTATGTATGTCCTTTCAATTTATTTTTTATCCTAATTATTGATTATTCTTATTCTAAGCCTACATTTTTCTAAAATTACTGTTTGAATCACTACATTAACAAAAAGATGCATGGCCTGTTCAAGAGTGAAGAAAATCTAGAAGACTTCATAAGGACGCCATTATACTCAAATCAAAGAAACTGTATGTATGATTTATGGTTTGATGCAGTCAAGAGGCCATATTCGGTACGTAGAAGCTTGTAAAGCTTCTTTTAACTAGAAAGCGTCAGTAGAGATGTAATGCTTGGCTTCGTCAGATAGCACGAGAAAGTTAAAATGCAAAGTTCTGCATGAGAGGAGGGACTTCTTTGCTATTACATCCTATACCTACAATTCCTTAACCCCTTCCAACTCTCATATAGAAGAATTGGCTATTTTACTTTGATTTCATACACTAGTGGAAAAAATGAAGGGATCAAAAAAATTTGGTCGCCAGCTACGGTAATGCCGACGGCATTTTTAATTTCATGCGTGTCTTGGGGATAATCTGAATTTATTTTTTATTTTCAGAATTTTTTGTTTATTGTCACAATTTTTTTGGTTTAATTAGGAAAAAAGTGTTTCTTTTTTTCATAAATTTGAGAACATTTTGGCAAAAAACAAAATGCAGAGAAAGTTGAGAAAACTCGTTTTTTTTTCATTTTGATAGCTGTTTTTCTTGCTTTTTCAAATTTAATAGAAGGATGGAACACTTTTTTATTTATTTTTTATTTTTTAGAAGCCATAGACATTCATTGAAGATGATTTCATCGAGTTTTTGAAACCGCTTTTAAAGACAAAACGATCTACAAAAAAAAAATGAAGCTAGATAAGCAAGTTATCTGATCCGTGTAGTGGTGTGGTTGGAAAAAAATGTTCCTAGTTCGTGGAGTAGTTCAAAGTCTGAGCACAGTAATTGCAGCATTTAAATTTTATTTGGAGTAACTAATACCAAACGTTTTTTGCGGCGCCTTATACCTAAAAGGTTTTGTATTTTATTATCGAAAAGAATTTTCACAAAAAAACAACATAAAATTTTGTTAAAGCCAATGACCCTGTCGTGTCTTGTAGATTTTGGTTAGTTTGAACATAAAATTAAAATAAAAATATCTCTGTATATGTACAGATATGTTCACAAAAATAGCAGCGTGACATACATATTTTAAAATTTTGATAATTTATTCATTTTTTTAAATTTTTTTATAAAAATATAGGTCCTTCTACAACAAAGACAATATAACTTATATTTACAATAAGCAAAACAATATAAGCAACAAAAAAGCGGAAAAATGAAGAAAGTCTACAGTCCAGACTTTTATTTCTATTTATAGAAAATATATCAAAATACAATAAAAAATAAACACAAAATAAAAAAAATATTCAATGTGCTTCACATTTTCCACACAAAATGATGAGATGTTGTGCTCAAATTGACACAAGGGACTGATGCGTCTTAAAGTTTCAAACTTTGTACGAAATTAAAAAAAATGCATCAATATTCGAAGCATGGAGTTTTTTTATAATTATTTTTTGTTGGCGGTGTTATGAATTTTTTTCCATATAACGAATGCGCGAAATATCTTTTATATGGAGCAGACCATCAGCAAAAAAAAAATTGTCTAAATTCAATGCAATTTTTGAACCATTTCAAATTAGCACTTTCTTATAGCAAAATTTAATGGACTAAAAAACTGCATACTCGAAATACTTTATGAAAATTCTGATTAAAAAGATTGACATTTTTGTGAAAATTTACTGATTGTTTTTAATTTTGTATACGAGTAAAGTTCGAAACTTTAAGGGGTTATACGCAGTTATGACTTTCAAAAAAATCGATTTCATTGCATTTTTGTAATGTACATATATTCAAAAGTATACGCACGAAATTCGAAGTACATAGATCTAAGCAATACTTTCGGAGTTATACCTAAATATGTAGAGATGCCTCGGCACGTTTTAAGGTAGGTTCAACCGGTATTGAAACTTTAAACGTGTTTTTTTTCAAAACGGCATTTTTCAAGTCGGTGTACACGATATCTCGAAAACGGCTTGTTTGATCGGTCAACCGTTTTAACTCAATCTTTAAAGATACATTTTCTAGTAATTAATCGTTCCTTTTGTAAATCTGATACTTATTTTCCATTTTATAATCAATTTACGGCCAAATTTTTACGTAAAAATCGAAATCATTTCTTTTAAAAGCTGCCATTTTGTGAAAATTCACTATTTTGATTAGCCGAACGATTAATTACTAGATAATCTAATATATTAACAAACTTTGTTTGGTTTTTTGATTTCAGATAATCCAATCCTGAGTTACGATGTACACCGTAAATCGTCTTTTTTTAAAGGAGGTTCCAGAAATCGGCTGCAGCGCGCTCTATAATCAACATTTTCATAAATAAAAAATTTTGTTACGTTCAGGGATGAAGGATGCTTTTATAACCGCCAAAAATTTTCAAATTAAAATATTCTGAAGTTTCTTCAGGATAAATCCTTGACAACCCGTCTTTTATTTGCTTCATAACTGCGTATAACCCCTTAAGTAACATGCTTTTTGTTTTTTGTTTTTTGCTGTATGTTTATTTGTATAAACTACATTTTTATAAAAAAATAAATAAATTCAAAACTTTGAAATATGGATATTTTGAACACAAGTGTGTACATATACATATATATATATTTTTTTTTGTATTCAGGTTGTATGTTCATGCTATGCTTATTCTGCTAATTTTAAACTTTGCATATTTATTTCTTAGTATATGTAGCAAATAAAAACAAAAAAGTCTAAAGGCAAATGGTTAACTATGCTGAAAAAAAATTTAATTTATTTCGTTCATCTCAGGCGTCCAAACTGTAATAAATATTAAAAACTATCCTTTGATATGTTTCACATTTGAGATGATGGTATGTGAAATTTAATTCAAAGCAGAACAAAAACAAAATGCATGGCTTAAAATCTTGAGTTTCCCATTACGCTGCATCTAAGACGGCCCTACAATTACCCCGTTAATCCATGGTTTCTTTTGACTTAAAAATCAAGTGCGTAAGAATTTTCTCAGTAAATACAGTATCTCTAAGTATTTCCACCTTAACTTTTTGGAAAGGAAAAAGCAAACAAATTCAATCCAAAAGGGTTGTAAATTAGAATTTTTGCAATATCTAGCGCCAAGCGTCAGCTCTTTTGAAACGGAAAATGAAGGGAACGAAAAATTTCTATATTAAATTATAAAACTAAAAAGATACAGAGCAGTAGCTGTTCAAATTATCAAATTATTATACAGCATGATATTTCGAAATATGGCATTTTCAGTTTGAATTAAATAATTTTCAAATTAAACGGATTTCTTTGCAAAATAAACGAAATTTTTTCCAAAACAAACGGAATCTTTTTTAAAATAAACGAAACCATTTTGAAATTTAGTGAAATTTATTGAAATTAAATAACAAAAAACCAAAAAACAAATAGTAAAATATTAACTCTTATTAAAAAAAATAGTCAACAGACAAGCAAGACTTAAAAACGTTCTTTTAGATTCTGTTCACATGGCTTATAAGCTTAAAAAGGCCAATGGACGAAAGTAAATATATACAAATATTCTGAAGAACATTTTAGGTATACATATACAATGTATGTATGTATGTGTTGTAATTACCAGCTGAACATTCAAAATTTTAAGAGGCTAAAAGAATTTTGAAGTATTGACACAAATTTCTATGAATTCTAATTAGTATTCTAACAAGGCCGCGGAGGTGCACGTAAATAGTCAATGCAACGTTCTCACTTGAGTATTTCTATGTATGAAAAAATGTACACAGTTACAAGCATATGTATTATGAGTAGCTACTAGGGTTTATAATTATGTGCAAGCATGTATGTAAGTGCCCCTTCCACTTTCCACTTTCCACTTGCCATATGACACCCAATGATCTAATTTATAATTTTACGAAATACGAGCAAACGCCTATGACTGGCTCAAGATGTTAATAACATGGCTGCTTATAGGCACACGCACATATGTCCGTACCCTACATGCAATCATGTTTACATATATATGCGAATATTCATTAATGTGCAGGCATGTGCGCAGAGGTTTAACTGACGCTGTGTACAAAATAATAGTAATCAAAAATTTTGCTTATTATTACACCAACAATTTTGCCAAATAATAATAATAATAATAATAATTTTGAAATAAGACACATAAAGCGTGAGAGATAGAAAAAAACTCTACACTAACATTCAGCATGACAGATAATTTCTCTCAAAGGATTAGCAATTAATTAACAATTTTTTGGGGCTGCCCAAATCGCATGAATAAATTATAATTTTTTAATGCTGAAGAGTAGATTTCGGATATAGTACTGGTAAAACCAGTATGAGATAAGTACATATTTGTTATCAAAAATCATATTCCTTCAAAAGTTCAGTATGAATGATTTTGTTGAACAAAAAGACATTTTTTCTACAATTTATCATAATAAGTATAGACTATTTTCACCGAACCTTAACTGCGGCGGATGTTGCTTAACTATAGCAAAATATCGAATTCAAATACCCAAATCTTCATACAACTAATTTTTGCCAAAGCGCGTCAACCTCACTTTCAGAATGGAGAATGTAGTGGAGCCAACAGAAAATGTTAATGTTAACAGTGATAGCCGTATTACGAGTGTAAATATTTTTGATAGATACTTTCCGTGACTACACAAGCGAAAGAGAGAATTTAATTAATGCAGAATTTAAAGAGGTAAAATTTTCGTACAAAAAAAAGTTTTCTTTTATATTTAGCATAAACATAAACATTTTGTATTAAGCAAAGTAAATGTTCTGATTATTGGGAACAGCATATGTTATAAGAGCGAAACTATTAAACACAGAAATAATAAACTTGAAAATTACAAGTTTTACGTACAAATACGTGCAGCTGAGGTAACCTTCAGCAAACGACAAACCTTCAATATATACAATAATCAGGGGCATGAATTAAATCTATTGAGATCGTATAATATTTCTGAAACTTAGCAGAGTTTTTATTGATGGAAACATTTATATTGAGCCCTACTTTGTAACTTCAAATGAGTAATTAAAAATTTCTGAAGTCGTTTTACTTGAATTTTTAATTTTTTTGAATCGTGACGTTTTTCAAACAAGCAAGTGCTTTTTTAAATTTAGTTTTCTAGCGATATGATATCAGTTATAAGATCAGGAAATTTTATAATTTTGCCATTTGTACGTCATACAATTTGATAACAAATTCAATTTATATAAAATGGAGCCGCCACAGAGGTTGTACTTCTTTATGGATTGGAAAGAGTTGATTGACCACTTTGGAACAGATTTGATATGTGATTTCGTTTAAATGCTCTGCAAAGAGAATTTGTATGGCCAAAACCAGATTTTGCGTCGCAGTTTTTTTTTCGCGTTAATGTATATTAGCTGCAATATAAATTGAGTCAAATTGAAAGTTATATCACTTAATGCTTAGATATAATGAGGAGGCACTAGCATTTGCCACGTTCCCATGCCAGTCGGTTCTACGTAACCGGAACGATCCAGATTTATATCCGGCCAAGGACTGTCACTTCAGCAGCATTCCTCGTATATCTATGGGATAAAACGCGGTAACGTTCCCACAAGGGGCGAATTTATGATATCAGAACGCAACCGATTTATATACGACCAACTAACTGTAACTCCAAGAGCATAAAACAAAAAATTTTGGGACAATATTTTAAGCAATTGCAAAATATCAACACGTTTAGCTGTTAATTTAAAATATTTTAAATACCACGGAATTCCAAAAACAAAAAAAAAGCAATAAAAAAATTTAAAAGTCACATTTACCACGTAAAATTCTACTGATATGTATTTACCTCATTTGAACAATGTTAAAATGTACTAAATTTTAAAAATTGAAAGGATATTATCTTGTGTCAATATTTAAAAATAAACAAAAGCGGCACATAACGAAAATATTTTTTATAATAATATTTGTTTTATTTTTAACATTTTTTCATTTAGACTTATTGCAACTTTTTCGCACACAATTCCTCGCATATACAAGTACTTTTGGGAGCGAGTATGTGCGCTGTCTTTGTTTTTCGTTTTAATTAAAAAAAAAGCGTTGACTATGCGACTGGTTATGTATGTGTGTGTGTGTGTGTGTGTAAACAATTTTATATTAGCGTTAGTGAATTAGGAATTGCTATAAATTTTATTGAGTAATCATCACTTGAGAATGCGACAAAAATATTTATAATAACAAAAATAAATTAGAATATAATGTATAAAGAAAACTATATTATTTAAAATAATATCGCAACAAAACAAACAACCATATAATTTACTACCACTACTTACACAATTGGGCGCTTATTATTAAATGTACATAAATACATATATACATACGCAAAAATCTATGTGAGACAGAAATATTTTAATTATGTTTGCTTAAATTATAAAATGCTGATGTGACAATGTCACAGTCTTTGCCGTTTTTAAATGTTATTGTAGGCAATGGGCAATTGGTTGGCGATAATTAGGCTAACTAAAGAGTCTGCAACCAAGTCAAAAACAGACAGCAACAAACAATCAGTTACTGGAGGCAAAAAATCGTATCTTCTCACTCTGGTTGCCAAGCTTATTGGCCTGGAAAGGGGCCTGCAGTCACCGAATACACAATGAATTTGAATTTGTAAATAACTTTAATCAGTATGCAGTGCCAAATAGACAACGACCGTAAAAACAACAACAACAATAACACGCTCTACACATGTTCATACTTATAATTAGCAATGTATGTTATCTGTAATACGCCAGCTAAGAAATAAATATGACAAATACTTGAAGCGTATTTCGAGATAACGTTATTATAGAGCAGAAAACTGATAAGATAGGAGCCATCAGAAAAACAATAACAGGTTCGTTACTTGAGATTGACAAGGAACAAGAGGCCAGGCTAAAGCCAAAGTAAAATGTACTTAGTTAGATATGCTGTTCACAAGTGACAGATATTCGCTGACAACGCGGGCAAGTGACACGGCACGCAGCGGCGCGGCAAAAGCGAAGAAATTCCTGTATTTGTCAATGTACGAGTAGATTTACTCAAGTCCCCTTAAGTGCATCCATATGTATACTATATGTATTGGTACACATGTATATATACATCTACAAAAGTATCATTCTAAGTACACGCGTGCATGTGTATGACCAGAGCGATAAATTTTATCAAAAGCTTTACAAGGTAATTTCATCAACGCTGTGCTATCGCAAACCTGCTGTGTTTTTCTTCTCTGTGCTATACTTTACGTGCGTGTGTCTGTTGGGTTATTGGTTTGTTTGTGCTTTGTGATTGGGTAATTAACTTAGCGCTCGTGCGTTGACTCATGCTCGTATTGATAAAGTCAAACGATGAGTTGATGTCGGCTTTGATATGCGAACACGATCACCTGCTACATGGATATTTGTATCCATGCTGATTTTTTGTTTGCTTCAAATTTCTATTGCCTAGCAATTACTGAATATGTATGTATGTATGTATGTATGTATGTACGCGTAGTTAGTTTCAGATATGCATTCAGCACATTTGCTCATAAGTTATCTCGAAATCGAAATTTATTATTTTTAAATTTTTCGAGCATTTACGTAAAACACAAATCAATTGAATCGATCAATTGATTAAGTATTCGTTCAAGTGTATGTTGGCTTGATTGCAAATTTTGTAAACTGTTTAATTGAATCAATTTAGTAGCATATTGAACGCCTACCAATTATGACGGTATTTCGTCGTACTTAAATAGTAGTAATTTAAGTTATTTAAAATTTTAAATAACAATGATGTACAAAATGCACGGACTAGATATCGGTGCTCATACTAAATAGGTACATATGAAGATGAAAATAGCGTATATAAAAAATTTTTAAATGTAAATTTAGAAATTTCTCAATATTCAGAAATCCCTGAAGAGCACGCATGCATTTAGAAACTTTTTAAATTCAATATTTTGGAAAAAAGCATTGGCATTCGAAAGAAGAAGATTTGCACTTGTTGTGTATAGCTTTTTTTCTTTTTGTTTTTTTCTTTTGATTTGGAAACGAATCGCAATACTACGTAGCCTTAAATATAAGTCAAAACCGCATTTTTTACACTTTTAGGTTAAAATATCTTGAAAACCTGGATCATCAGACTAACCATGACCCTGAATTTGCATTCAGTACCTGAGAAAAAGTGGTTCCCTCTGGTACCTGTTAAAATTTCTGTCTACCTGTGTTATCAGATGAATTAGAATTTTGCTATCTGCCTGCCGTTGTTCAGATACCGATGAAGTTTGTCTACCTTTTTTTAGCTACCATAAATAACAGAAATTTTGCAACTAAAATTACATATGACGTAGAAATATATGTAATTCAGATATAATTCCATACATGCCCGAAACGCCTCTTTTTCTGTTGATAAATACAGACGGTGACAAAAGATGGCTTCTCAATATTTTAAGTCTTTTTTTGGTGAATGTTAGTTATTTTTATATAAAGTTTGAAATTATAATTATAACTTTTATAAAAACTGTTTTAATTTCATAAGCAATAAAACAGTAACCAAACATTTTTTCTAGAAATTTTAATTAAAAACCCGTTGAATTGTGGAAAAATTTGTGATTTTTTTTATTTTTTGTATATGGTTTGAAGTTTGAATTAATTTCAAAATAAAACCAAGCATATCCATTAACAAAAAAGGTAAATTTTATAAAGAAATTCGCCTTTCAATTCGAACACAAAAGTACACATACATATATCATACTTGTAAATGAGGTAAAGTGAAAACTTCTGACTATTCGCCTCCTTTAGTGAACCATTTCTCCACAATTCATTGTGGAACAACATCAAGACGCGCACCACAAATAGGAGGAGGAGCTGGGACAAACATCCAATAAAGGGTTTGACGGTTAATTATACATATATACATATATATATTATTGCATTGAGTGATATGTTACTACTATACGACTATTTAAAGGAGAGATTATGTTTCAAGAGATACTTTTTAACGGTTCTGTTTTTGTTAAGGCCAGGATGTGTTACAGCATGTATTACAAAATGGAGGCAAAAAAAGAAAAAAATTTAAACATTTGATTTGACAGCTACGTCAAGCATTACCTATTTCTAATTAAATTACACTGTACAACAAAATCAGACTTTTTACCAAATTAACAAGGTTGTTGTAATAGGGGACGAAATTCCCACCTTTTGGGCATTCTTTTGGTAAATCGCCATAGAAACCCATGTGATAGGGCAAATGATTATGTATCGGGGGAAGAGAACACAAAACCCAAAAAAAAAATTTAAGGGAAAGAAACAGATATAAGACAAAGAGTTGCAATCACATCCATAATTTTTTATTTATCCAAATTTATTACAACCTGTTTTCCATCATGCAGAGAAAAAATATTTGTGTGTGTTATGGCTTCTTATTTGAAGCTCTTTCCTGACACAGATGATTGTCATTACCTGCCGAAGGATAACCCCAACCTTTGATGCTTCTTTTCGACAGTGCTGAGCGCGCTTAGACAGCCTCCAACAAGTTTATTCATATTTTTAATAACATTGCTAGAAACATTACACATATGTATGTATGTATGGGTAAATGAAATATTTACTCGTGTTTTATGTTATTGCAGCATTAGCTTATTTAAGCGATAACAAAAATATTCACTGAACAGACTAAACTGCCAAGTGTAATGGGCCTGTAAACCAAATTGCCGTTAAATGTACAGCTGCAGCAATCACATACTTGACTTTTGTTATTTTTTGCCCGATAATGCAATAATAAGCTGCGAGTAAATTGGAACGAGAAGCAAGTTTAAATAAATTTACTATATTGTGTGCATAGTACTGCATTCAATCCGTGCACATACACACACACACATGAAATGTGTTAAACAAAAATATCTAAATATTTATTTAGTCAGTAAACAACTCAACAGGTTGGCAATTTTTAGCTACAAAAACAGTAAAATATATAGAGTGAGATGGAGAAGCAAAAGCAGGTAATCTGGAATTGCAAATGGCTAAGTGCTCCTGTTTATTGTTGGTGCGGCTGCAGTGATCCTACGTAGCATTGCATGTGTGTATGTACGTATATACGCCCATACAGATATACATATGCATGTGAATTTTTTGCCACGAGTTGTTTGCATTATTATTAGCATGCAACACGCATTTAGTCAGCACACATAAACACCTAGTAGTGACACGAGGGTTAAGAGCAATAGCTCTTAGCACCCAACACGGTATGTATACATACATATGCATATAGATGGACCTAAACACAATACATTGAGTGCCTTACACACATACAATTGTACCCGAGTTGCTGGCGAACAATAGCAGCGGCAGCAAAGAAAAGAAATATTTTTCAAATAAAAGGCGCATGCTTCGCACATTAATTCACCGACAAAAAAAAATATAAATAAACAAAAAAAAAACTTTTAGTTAACACCTTTGTGTAGATGCGATTTTATTTCGAGAACCCGCAAATATAAAATTGTATACAACAATTTAATGTAAACAATTCTTTTTTTGTATATGCGTTCCACAAACGCTGAGCGCGTAATAAGATATAAGAGAAAAGTGAAAAGTGAAATAGCTACGAACAACTTAAGTAAATAATAAAATAAACGAGCAAACTGACGTCGAGCACGATAGTTAGTTATGACAGTGCGGTGATTTTACTTCATATTTATAGAGATGCTTGCGCCCACAGTATTCACAGAATGTGCAAGCAGGTATGTGTGTATGTAGGTATGCGTTTATATGTAGATAAGTTGGCACTGTCATGCAGTAAGTGAGGCAACGATCAATGGTGCATATATAATAAATGTGTGTATGTGTGTGTACTAGTAAATACTTGTGCTTTTGGAAGTGTGCTGACTGCAATCAGCCTACAAAGTCCACTGATTAAATTGCATATAATTGTTATAGCCTTTAGGGATCCACTAATAATCTTGAGTTCATTGTTTGACAGCTACACAAAGAAATGCTCAATAAACTGGGCCAATCGAAAGTGCGTGCGTGCGTGTGCATGTGTATGTGCGTAAGCTTATAACTTTGTTCGATAAGTTCACAGAATTTGTCGATACGCATTGTAATGAAAACAGTTCAATTACACCGGTCGACACGATTTCTGGGTATAGCTACTGAATGCCAAATTTTGATTACTTTTACGTTACTAATGGAGTTTAAATAATAATTTCGATCAAATTTTTTGTAGACACAACCATTTCTGGAATTTTGAAGAAAAATTACTGATATTTTTTCATAGTTTTATTATAAAATGCAATCACAAGAATTTTCGCTGTACATCGGAGTCTTTTTAATGTAAAAATAATAATTACTAATAGCACAAAAATGTAAAATAGAAAGAAATCAAGTGGAAAAGTCCAAGGAATAAAAAACACAAAAAGTATAAAAGTGAGTATTCTTAGTGATTCTCTTATTTTTGCATGGATTTCCCTGTATTATCAACTTAAAATAGCAAATTTTAAAAGATAAGATGGGATAATCCATGGTTTCCGACGCCTGTCATCAGAATGAATTAAAACAGAAAAGCGAAACAAATTTTTTTTGTTATTACATTGATATTCTTTTTATACCCTTAAACTAATAGCTATTGTAATTATTATACAATATACGGGTTTTCCAAGCTTTAAACACTTTTCATCGAACGATTTCGAAAGCGCATTTAAGTCGTTCTGGCCGATTTAATATCATGTTGTGATCCAAGTATTTTGGCCACTGTCGTAAATTTTTGTGAAAATTGGTTTATTTGTAGGCTTGAGTATCATAAGAAGTAAACGCAGAAAATTAAAAAAAAACTTTGGCATAGTTTTTGAGCGTGAAATATCTACATTTGTTTTTGATATTTTTAATTTTTTTAAGGATTAAATGAACTTCAGAAAAAAAGTTTGTTCAAAACTAAAAACGAAAGATTTTTTGGGAACATTTATTTATTTTTAAATAAACTTCTACCATTTTATTCTTTTTTTCATTAACAACTGAAACAATGCCTTTGAACATTTTTTAACTTTTTCCATGTTTTGCTCTGTCACATTGGAAAGAGACAAATTCATGCATGACTGTGTTTTCGACTTACTGAATGCTCGTATGTTACCGTTAAAATTTTCCACAATTCCGCATATGACATTTTGCTAAAAATACGATAATTCAAATAGAATTTTTAATCAGCTAAATCCAAAATAACGAAATTTTAAGAATACCGCAAAAAATAATTTATTTTCAAAGCTTTTACTCACACATCTGAAGAATTGCGTTAAGAAATGAGACAGAGAAATTAACTGAGAAACGTAGAACAAAAATACCCAAAAAACCATTTTCACAAACCCATTGTACATAGTAAGATTTTCTTAGACTGTACGAAAAAGGCACCACTGAGCTCGAATGATAAAATCGTAAATTCGAAATTCGTACAGTGTGTTCATTCGTAGCGCCCTGTTTATTGCCCGCTCTAACAAAGACTTTAAAGTTTTTATAATACATCTCCCGAATGGAAGTTACAAAAAAATTTTCAAATAAATTTTGATGGCTTATTGAGGTTGTCAGAAAAAACTTACTAATTCAGATTCTTTTCTATTTTGTCGATTTTTTAAAATGTGGTAATTTAGTAAAAATGTGAGTAGTAAATTTAATAAAAATATTCTTTTTTAAGAAATTTGCTTGTGTGTATTTTTTTGTTCATCGCGTCACCAGCACGCTCGATAGCTGCAATTATTATAAGAAAATCCAGAATATGAAAATAATTACCCTAGAATTCCCGAGTTACAGCAAATGCTAAAAAATGGACAGATTTTGGGGAAAAATGCGGCAGAGAAGCTTTCCACCTGCTGCGTTCAATCGAAATTGTTTAAGAAATCTTTTATTCAAAACTGGGAATCGGCCAAAGTGCCATCCATTTCCAAAGATTTCAAGGTAATTCTCAGCGTCCTCAACTGCATCTGAAGTATTTTTAATGTTGTTACCTCTCTTCATTCAAAAATACTATTACCGCATTTTCAGTAGATTTTAGAAAATTAATTCAAGAAATGGAAAACCATTGCAAACAAGTTTTTATGATAAAATTCGTGTGTTTACTTGGTGCCAACTGGTTAATATTTCGCATTTGAATTTGGTAGCACTTTTTTGAGTGCACATGGGTACAGTGATAAGGCTGAATATCTAAAAGGTGGTTCATATCCATTTCAATAAATGACATCCGTTACTTTTTTAACAGAATATACAAATAAATTTAATATGCGTAAAGCGGAGCATTAAAATATCACTGAGTTGTTCAAAGGAATTGGCATATTAAGGACTCTTTGACCTTACAATTTGATTTTTTTTTTGTATTGCAAACTTTCTTAATGAATAACAGACATCTGTGCATATATACTTCCTCTTCCGCTGTTAAAAATATAAATTTCAATTTAGTTATACCAGCTGCTCTAATCCATTCATTAACTGTTAATAACACACTGAAAATGTGTTTTATTTTAAATAAACTTTATACTTACATACATATATACATATGTATGTACATTAATATATGTACATTTTTAAAAGCACCAGAAGTCAACCAATACAAGTAATGAGTAAATAAATATTAGCGGCACAGAATACTAAGAAATAACAAACAAACAAAAAACCCAAATAAGAGTGCAAGTTCATTAACATAAAAGAGTAAAGAACCAACTGATCATGCATACATACATACATATGGTATATAGGTGTTGCACACATGCACAAGCACGTATGTAGTGACTGAAGCCGGCAAATATGCAATGGCAAAAATCCCAAGTGCTTGGTGAGTTTTAATAGAAACCGGTTTGAGCATTTCAAATATGAGTTAAAAAAAGAAGAAAAATGCATGAACGCCTACTTTCAGTACAACCTAAGCTCTTAAAATTAATGTATGAGACCAATGCTTTACGGATAAACTCGTATGTACACCTATAAGCATGAGTTCATAACTTCACCCGCTGGCTGGCTCATTTAATTAACAAATATTTTTGCTGGCCACAATTTGCTTTACACTTAATACTTTTGTGTGACTACTACATCACATTGAAGGGTTCAACATTAGGTTATGCGAAATATGGAACTCTAATAAACAGTTAATTGCACTCGCCTAGCAAATTTCTCAACCGACTTGTGAAAAACAAATTGAAAGCGTTCACTGCTTACGCAATCATTCTACCACTACGCTAGAATTTTAAAAATAAATGGTACTTAGCCGCACAAAGCGCTACCGTTTCAATTGCCTGCCTCAACTAAGTCTACAGTTCCATGCATTCCAAGTGTTTTTGACGCTGTAGTAAATTTTTCTGAATTTGATTTATTTGTAGGATAGAAGTAAATTGAATACATTAAATTTTCAGATTTACTCAATATTGAAAAGTTTGGCTGCGTTTTTAAAGTGAAATAACTTTTGTTCTTTTAAACATTTTAATAACTTTATTTTTGTAATTATTCAGGATAAAATGTACTTTAAAAATTTTTTTTGGAAAATAATTTAATTTTTTTGAACAAAATTTTTGGCGAAAAAATTAGTTTTAATTATTTTTGAAAAGCACCCTCCTAAGTTTAATTATGTATATATATAAAAGAGAAATAAATTATTCGAAATGCAACATGTTGAATAACCCTTTAGAATAGATAATTTATGCACATACACTCTACACGAGCGTCGATACATACCCCTCCACCCTAAATCAGTTATGCCGGATTGGCATATGTTGCCATAAATGCGGTACGTATTTACACCACTGCCAATGGAGCGTTCACAAGCATGAAAATTAGGCAAATGAGCAAATGAGGAAAAATTGCACATGGAATGGATGTACGTATCTATGTATGTATGTATGTATGTAAATGCCAACTTGTACAATTTGTTATAAACAAATTAATAACAAACAGAATACCTATCAATAAATTTAAAAAATTAAGCGAGCCAGCAAGCGCATGGTATGTATGTATGTAAGAATGTATGCACGGACGTTTGAATTTACAAAACTTTTTTCCTCAAAGGTTATACGAGTATGGTCGCTTAAAAATATATGCATAGTTACATACGCGTACATATAAATGGAAAATTTATTTGTTGTGCACAACTCAATTTGTTTGGACCGAAATCCACAATTAAATGTTTACTCAATCCATCAAAACTGTCCGTCCCATATCACTTCCAGCGAAATAATAATATACAAGGTGGCGCAAAATTATTCATTTTTTAATACTTTTTTAATCGCTTAATCAATTTTGTTTCTGAATACGTTTTTTATTCACAAAAAAAAATATTTTGAATGATGGAAATCTATTGACCATTGTCAAATATGATTGACGTACGACGCCGCGTCGATTATAAATCTTCCGATAGGGTGATTAATTTTGTGCCACCTTATACAAATAACTCAATGACATCGTTGCTTGTGTTTGAGCTATTATATGATGCGATAAAAAATTTGAAAAAATAAGTATTAATAAAACAATAAGCGTGTACATACAAACAAACATATGTATAGTATACCAAGCGCATTGCCGCAATAGTCTAATCGCCTGCCATTTTATTATTTATAAATTTTCGATAAAAAGTACTATTCACTCCGGTTTATCAACTTTTGTACAATTGACTTCATTTTATTTTTAGCACTCATACATATGCACATACACACGTATAATTGAACTTTGTTTTGCAACCTTTAAAAAAAATACAATAAATGCTGGACAAAGGCAGCACAAATGATTTTAAAATGCGCGAAAATATTTATTATACGAATCAAAGAGCAAATAATTACACGTATTATTGTTAATGTTCGATCAAAATATCATCGAGGTGCAAATGCGAGCACTTTTTTAAGTTGAATAAATTATAATAACAATAGATGATATGGAACTTGGCAAACAACTTCAAGTTACTGTGATATCTTTGAGATATTCTTATGAAATTTCGCAAGTAGCTTCACAATTTGAACTTTTATTTAAGTACAGCGTGATCGGATAACAATGATGATTCTTTCAATTTTCATGTTTCACCAGGTGCCAAAGTTCGCAATGAAGACAACCAGCTGTCAAAATATTCAGTAAGAATTATTATTTCATCGTGCATCGTTTCACGCTTGCCGAACGTGTGAAAATTAAAAGACATTATCGAAATTCCGGCTCAGTTGTAAATACTCAAAGCGAATTTCGTCATGATGTCGGTCGTCAAGTCTTCGGACAAGACTGATTTTTTGACTCAGCGACTATATCAACAAGCAAAATTAGGATTATTGGAGCGAACATAATCCACACGTGTTCGATTAAGCCGCGATGCATTCACAAAGTTTGGCTGTTTGGTGCGGTTTATGACGTGGCGCTATCATCAGACATTACTTCTACTCTCAATTGCTCTCGGCATAAAACAATTTTAATGGACTTTCTGTGAGCAGAGCTCGATAACATCGATACATTCAAGCTATGGTGCGATACAACAAATTGAAGGTCAAAGTGTGGGGCGGGTGGGAAATTTCTTCGCGAAAAGATGTCGGTCGATCAAATTAAATAAAATTTTAGCAGCAATTTTTTCGTAAAACATTTTCACCCATTTTTGTCTCTCATAGAGGGTCTTTATGATACTTTATTTGAAAAATACTTAAAATGTGCTATTCAGAGAGAAGTTAGAGGATTAAAAGCGTACACAAATCATCAAATTTTAATTAAAAACATAGGATTTGTGTAGTGGAAATCTTTATTTTGACCTTCATCCAATTTTGTTTTTGAATAACTGTTTTACTAAATAAAAATTTTTTGAGTGATGGAAATTTTGCTTCTGTGTTTGTACACTGCTGCGTCTAGTTCACAAGTGCCAAATATGGTTGACGTATGACGTCAAAAATTATAAATCTTCCAATAGGGTGAATAATTTTGCACCACCTTGTATAATAAAAATCACATAAAGTCAAGTTTCAAACTTTTGATATATTCATCCACTTTCCATTAAAATGTCTCAATTTGTATGCGGATTTTCTAGAAAATTTTTGGGTATGAATAGCCTATTTAATTTGAGTGAAGTGAAGTACAAATTAATCATGTTTTTCTTGATGGTGTTTGCCAATTTTTTTCATATAAAAAATGCATGACATTTTTCTTATATGGAGACAATGCGCAAAAAAATTAATGGACTATAAAAGCTGTGGAACCAAATTATTTTTAAGTGTTTAATTTTCGAATTTGATGAAAATTTTTCGAATTTTTATAAATCTTGCACAAAGTAGGAAACTTGCATTAATATGGTCATTGTTTAAAATTGACTGTATTTTTCATAAAAAATTATTCAAATAAATTTAAAAAGAAAATTTTGACCAAACATGGTAAAACCACACATATCAAAATGCGGTTATCTGCTCATTATGTCATTCACGTCATGCATTAATCCGTTGGGTACATTTGACGTCTGGGACACGTGATGTACTTGTTTGCCCCAGGAGCGAATGAAGTGTTTTGTTTTTGTTAATTTATTTGTGTTTCGCAATTCTATATTAAATACCTGATAAGACTACGTATGCCAAATGAACTTTTATGTAAAGTGTACTGCTTTTACATACTACTCCAACCCCTCTACCATACTTCCAAAATACATCAACAAAGCCAAGATTTTTTGTTTGTTATGTTTGATCGCAGCCATTTTCTTTGACCTTTTATTGCAAAATGCACTGAATATTATTCGCAACTTACTGCTTTTTTGTATCGAAAAATGAATCCAGAATCTGTACTAAACTCGAATGAAAAGTTGTTCTTTTATTCATAATAATTAATTCAGCGCTGATACGGGTTCAATATATTGTTTATATCACAAAATGTATCGCGATTTTTCGAGGTCGAAAAACTGATTGCACTTTATTGACCGCATGTGTAGGTGAATATACCATATGCACACATACATGCATGCATATAAGCAAGAAATAGCGGATATAAGAAAGATCTTTAAAACCACACAAGCAAATGCGATTAAAAACAAAGGAAAGAAACCGAATGGACGACGGTGGCCTAGTTGAATGACTGACTGGACGATTGCTCACAATGATTTCAAGCAAATAAATAAATACGCTGACATACATATATATGTACAAGTATAGACGTGCATTTAAATTGCATATACATATATATATATACAAGTAGATATAAACCCTTTCATGGACAATCGCATGTTAGTATGTAAGAATGTCCGTATGTACACACCATGCGCCGGAAGACAAGCTGGTATACATTCGTTTTAAATACATTTCAGAATTTCATTTCCTACTACCATACAATATATTCACGGTTGAATGTACGTATATACATAAGTGTATGTACATATATATGTATGCATATGCTATATAAGTAGGTATGTGCACACATACATACATATAAAATATTACTTATGCACACATTTTATATTTTAGTTGTAGTTGTGGGGCTGTAGATCGTCTACACACTCGCACGTGAATGCACATACATACATACATACACATATGAATTTGATGGTAACTCTGTTGCCATTTGAACATTCATCCATATTGGCCACCACTATTACCGGCAGGTAGTGGCAGCAGCATTGGTGTTCATTATAATTTGCACTGTAGAAAAAGTAGTAATTCAATCATATCATGATGAGCACGATATGAAAGTTCACAAGTTGATTGTGATACCTTTCCTTTCACATCTAAATACACATAAATATACAAACACACACCTACAACACACACTCACTCATACAAATACATGCATCCATACACACATACATACATACATATTCTGCAGCAATCTATGGTGGCAGCGGAATTGTTCGCACAGTATCCACTCACTCACTCACAACAAAAGGATGCGCACAAAGGTGATGCGACTAGGAAGCTTGAATGAATAATGAAGCGCATTCTCTGGCACGTGAACTGAACGTAACTTATGTCCGTATGCAGGTTGTAGGTACTACAACGGCAGCGGTGGCGGTAACTGAAGACAACGCTTACACTTACTTCCGAACATACACCACGCGGTAGAAGTGGCTTTGTTTGGTAATAATAGTAACAGACGAGGAGAACGTTTCATTGTCGAATGTCAAAACATTGTAAACAATACGTAGTGCACGTAAGTGTGGCAAAAGAGTGAGCAGTTGGCCGTAGTGGATGGGTGACTGGCTGGCAGGCTTTCAGGCAGGCAGGTGAGGTAATGGTAGCGGACGAAGAAGGTTGCATATTTGCGACGACGACGACCACGACAACCACATGGTCGCGTGCATTGGTACATTAATAGATTTCGGAGAGTGCAAGCAGGGGAATAGGCGAGTGTAACAGAGCAAGAAACTAAATGCAAACACAGCTGTGTAGACATATGACAAATAAAAAAAAAGTCACAAAAAAATCAGAAGGGACACTACTCGTGGGGCACACTGATAACTTAGGTTAATAATAAACAAGTAAATACGAGCAGACATGTAAAGTGCCAAAGAGTAAATAACTGAATGTATTTGCTTTTTGTGTTTTTTGAAGATAATGCCAACTACGTTTGCTGCTAGACTATCAATTCAATTTAGAAAACTTGACACTTGAAATGTGACAAAGAGGGAGGCGAGGTAATTAAGAAAGTAGGGTTGGGATTTCCTGTGGCGATGCATAGTAACTGAAATGTTTTAATGAAATCGATTTGAATTGCAATTTCGTAAGATTTTGAGCTATTCATATTCGGTATGAATCGTAGGTCCTGCCAGCTAATACTCGTTTAATATAATATAAAGGGTTTCTCAAAAATGTAGATGTTGTTTTAAAATAAAACATTTAAACATTTAGATTCTTTCAGGTTACACTATTTTTATTCGGCTCTATTATTAAACGGCTCTTAACAATTATATGTGATTTATATGTCATTTAAATGACCATCATGAGTACGTCTACAAACTGTCATACATTATCGCATTGACTTCAGCAATCTCATTCCGAATGTTGTATTTCAACTCTGGAATCGTTGTCGGCTTATTCACATAAACTTTACTTTTCAAAAACTAGCAGTCGGATCTGCCAGTCCTTTTTCTATCCTCGGTAGTGCCAGTTGCTAAATTTAGTTTTTTTTAGCCAACCTTTGAATTGCCGACAAGAAAATACGAATTTTGCGATCCGTTGTTCATAAAGATCGACCATTTTCATAAAAAGCTTCAATAATTTGAGTTTTTTAAGTCTATCCATGGTTAAAATTGTACATCCACCTACTTGGCAAAATGTTAAATAAGGCATAAAAGAAATATTTTTTGCTTTTTATAATTGTAAAATAAAAATAAAGCTAAATAACCAAACAAATTACATAAAATAAAAAAAAACAACAATTAAAATTGTTTTAAAGAGATTAAAAAAACCATAAATAGAAAAAAAAAAATTAGGAAAAATGGTTTTACGATATTCTTCGTAGATATTAAAAACTAATAAATTGATAAAAGAAACTTTTGAATCATCAAATTAGGTTCCCGAATTCTTGAGTTATTAATTTTTGAAATTCTTGATTTTCTGAACTTAGACGGTTTTCCATCAAACGAGCAATATGTACATGATGGCACAAAAATAATTACCCTATGAGAAGATTTATCATATTAATTATATTATTATATCATACAAGTAATGGAGCGTGTAAAGGTCAAAACAAAGATTTCGATCACTCGAGATCATTTTTATTTATTTAGTAAAAAAGTTATTCAAAAACAAAATTGGACGATTAATTTCGTGCCACCCTATATTCAACACATATATATGACTACCTGATTCCCATTCATGTTTTTTCTAGCCGTTAACACCTTTATTTAATGTGGACAAATTTCTCCAAGATTTACATACCTACTTTTATGTAAATGTGATTCTTTATTTGCATACAATTGATGCAGTACGAGAAAATGTTTCCCTGTTATTGCCCGTCATTGCCCGCCCACAGCGGGCATCGAACCGGAGACCACGGAAAAACGAAGTACAGTGCGAATTGGTTGCTCAAATCAGCTACATAAATAATATATTGTTTATATCTGATTAAGTAAATACTATTTAATTTTTTGCAATTTACTTAACTTTTGTGTAAATGTACTAAAGCTTCGGATATTTTCTTGTAGACGATCCCAACATATGCTACTCAGACGACCTGGCAATATTCAATAACACTCATACGACCTGACAATTCAAAATGTTACTCATACAACCCGTAGATACACATAAATTTGCAGGTGCGATGAAGATCGATGATAATTTTTTTTTGGGTGCCAGCAGTCGCTAACAATGATTATTTTTACAAATGTATACAATTTATGTTAAATATTTTTCGTAATTTTCTTATAAAACTGTAGTTCGCTCAATAACGTGACTGTGAGCTATAAAACTGCATAAGGTAAAAAACTGTTAAAATTTTTAAAATTTGATACAAAATATTTAATTTTAATTTGATCCAAAATTATTTCAAAACTTTTAAATGTTAATAAACATTTTTTACATTAAAATTTTAATACAATTTTTTTTTAATTTAAATTTTGATACAAAATTTTTTAATTCGTTGATTTTCTTGCATTTCTTTTAAGGTTTTAAATATTTTTTATTACGTTTAAGTTATTGAATGAACTATATTTTTATAAGAAATATTTTCAACAATGCTGGATATATTTTAAACAAGGAAAGTTCCATAAAACCGGTTGACGAAGTCACCCAAAGACCTGCGACGTGTTCATTTAAGCTGGGCTAAAATGAGTTAATCGAATCAAATGCCAAATTGAGAAAAAATTAATACTAATTTCACAGATCGCACCGAAGAGAAACTTAAATAATAATTTATAATTTTGGAAAATATGAATAATGCTGTATAATACAATAAATTTTCTGTATGTCAATGAAGTCATTTACTTTTATAAAAAAAAAAACAGGCGAATCAAACCATTTTCGCCGTCACATGCGAAAATAATCCAATTATGTATTTAAGGAATGCCTCAACATATTTTGTATTCCACGCGACTGTATTAACCATTTCGTAATAAGAGAGAAAAAAAAAACCAGTTGTAAATCTTGAAAGCAAAACCGCTTGTGCGCATTTTTACCGCTATTTAACAAGCATATTAGGTGTGACGGCAGTAAGGTTTTGGAGATAACTACTAAACTAACTGTAAACACATGTGCATACACGGAGATACATGCACACTTATGTATGTATACATCTGTGATAAGATATGATAGATAAAATGTCGCAATGCGTCACAAATCATTCAGGGAGAAAGAAAAAAATTAAATTAAATAAAAAACTTAAACAAAAAATGAACAATTGACAGAAATAATCAATCTGGTAAGTTAACCAGTTTGAACCGCTTGAATTGGATCAGAGCAGCTTTATTTTTTTATATGTATATGTGTACATATGCAATTGCACGCAGACCAATGCTATTAATTGCAAACATATAAATGAATTTTTTTTATAGGAATGAGTCAATATCACACTTAGAGTGCATGAGCATTTGAAAAAATGAAGCGTAGAAATCTAAAAGCAATCAAAGCAGATGACTCCAAAGCTTACTAATTTATGTACTCATTAACATTGATTTATTTATTAAATTTATATATATATATATTTATTTAGCAAATGAATAAAATATCAAAATTAGTGTAGGCTAGAATGTGCATATTTTAAGTGTAAGTGAGAATCAGAAACAAGAAATTCATGAAGCAATTTCTTGAAAATCCAAAATCAATATCCACATGTTTTGAGGAAAAGAGCCGAGAGAATGTTGGAACATTATTTATTTTAATTAACAAAATGTTTATTCAAATTAACTACCTTTTGGGTAGGATTTTAAATTGGCTGCCAAATTTCGGATATAATTTCTATGAAAAAACTTATGCAAACACAAGCCTTCATTAAATATTTTTCCATACAAGCTCAAATAAATCCGATTATTACTTTTTTTGAACTTACGAAGAAAATTTTGTTTTCTTATTCCCGAGTTTTATCAAATCCGTGTTGTAACAGAGCACTTTAAATTGCTTTTTTGCAACATCAGGAAAAACTCGTTTGCAAATGTCTACATTATATCTAAGGATCTCACCTAAAAACAGCGCGATGCGTGCTGCATTTATTAGCCATTCAGCAAAAAGCTTTGGAACAGTATTTTATATTTACGGAAAATTGTTAGAGACTTTAATTTTTGGAGAATCATTGGAATAAGTGTAATGAAGTTCATGGAGACTATAAGGAATAAAAAAATTTTTTCCACATTTTATATTATTAAATAAGTGCATAATATTAGGAGAATATTGTGCCAAAATTCCAAATCGATTTAGACAAAATTGACGAACCACGCCGGGTTTCTATAACAGCTCGAATTTAAAGCTTTTTTTTTTTTTTTTTTTAATGTGTTATTTTTAGTGTCCGTGTACGACAAAACTAAAAAACCGACTGGGTGAAATTGTGTACAGTACTTTTTCACATAATTCATAAGGTATTCCAGCGACATTTTTTGTTTTTTTTTTTTTATAAATTAGTCATCTTGCAATAACAAATTGTTCGTTTTCCAATAGCAAAAACCGTAAATAGGTGAGTTTTGTTTCCAAGTGCTACGAAATGTTGAAAAATTGAAAAAACTTCCCAACTCGAAGAACATCTCCTTTAACAAATGCATTTTAATTTTTTTCTTTCAGATGTTGCAAAACAAAGTTGTGTTTTCGCGGTGCCGAATATTCACTGACACTCGCCCAAACTTCAATATTTTAGATTGAAATTTCAGGAAAATATAATTCAAATGTTGTATTACTATATGGAAATTAATTGAATAAACCTACACTAATTGCATAGCCAAAAAAAAATTTAAAAAAAAAATGGCTTTCTTCGCCGAATTAACCTTATCCCTCCTGAATGCTTCTTCCAAACAAGGCACTGATTGCCTACTGTCTCAACGATTAATTACTCAGTGAGGCTATGCTTACCCCTCCTATATCTCTACAATTTCTTTACTAAACAATTCGAAAATTAAGGGGATATTTCTAATTATTACCCTATTAACATACCTATAGCACTTTGTACAAGCTAATACAAATAAAACTAATTATGAGCTTTTCTCATCAAGATCACATTGTACCCACACCACTTCCACATATACGCATGTATGTATACATATGCATATACTATGTATACAAGCCCACATGCATATGGGAATATATGTACTATATAAAAGAAATATATCGCAGAACTCTAAATATTATATTAATATGTCCCAGACATTGGAAAAAAAACTGAAACGAAAAAGGAACATACGCAAGATATTGGTATGTCTGGCAAATTTTTCGGCATCACATATACTAATATATGTGTATGTATACTTAAAGAAAATTAACATTATATTATATTTTTTCACACGATTGTTTTGACGTCGTTGGCTGTCTAGAAACGCGATTTATTTTTATACCATAAAGACAAAGAGCCAAAGAAAAAAATCGCAACGTCGCGAAATTTCATAACTATATAAAAATAGGAACAAAAAAATATAGATATGTACAAGTATATTATCATATATGCGCGTACATACTTAAGTACTCACAGTTATAGGTATGTATGCAGATATTCTATACTACATTGCACACCAGATGAATATAAATTCTAAAATATTTATGTTTATATCTTCTATGTAGAGCTCACACATTGAAAATTGGTTTCAAAAATTTTTTTTCGATTTGAAACGATTTTTATGCACCTTCAATGAGAAATGTCTCTGCATACATATACATACATATAAGTGTGTGCCTGCGTATGTTTGGACTTATGCATGCGGAATAACAAATGAAACAAATTTCACATACAGACATATGTATGTAATATATATAAAATGAAACTGTTGTATACTCAGTAGGTAATAGACTAAAATGCATATGCGATTGCGAAAATATGCGTGTACGACTATGTACTCGTATGTATGTATGTATGTATGTATGTATGATTAATACATTTTTGGAATGCAAAATAATGTAAACATTGTAAGAATTGCTAGGCTCAATAATAGAGTGAATGAATGAATGAGCAAAAACGCAAAGAAATATGTAAGTTGATAGAAAATAATAATAATTTATGAAATAAACCAAAAAGAGAAAACCGATTAGCAAGGCAACAAATTGAATGCAACTCAAGGTAAATAAACTGCCGCAAGAGTTAAGTTTTGCTTTTTAGAAGAGTACAGAAAAAACCAAAAAAGGATTAAAAATAATTTTTAAATAAACACATTTTTCATAAAACTAAGTAAATTGAAAACAAATAGAAAAGAATTGCACAGAAAAAAAGAAATAGAAATTAACTCATTCATGATGATAATTTGCAGCAATTAATAAAAACAAAAGTAAACTGTTGAAATGATAATGAGGAATTATAATGAGTGCCTGCAAAAAACAAAACACCCAAAAACAACAAACACACACACACACACAAAAAAAACAAAAAAGAAGGAAGTAAAAATTCATTTGAAATAACACCATCATTCCTCCAAACTCTTCGCATAGTGTCTGTTATATGGATACATATGTACTGATAATTGTTTCATACATGAATTACGGCTATTATTCCACACACTCGCAAGGGAACTTAGAGATTATACCAAGGTTAATTCGACCAGAAAATTAATTAATTGAGTATGTATTTTTAATTCATGTGTTAATTGTATAAACTAAATAAAAAAATAAAAAATTTAGCACATCACATTTATCCCATTGCTTTGGTGTTAAAGTAACACTAAATTTTCATCGTGCCAACAAAATTAAGAATGTTTGCTTTTTTTGGAAATATGAGAAAAACAAGAAAAATAAGAAATATTTAAAAGAAAAATTAAATAAAAAACATAAAACAAAAAATTAAAAAACATAAAACAAAAAATTAAAAAAAAAAACAAAAAATTAAAAAAAAAAATTTTTTTTCAATGAAAACCCGAGCCTCATATTGAATAATATTTTGGACCAACTTTTCATGGCGCATACGTGTTAGCGCAATACTAAAATGGTTTTCTATTAAAAAGCATGTTTTCTAACATTTTTACATTTCCCTTCCAAAATGCCAATATCGAACCCACAAACTTCACATTAGCTGCCAATAAGACACTTTCCATCATTAGAGTCTCATTAAAATTGTATAGCTATGATGGCCACATGTCACTTATTAGCGTTCATAACTTCTATCTCCTGGTTATATTTTCGATTCGCTTTCGATTTACTGCTCGCTAGAAAATTGTGTTGCTCGCTGAGCGAAAAATTTATATGTGACAGCAGCTTTGTGTATAGCCGCTTAGCTCACAAGCGATATGCTTATTGCTTATGCTACAAACCTTCTCCGTGGAGAAATACATATATATACCAATTTTTATAATAATCGGTCCAGTAGTTCTTGAGTTCATCGAGGACATACAAACAAACATTCATTTTTATATATAAAAGAAGGATATATTTTGCATACTTTAGGAGCGATGCTTTGAAAAGGCCATGCAATGGCCTAACCGTTTGTTAGAAGGAAAATAATGCAACGTTGAATTCTAAGGAAATGGTTGGTAGGTGGTTGGTGAATCGAAAGCAGCTGGTGATTCTTTGTCAAGTTAGACAAGAGCAAAACGGTCTCTTTCAACGTGGCCAGGATAGTTTTTGGGTGTTTGACCGAGATCCTTCTCCTATTTGTGGCGTGTGTCTTGATTTTGTTTCCTATAGTTTCAAGCCGACTGCAAACGGCAGATATTTTTTATGAGGAGCTTTTTTATGACTGAAATACACTCGGAGGTTTGTCATTGCCTGCCGAGGGGCGACCACTTTTAGAAACAACGTTTTCTTAATTTTGGTGTTTCACCGAGATTCGAACCTACGTTCTCTCTGAATTCCGAATGATAATCACGCACCATCCCATTCGGCTACGGCGGCCGCCATTGAAAGATTTTTCCTAATATTAATTAGATGAGGAGGCAGACTTTACTCTCGTATCAGAATATATGCATTTATGAGACTTTAAAGGAAGCTGAATAAACTTGAAAGGTAAGACTGACAAAATATCTAGGACATTACCTAGACAGCAGTCCCCGGCACATTTATCACTTAAAAAGTTATTTTGGTAATTGGTTAGTCTGTATTCCGGTAAAACTTTGAATTGAGAAAGCATTTTTTATTAAGTTTCAGTAGTGTGACAAATTGCTTCATAGCTGATTCAGTTTTATTGAAAATTAAAAATGCCACAAAAAGATGCGATTTCGAAAAAGTTTAATTGCAAATTCTGAGAAGCAAAACTCGCTAATTAATGGTAATTACTTCAAAATGGGGCAGTGAAGATGAAGAATTGTTGGAGGATACCATTAATGTGTTTGCTAGTCGTTATGAGTTATCGCAGAGGTGTGGAAAATTGGATTTCAATAACCATTGGTCGCTTTGTTGTTGTTGTAGCAGTATCTTCGCCCTGTCAGTGTAGTGTAAATTACCGGTCGTCTTCGTCTAGCTCATCTAACGGTAGGCCCAGGAAACTGGCAGTTTCGACGGGTTGGGTCCAGAGGGAGAGAGGTGTTAGATGAGTGGGTTTGATGGGGCATGTGAAGAGGTGGTTAGTGTCGTGCGGGGTACCTTCACATGCACGACATATGTTTAGTATGTCGGGGTCGATTCTGGATAGGTAGGAGTTTAACCTGCTACAATATCCAGAACGTAGTTGTGCCAAGATTACGCGGGACTCTCGAGGAAGCTGGAGCTCTTCGTCTGCGATAGGTGGTGGTTGGACTCCGATAACGGCATTCGGGGGTCGGGAGCTTAGGAAGGTGGTAAGTGTCTCCCGATGAATGTCGTTAATAGCCTGTCTGTATACTGTCCGATCCTGGAGAGGTCTGTCCGTTTTGTCCTGGATCTCGTCCACGTAGTTGAGGAAGTGTCTCCTGATGTGCCTGGGAGGTGGCTCAGGCTCGAGCAGGTGTCTGCATGGGTGAGGCCTACGGTGACACCCAAGCAGAAACTGCTTGCCGAGCATTTTGTTATGCTCCTTAACCGGGAGCATGTGCGCCTCGTCATGTAAATGGTGGATAGGGGACATCAGGAGACATCCTGTCGCGGTCCTGATGGCAGTATTCTGGCAGGTCTGAAGCTTCGTCCACTGCGTATCACTGGTTCCAGGCGACCAGACAGGCGCGGCATAGTTCAGAACCGGTCGGCCTATTGCTTTGAAAGTCGACAGCAACATTTCTTTGCCTTTGCCCCAAGTGCTGCCGGCAAGCGACTTGAGGACCTTGTTGCGATTCTGTACTCTCGTTGCAATAGCGGTTGTGTGCGCCGAAAAGGAGAGCAAGCTGTCAAAGGTGACTCCCAAAATTCTGGGGTTGTTTATCGTCGGAATTGGGGTATCGTCGACGTGTACCTGAAGTGGCAGCTTGACCTCCTTTGTCCAGGTGGTAAATAGGGTCGCCGTGGATTTAGTGGGAGAAAGTTTTAAGTTTCTCGCAGTGAAGAAGCGAGAAAGGCTGGCGAGGTAGTCGTTTACTTTTGAGCATAGGCCATCAATGTCATTGCCCGACGCCATTATCGTGCAGTCGTCGGCATATGAGACCAGTGAGACTCCCTCTGGTGGCTGGGGGAGTTTCGAAATATAGAAATTAAAAAGCAAGGGTGAAAGGACACCACCCTGCGGTACTCCTTGCTTTATTTTTCTCTGTTTTGAGGTTTGGTCTCGAAATATATTACTACCGACGAGTGACGACCACTCAGGTAGTTCGCGGTCCACCTCTTCAGCCCTGGCGGGAGTGTCGACTGTAAAATGTCATCTAGTAGCGTGGCGTGGCTGACTGTGTCGAAAGCCTTTTGTAGGTCCAACGCTACTAGGACAGTCCTCTCGCAGGGGCGGTTTTGGTTAAGGCCGCGGTTTACCTGGGTGTTTATGACGGTGAGTGCCGTGGTGGTACTGTGCACTCTACGGAAGCCATGCTGGTGTGGGGCTGGAGTCAGGTGTTGAGTGAGGAGTGGGAGTAGAAGGGCCTCAAGTGTCTTCACTACTGGGGAAAGGAGAGTTATCGGACGATAAGACTCCCCTTGGTTGGCGGGTTTCCCAGGCTTCAGCAGTGGGCCCACTCTCCCTAATTTCCACTTATCAGGAATGATGAGCGTGGCCATAGACAGGTTGAAGACCTTTGTGAGATATTCTACTCCCAATGGACCCAGCTTTTTCAGCATCAGCATGTTTAGTCCGTCGGGGCCAATGGCTTTTGATGGTTTCATGTGTTTGATGGCCCCCTGAACCTCGTCGCTGGTGAAAGTAAGCGGTGCACTGTTGTAGGGCAGTTTGTGCAGCCGTCTGGTGGCACAACGTTTGGATCTGTCGACCGGAGGATGCAATATAAATTGCCGGCTAAAGTAGCTCGCGCATCTCTTCGGGTCCGACGAAGTACGACCGTTGAAGGTGATATCCACCTTGTCGTTGTGCTTCGTCGGGTTCGACAGGGACCTTACGGTGGACCAGAGCTTGCTCACACCAGAGGTGAAGTTACAGGACTTCAGATGCTCTACCCATTTGGTCCGCTTACGTTGGGTGACCAGTTGCCGGATCTCCAAATTGAGATCCTTTATACGAGGATCCCCGGGATCGGCCTGGCGTAGACGGTCACGCTCGTTTGCCATAACGGCTGCTTCGGCTGGGAAATTGGGACGTAATTCCCGGATCCGTCCAGCAGGTATGAAGCGAGCCGCGGCGGCTGTAATCGCCTTGCGGAGTGCGCGTTCGCCTGCGCGCACATCGGTGGGAGTGGGTAGGGCTGCGAAGATGTTCTCAGTAAATTCCGCGAATCTGGTCCAATCAGCTTTGTTAAAGTTGATATATGACCGGTGATCCGCGGAAACAAAATCGGCGGGTCTCTCGATCGAGATGATAATGGGCAAGTGGTCTGATGCAAGCGATAGCATAGGTCGCCAGGTTATGCTATTTATCAGTCCAGCGCTAGCAATTGTTATGTCAGGCGAGCTGCTACAATTGCCCACTACCCTAGTGGGGGCGTCGTCGTTTACAGTGCTGAACGTCGAATCGTCTATCTGCTCTGCCAATAGCTGTCCCCTACGATCATTTGGCAGGCTTGAATGCCAAAGATCGTGATGCGCGTTAAAGTCACCTACTACCAATCGGTTTTCTCCCCTGATGAGCGCACCAATATCGGGGAGATATCCTGCCGGGCAGCAGGTGACAGGGGGTACATAAATATTGTAAATTTCGAGCTCGGCATCGCCTGACCGGACAGCTATACCTTGACGTTCTAAGGTGCTGTCCCTGCGGTCGATGCCTTCATCAATAAGACGATACTGCACTGAATGGTGTACTATGAACGCTAGGCCACCACCGTTGTCTCGCTCGCGGTCCTTTCGGTGCACGTTATAGCCGTCCCTGGTAATCAGGGGGGAGCTAGCGTGCAGTTTTGTCTCTTGGACCGCAGCTATCTTAATTCCGAGCCGACTCATGAAGTCGACTATCTCGTCAATCTTACTCGTTAGTCCGTTGCAGTTCAGTTGCAAAAGCTTGAAGCTTCGCGGGAGGGTCGTCGTAATTCGGGGGGTGAGGGATGCGTGATGTTGTCTGCGTTGGTCCTGCTGTGCGTTCCGCAAAATGGGGAGTGGCCTGATGTTGTCGGGTGGCCGCGCCACGGTGGGCGGTTGCGGGTGCAGAGCTCTGCAGCAGGGGGCAACGTAGTCGCGTGTCCACTCACGGGTGGTGTGCAGGCCGGAGCACCTCCGAAAGTGACACCAGCCACTGCAAGAACTGCATTGGACAGTTGTCAGGTTCCGAGGTACTACGGTCTGGCACACGGAGCAGACTGTGCGGGGGACCAAGAGCTGCTGGTTTGTCCCCGCACTGGGGTAGGAGCAGGAGGGTTGTGGGTTGGAGAGGGAGTCGTGTTGCTCTTGGGGGCTCCTGGCCGTTGAGGTGTTGTTAGTGGCGGCAGTGTGATGTGCCGGCACTGAGGGCAGTGTCGCCGTAGAGGCGGTGACCGCCTGTGGGCGGGAGCAACACGTGGCCACATACCTTGTGGACCACTCCCTGTGAGTCTTAAGGCCTGAACAGGTCTTAAGATGGCACCACCCATTGCACTGGTTACACCTAACCGAGGTGGAGTTCGGGTGGAGCCGCTTGTGGCAAATGCAGCAGTAAAATACTTCAGGTCCGGGGTTGGGTTCGACGAAAGGTTTAGGGTAAAATATGGTGCACTAGACAGGGCTAGTGTACTGGGGCGGCAGCCCTTGGTCGGGAATAAAACCCCGAGTCATTCCGGTAACGTAGAACCGGCTGCCATGGGAATGAGTCATTCCGGTAACGTAGAACCGGCTGCCATGGGAATGACGGGACGCTAATTGGTGCCGCTTATTCCCACTTATAAATAGCTAATGACGAAGTTTTCATGAAATGCAGTGGCAAGAAATTTTCAACTCACAATCAATTAGTTGTCGTTTTGTGCATATTGGGTGCATTAGGAAACACTAACAGTATTAAAATAAATTAAAATCAGTTTGAAAGACAGCGTCAACCACTGGGATTTGTGATGGTGGAACCTAAACTAACTCGTACGTAAAGTATTCAAAACTTTTTTTAAATAACTTAATCAATATACCTATACATATGTTTATGGCCGGAACCCACCTATCCTCGAGTTACTATTTTGTGTAGATTGCATAGATTGCACTGAAATTAGACTTGCCGAAACACCAATGAAAACCATGAAGTTTTCTTTTCAAGGAGTCATATTTATGCAATTAAGGCTCGAATGGTTTGCGACTACAAGCTCATAATTACTGATGTTGTTGACGACTTTAGCGACTCCACGCAAGATGCCAAAATGTTTACCAAGCACCAAGTACCAAAAAATTATCAAGTAAACCAAAAAATACATAAAAACTACGGGCCAACAACTGACGAGTTAACAAGCCCGATGTGAATACCACTCATCTTTATCTCCATAGTTAATGAGATCTGCTAGGTGCGCCTGAAATGCAACTATAGAGACTACGATAGAAGTTTTGGAATTACTAATTTTTCTTTTTGTCATATTGTTGAGTATGGGTTTAAGCTGTTTGGTAAAGTTATGAGTTCGATAGAAACGGATTATGCGCCAAAGTTTAAAAAACTGATATGCATGACGTTTAATTTTTTTGTTTTTTTTGTGTAATTGAAATTACTATATTAATAAATAATTTAGCATAAAATAGTGAATAAATTAGAAATAGTGAATATTCATTGGCATGCTCCGCCCTATATTATGTGCAGAGAGATGTGTTTTTTATGGTAATTCTTTGGTTCTAAAACTGTCATCTAAACGTGTATATTATATTATCAAAAAATAAAAACAACAATAAAAATGTAAGGAGCGCCAAATAATTTACAATTTAGTTACGAATGCCCGTTTTTCAATACACGGATACCCTACATATTGTCGATGACTTAACAGCAGCAAATAAGATGTCATTCTACAACGGCAAAGTGAGGTGAAATGATAACACAAGTGCCTTCTTTTTCTTCGCCTACCTCTCATTGACACAATCAAATGCACTTGAGCATAAAAACGTTTGGAAAGTGAAAATGAAAATTACATTACATTTAAAAGAATAATTGTATGTAAATAGGTAGTGGACACAACAATGAGACAAACTGTATACAAAAGTGAATTTCAAGGAAATGAAGAAATGTAATGGAAATAGGAAACACTCAAGTTAAAAACAAATAAGAAACAAGGTGAACACATAAGTAATGCAACAGACAAAGAGAGAGGGATATTGTAAAACATAGAAACTGTTCTGTATAAATTTATGCTTATTGTAGTTTTTGTTTTTTTTTTGTTGTGTGTTTTCTTCTTGCAATTTTACAATTGTGTTGTGTTTTAAATATTCGTTAAAGACAGTTTGCATTTGCAATTAGTATTTGTATTTGCTTTTTATATATGTATTTATATTCTTTTGTTTGTACTTAAATAAAAAGACATAAATATATACTCGTATGCAATAAAATATTAGAGAGAGATAGTTATGTTAAAATATTATACATATTTATAAACAAATAGATATGTTGAGGATAGTATATTAATTTTAATTTAACAAAAATAAAAACAAAAAACAAGAACAAAAACAATTTACATATGTAAAATAGTTGGTAAATTGTGTGCCTATTCGACATTCGGGTACTCACCAGCATAAATCGCTAAAAATATCGAGAGGAATGAAATGACGCTTGCCAAGAATTTTGCCTCCATCTTTGGTATTGATCCGTGGTTTGTACTTTTATGCTTATTATTGTAATTATAACAATTGTGATTTTTACAACTTCTTTAAACTACTGTTGTTGGTTGGTTTGTTGTTGCTGCTGCTGCTGCTGCTGCTGTTGCTTCTGCTTCTGCTGTTGCTGGTGTTAATGTTGCTGTTTTTGTTTTGTGTTTAGCTTTCCTGTTTTGTGAACTTTTTTGTTATAAAATATTGTTGCCACGTCTGTTGTTGTTGCTGTTGTTTAAATTCTATTTAATTTTGCTGCAATTATTATAATTAACGTTTTAAATTTGGTTATTAGTTGGCGAGATTTTCTTCTTATTCTTGTTGTTGCTAACGCAGGCTGTTGCAGCTGTTGATGCTACTACTATTATTAGTATTAATGACTTTATAATTTTTACTTGAATTAATTTCTTTTTTATATTGCCACGGTGCAAATACTTTTAAATTTTGTAATTTTGTTTAATTTTCCTTTGATTTGAATCATTAACTCTTTTAAACTCTCTTTGTGTTAATTTTGTAATCAAACGCAGATATACCGTAACATAGATGTATTAATTATTGCATTAAATTTACGCTTAATTTTCTATATTGAATCCAAAGTTGATCGTCGTCTGCGTCGTAGTCTTCGTCGAAGTTAAACGAGCTGCACATTTTTAAGAAAACAAAACCAAAAAAAAAACAGAATAAATTTAATACGAACAAAGAAACGGCAACAGCAACAGCGAGAATGACGATGATCGGTTAAAATTTACAGGCATTTTTTGCCAGTGATGACAGCGTTGTCAGTGCGCGGAAGAATTAGAAAAAAAGAAAGAAGAATAGAGAAAAATTTAAACTTTAACGCTATTGAGAAAATGCACTCTATTTTAATAAAAAATAGATTCAATGAAAATACGCGTTTTTGTGTTTTGTTTCTTAATTATGTTTTCATTGTTGTTTCATGTTTTGATTAGGTTTACTGTTTAAATGTGTGTACGTATGTTTATTTTGTTATATTTTTTTTATATTGAGTCACTGTTCATGAAAATATGTAACTGTTTTAAGTTATACTGTACACAAATAGGGTGAACAGAAGAAATTTTAGACTTGAAATCATGTTTCAATCACTACCCCAATTCCGGGTTTGTAGTGATCGACAGTCGAAAAGCATTCAAACTTCAAACACTCCATCTATCCAATTTTTCTTCTTATCCTCCTAAATATGTGTGTATGCATGCATGTACATATATATGTATTAAAAAAATAAATAAAAAAAAAACAACTACGTACAAATTTCACGTTTTTGTTCAACACTTCAACACGCGTTAGAACTGTCCTATAGGCGACAGACAGCAAATATGTAAGGAATGATCGAAAATAATGGAAAGAATCAATGTGAAAGCCAGGCAGTCGCAGACACTATTTGTTGACCATCTACCGTTGACCGTCAGTCACCTCAAAGTACGAAGCGAACGAAAAATGGCACTTCACTGGTGAGGAGAGGTGGGTGTTCGATAGTGGCTAGTACACACGCACAATTTAGTGCAATTTGACTTGGGCCACACAATTCACACTAATTCGACACATACAACGTGCAGACTGACAACTTTTTTTTATGTTTGCTCTTTTTTTCGTTTGCCTTTGGAAGCACGAGTTAACGAAAACGTACCAGCAAGCAAGCGAGTAAATAAAAACGCAGGCGGACACGAAGATGGCGAGCGCGATACTGACTGACTTTGAGTGTTTTCACAAATTGAAAAACACTACCCGACAACAAGGAATCGGCAAGAAATCGAAATCCGAAATCGGCACCGACAATGGCAATTACGACCAGTGAAAGATATGAAGCAGTATGTAAATTACTCAAACAACACAGCACAAGCGATAAAGCAAGAGAAATGACAAAAGCTAAAACTATATATTATATCGACAAAGACGAAGGAAAATAATTGTAAATGAACACTAACAATGGAAGGCCAATAAAAACAAAAAGAACGGCGCGACGCGATGACACCAACTAAAAAACCCAGACTATTAGCGACGATGGCGGTGGCGGTAGCGGCTGGGAGTACAACATTCGCGAACGACCACAATTTAGCGACTAATCATGACCAAAGAAGCTATAAGGTGAGCAGCCCATAGCCAGCAACCAGCAGTGTCAGGCGTTAAGGCCACGCGCTCGAGCATGCCAGCAATGGGAGAGCGCATTCAGACAAGCGTGCGACCTAAAGAGCGAACACCCAATAGTACTCATGGCGCGGATCGGTTGCTTCTCCGTGTGTACCGCGTTTTTTATTTGCCTACAACGCATCGCTGGTGTGCGAGACAATTACATTACAAGAACATTGTCGCGAAATATATGTAGATGAGTGTTTTTTTTAACACGGACATGGAGAATGCAATACATACGCACACCCGCAAATCGCCCGCCCTTGCGCCCAAACATACGCATTAGCGAAGCGCAATGCGCTATTTGCATTTGTGATAAATGTGTGGTTTTACTTTATCAGTAACTATCAGTAACTTCACTTATCTTAAGTTTTCTAGATAAAAAGAAAAGTTGTGTCATTATTGGCATAGCGTTGACTTACATACACATGTACATGTGCATATCAATGACGAGCACTACAACAAAATTCATAGTAATTTCGTTATCATTGCAAAAATAATAATAAATGTATGTATGTAGTTATAAGAATGATGTTGCGGCAATATGACGACTAATGCGATGGCTGACAGCAGCCACACGCACGTGCAAACATACATGCATACATTTATATAGTAAGTATGTAAATACGAGCGAACAAGCAATCGACCGGTCAACTACTACACCACCAACTCAACAAGAAATTGTAGCCAAACCCCACCTTCAAATAGGCTTTAAACCGCATGGAGAAGCACACATACACAAAAATACATGAATGTCAAGCACTACCAAATAACGATGGCGACGACAATTTTTCGACTTGGCAGACTTTAATTCAGTTTGCTACTTTTTTGCCATTACCGCCAAACAAAAATCAGCCCACATTTGCATTCGTTCAGGGGAAGTCGTATGTGCTTATAGGTTTCAGATTTTTGAACGCACATATGTATGTATGTGCATACGTACGTACATATTCCGATGTGCAAATATTTGTATGTATAATAGAACCACTAAGACGTCCCAATATATAGCACGATTCTGTAAGTGAATCGTAGAGTAGTGGCTTTCCTTTTTGTAACATTGCATGTGTGTTGGTGTAACTTTGGTGCCGTTTTAGTAATTAAGATAATGTCATATCTATAACCTACAGTCACGAACTGCTACAAAGCAACAACGATGGCGTTTTGGATGGACAAAAACTAAATGGAAACAAAAGCTAAGGAATATCATTTTCCTGCTCTAGCTGGCTTGTGATTTTTGTTAATTTGCAAATACTTAAATTTATCCTAATCACAATACACCTCAAAAAGGTGCACCTAGTGGTATTCAATTCTGCCGTGTGCAACTTTTGGGAATTCAAGTAGTCGACCGCAGTCCACTCAATATTGTACACATAGCACCAACGAAATCAATGTATTCGGATCCAGATCTCAATTTAAAAAATTCAATGCATTTTGTTATTTTTCATTGTGATTATGACTAAATACACAGTTTCTTAGTTAATAAACCTTTAACGTTTTGAAATAGCCTCATTTTCTCAACACTTTTCACAATTTTAAAAAAGCAGCACAGAAAATCGATTTCGAATATACCATAAGAGCATATGAATTTCCGTCTTGTAGCTGAATTTCCTGTTAGCTCCTAAAGGTATGCTTATGTGTCTTGTCTGAAACATATTTGCACAAGCACACAGTTCAATTTCAATCACTTTTCTAAACTCGATTCCAATATTCATCAGTACGATGATTGTGATGATGACCAAACTCCAAAACACTGACTAATAACAACAACATACTTATGTACTACCGACATATGCGCCAATACTCTTATTCCGTACACTACACTGCGCTGATGACTGCTGAGTACGAGATGGATGACGTTATTTTTGCTGGACACGAACGTAAACTACTGACGGCAACGCGATTAGGGCGAAAAACGAGATGAAACAATAAACGATGAAGTTAGCTGCTTGCTGCTTGGCTTTGTGGCATTGATGAACTAATGCAATGTTGTGGTATTGCAATAATTTGTACAATAGCTATTTATTCTGCTAACTGAAATAAAGAAAACTCAGTCAGTCAGCCTCCAACAATGCAATACATTTTCTATGTACATATATGCATATGAATACTTGTGTGCTCTTACATATGTATGTATTTCAAATGCATTTGGATGTAAGTTAAGTACAATATGTGGGAACTAATGCAGGCGCGCAGGGAGCGCCGCAATATGACAGCATTGTGGGTGAGGCGATGACGGATGCCAATATGTCGGTATGTACTAAATTTTTGCCAGCATGTTATGGCACTGTATGCATGAATGTGTTTGTGTGTCAAGTAAGCGGCGAATCAAATCACGAGTTCACATAGCCGGAGAAAGGACGTTGATAGGGATGGCGACCGTGGTCGTATTCCTAACCATCAACTCATTAACTATACACATCACTTGCAAGCATTAAGTAGTTACGTTTTCTCCTTTTGTATAATTTTTTTTCTTTGGAGAACTGTAAAAAGCCAAATGTGATCAACTAATTCGCACGCTAGCCACAGAGTCAAAAACAAAAATAGAATTGAGGTGCTCCGGGCTAGTTGACGGACGCAGCGATTTGCAGAGACCCGTAGCGGTTAATTTGGCCATTACGGGAGCTCCCAAAAATTTGCAGATCGGCTCCACTTTACATTTCACCCGGTGTACTCGCTGATTGTAGAGTATTTAGCAAATACACACACACATTCACAATCACACATTTTTACCTTGCGGGATATTCCCATTTTTCATTTATGCAATAATCGTACAACAACAACAACAACCAGCTTAAGAACAACACAGAAAATGTATTTTTCTTTCGAAGGAAAATGGCACAAACCCCACGATGAAAACGAAAAATGATGAGACACGAAAACGGGGAAAAAAATTCCTCCGATGGCCACGGACGGCAATGACGAAATTCTTGCTACTCCCTTATGTTTGCCTACTTTAGCAGACTTTCTGCTTTGTGATGGTATTTTTCGTAGTATGGTTGGTACAGGTGTATGAGTACTAGTGTATAGTGTGATTTTTGGTGGTAGTGGTGGAAGAGGAGTAGCGGAATGGTAGTGGATCTTTCTTATTGGGTTCTTGATTTTGATCTTCCTGCTCCAAATAAAACTTTGACTAAGTTGCTCATTTTGATTTTATTTGGTAGCCTTTTCCATGCTTTCACCTTATTCTTTCTCCTTTTTTCACGAATGCCTCCTTCCTTCCACGTTCCTCTTCTTCTAACCACGTTCAATTCCAATTCACTTCGCTTTTGCCTTTTGCCTTTTCACTTTTCGATTTTTTCTCGACGAGAATTTTTTTCACACTTTTTTCTTAAACTCATCACTGCACTCTTATTATCCCGCTGTTGTTCATAATTATTGCATTATGGCAAACGATTCGTCGTCAATACACCTCGCACTATATAATTATTTTTTAATTTACCTAAGCACAGAATACAGAATTTTATTTTCTTCTATTCTCCCATTGATGATGAATTTTTCACTTCGCTCGCACTTCCTTCAGCTGCGAGTGACCTTACATGTGCGCAGGGTTGTAATAATAGCGCTGTCAAAGGCAACCCATGTCCCAATAAGACCGAAACGTTTGGAATCTTTGAAACGAATACTGTAGCCCTTGCCCAAAAAACGGCATCACTGTTTGAAAGTGAATAACCCAAATATTGCTGTAAGACAGATAAATAAAACTGAAAAAATATTAAAACAAACGAGTAAAATTACATTTTTCTTAAAAGTTGTTTTATGGATGAAATAAAATAAAATTCCCGACAAGCACAGGTATATGAATTATTGTTTGTATTATTTGCTTAGATAAAAGTTTCCTAGAATTTTTATTTATCCATTGTATTCTTAGCACAATATAAAAAATACTTACTTAAGGAACTTATACAATCACGAATATGATTTTTAGTGAGTTTTGGAATTTTTAAAATAAGATTTAGCTCTTTGTTTTATAAAATAACACTGCGGACTTCAATTGCTTTAAGTTTCTCGGTTCCGAATATCCGTTAAATTTATCTTTTGAACAAGTAGTTGCTGTAGAACAGCTGACTTTACTTTTTTCTATTTATTTCGTCCCTAAATTATGAAATTTTGTTTAAATTACTATAAGCTGTCAAACTTTGTCTAAGGTCCAAAATACATTGATCTTGTTGTTTTTGCTGTACTGCTTCTACCTGTTCAGTATGCCTTGCCCGTAACAAAAAATGTAAATGTGTTTATATTTCAAGGTCCAGAAATACAAGTTATTCCAAAATTGCAAACTGAAAACGTCACAGGAAAATTGAAATAAAAGTTACGATGCAACGTTAAAAATAAACATTTGGATATAACTCTTATTGGCGAAATAAAAAATATTTCTCTTTTAATAACTGTAATGGAGCAATACTTTTACGAATAAATCTTATAACTTTCATGTCCCTGATTTTTGTTTTTTACTTATCACCAAGGAAGAAACAAGAAGCTGCAGTTTCCGACCTCTTCCACTAACATATCGAGCTAAGATATTTCGCTAACTAAAAACCAAGCGAAACTAATGAGTTTCAGTTGAAAATAGGGGTTTGATTTCATGTCCTTGGCGTCAATTCAGCCCAAAACTCAATTATGGCCATTTCTTCAGTATTAGTTTAACTACGAGGAATTTTTAAGCTCAGCTAAACCTGTAAAATTGGGCATCTAAATTTAGTTTAACTGAAAAGATAAAAGATAATAACAGTTCCAAATGGTTTTTGGGTGCTAAATTCCCTAGCCAAGTTTTGTGGGCGGAACTGGCCAGGTACTGCAATTTCTTGTCTATATATGTCTTTGCTGAAGCTTCCCCCTAAGGAAACGTTCTGACTGGCCCAAAAATGGTATCATCAGTAGATATGTCAGATATATCTATGTATCCTACTACTACTAATAAAGCAACATTTAGTAATTACGTTTTGTTTAGAAAAATATTTTTGTTTCGGAATTTGTGCAAGAACGGAATTTTCGTGAAAAAAATGTATTAGTTAATCCTGTTATTTGAAAATCGTGTATGGAAAGAAGGCGTACAAAGAGAGTTGGCTGTGCATGATTGGAGTTGGAGATCCATTTACCTATATTCACCAACAATAATCTTGATTGAATTTGGCCTATAGGTAGTATATAATGAAATAAGTGTCCAACAAGGAAATTTTGAAGAGTTGCCATTCGCCGAAGAGTTGGCAATACTGTTTAAGTAATAGATTCATAAATTTGGAATAGATTAAGTTGAGGGAGGGAAGCAGCATTCATTAGTTTGTCATCATCGCGACAGTGCGTTAAAAATTCTGTGTGTTATTTTTGATTTGTTTAACGATTAATTTTATTTATATTAGTTAGAAATTTTGTTGCGAATAATGTTAGAAAAGTGATGAAGTAAGCAACTAAAATACTACGTGCTGCGTAAGGTAAGTGTGTAGCAGGTGTTAAAGCGATAAATAAATAACACTATTGACAACGCCCGGATAAAGAGAGGCTTGACAAATACCTTTGCTTTGGTGCGCTGTAATTGAAAGCTGTTGTTGTTGGCACATGGGCGTTGACCAAAAGTAGAAATTGTTAAAGCTTTATTGTTTTGGTCAAATTGCTAAATATACAGTTAAGCCCATCATTTAATATCTTAAACAAGTCACCTGACCCTGATCTTCGAAATTCCAATTAGAATGCTGCACAAGTATTGCAGGTGTCAGCAATTACTACCACACCACCAAAGTACGTAGAAAAGCTAATATACATACATACATACATATATACAAAGCTGTGTAGCTGTGTCAGGGCTTCAGCTTGCGTTGATACAAACTGTTTTTTATGTTTTTGGTAATATCCCAGTGGTTTGGCATAAACTAAGCGGAAAAGGCTTGAAAATTGCATTTCTTCCACTTCACCTATCAGCCAACCCGTTTGCCAATTACACTTTGGCCCCTGGCCGTGCGCCCCTCATTAATTAATTCATATTATGATTCATGTAAAAGGGGTGAAAAATACGTAGTGTTGGTGTGCAAATTAGGTGCTACAACAACATTTCGTGAATGAATATCGTAGTTCTCGCATACTCTGCTACAATACTGGTCATTTTACAAATATGTAGTAGGTATTACATTCAGAGCGAACGCTTCAGTGCGCACTCGGCGGCACAGCAGACTTTGCTTGCTATACCGTTTTTTAAGCTGCATATGTTACTAGTGCAACATTATACAGCTTGCGGAGATAAACATAGGGCTTATGGAAGCCAAATGTAAATATGAATGTTCACATACGCATACATATATGTATGGGTGTGCGACAACGTCCACATGTGTATACTCTTCATACTCGCTGTATTATTTTGAAATATAGTCTGACCAGAGATCCGCTTTCAGCAATTGCTCAATGTCTAGGCAAATGCAATGCATCTGGTTTTAATTTTATTTCACATATTTTTCTTAGAGCATATCTATAGTTTTGAATTTTGAAATTTTCCTTATACAATATTTAGAAGTTCTGATAACCCCGAAGTTGTTTTAGTTGATGGGTCATCGAGATAAGAAATTGTGTAAATAAATATGTACATATGTATGTACATACTCCTTCAAGTTATTACATTGCTATAAACATAGTACATCGAGCGCAAAGTGAAATCAATTTGGATTACAAATTTACTTTGCCCAAACCATTGATTTATGTAGTGCAGTACCATAATATTTTTGTTTAGACTGCCTAGATGTTTGATTATAGCTTATAAATTATAAATTATTATGTAGCATCACTATGTACATACAAACATAGATATGCATATTTGTATTTACATATTAACATATCAATCACTTATGCTGTACAGTTGTTAAAAAATTTCGAAATACTAAATTACGTAAATCATTAGTGCAATGACTTGTCGCCGCTTAACTCGCTGAATGAAATGGGCTCTATAAATACACAAAATATTTTGATTTCCCAATACGTTTTTTGTTAGGATTATTTTGTGGGAAGCTTTTCTAACAACCAACAGCATCCAGCTTTCGAGCAACACAACTAGCACACATTTCCCACTAAGAATTGGCATCGACACGCACTAAATTTAGAGTATGTGAAGTAAATGAGTGTTGTTGTCTTTTGCAAGTAATAGTACAGTGTCGCGATTATGGATGTAATAGTCTCAATTTTTTTTCTGTTCTTTCAGAAAATTCTAAAATAAAATCATGCTTGTTATTATGTGCATTCATACTTACATATGAATATTATGTTCCAAAATATTTGAAAAAAAAAAAAAAAATTATTTGAATATAATCGATAATAAGAGCATGTTTTTGTGTGTAAAAGCGTTACATTTTACATATATTGAAGTATTTAAAAAACGCGTATTTTTGCTTTACATTTGACATACTTTGCTACACTGTCGACGCTGCTCGAAGGTGCTTACATACGGTACGCATAAATTGCAGTTTAATTTCTGTGATCGCATATTCGAAATTCTTATTCAGTTATTTTATGTGGCTCACATAAGTGGGTGGTGTAGTAAGTGCACGCGAGATTGCCACACTTATTTTATTATTCTTCTTCACTTGCAGATTACATAAAGATTCCTTCAATGTATCCCAACGGGATACCGTTGCCCGCCATGTCCTACTCACCTTCATTTAAACCATGGCTACTTACAGCTGCGTTTATTGCGCTGTGCTGTAATTTAAGCAATATTGCCGCACAACAAGACAATTACTATAATACCCAACAACAACAACAACAAGAAGTGTTCAATCAAAATAATCCACAAAATCCATACCCGGACACTCAAGGCTACGACGAGGCGAATCAACGGTTCAATAATGATCCATATAACCCCAATCTGAATACGAATCCCAACCAAAATACAAATTATAATGTGAATGATCGTGATCGTGATCGTGATCGCACACGTTATCGCACCGACAACTTTAATGATTTGCCACTTGATGAACGCCCTGGTGGCGGTTATGGCACTGATGAAGACTTGAATTTCGGTCGCGGTAAAACTTCGTACAATGTGAAGGCAACTTTCCTTGATATGTATCATTCACACGAACCGACTTATTTCATTGTTTCGTCGCGTATGGTACGCCCTGGTCTCATTTATAAGGTGGCGGTGTCGATTTTGCGTGCTCAATATCCGGTTACGGTGCATGCCAGTATTTCTTGTGATGGTGTGCAGATTAGTGGCGATTCTAAGGACGTGAAGGTGGGAGTGCCCGAGACGATGTTGATGAGAGTACCACCAACGAGCGTGATTGGAGAGTATAAGCTACGAGTGGAAGGCTTTTATCAGGACATCTTTGGCGGTTTAGCATTCTTGAACGAAACTCGCTTGGATTTTTCACAACGCTCGATGAGCATCTTCATACAAACCGACAAACCTTTATACATGCAAGGTGAAACTGTGCGCTTCCGCACAATACCGATTACAACTGAGCTAAAGGGTTTCGACAATGCTGTTGACGTTTATATGCTGGATCCAAATAAGCATATTGTGCGGCGTTGGATATCACGGTAAGAAAAAATTTGCTACTGTTTCCCAATAGATTTATATTATTTATGTTTTAAATATAGCCAATCAAATCTTGGTTCTGTCTCTTTGGAATACAAACTTGCTGATCAACCCACCTTTGGTGAATGGACCATACGTGTAATTGCGCAAGGTCAAGTGGAGGAAGGTCATTTCAGTGTGGAAGAGTATTATCAAACCCGTTTTGAAGTTAACGTTACAATGCCAGCATTCTTTTTCACCACCGACCCTTTCATTCATGGACGTGTGATGGCCAATTTCACTAGTGGGCACCCAGTGCGCGGCAATCTCACATTGAAAGCTACAATTAGACCCATTGGCTACTTCAGTAATCAGGTGTTAAATGAGAAATTTCGCTTAGGACGTTCACCCACCGAAGAGGCTGCACGTCATTTACAACATCAACAACAAATGTACTACAATCAGTACAGCCCAGTGCCTTTACCAGAAGATGTTAATCGTAATCAGGATATGCTGTATCGCAACCAATATGTGGTCGAGCGGCATTATGAATTCGAAGAGGAATGGCCTTTCTGGGTGCGCAAACCTGACGTGCCGGAGACCTACGATACCTGGTCTGGTAGTTATCGTAAAACATTGCCGTTTTTGCGCTACTTCAATGGTACATTCGATTTTAAATGGCCTATACGCGAACTGGAGGTTTTGGTGCCAAATTTGGCAGGTAAGTCGCTGGTGAAATGCATTGAAAAGTTTAAAAATTTTAATCATGAAATTGATAACGTAATATACAACACAACACACAGGCCTAATTTATATTTATACAAAAAAATGTAAAGTACTTCATAGTTTCCAACTAAACTCGAATTTGAAAAATTGAATTTGAAAAATTGAATTTGAAAAAATAGCTAAGCTGCTGAACGTCACTCATATATACTTTTTTTTACTTTAACTTTTACTGAAGGCATGGAAGTATTAATCACCGCTACAGTTGGCGAGAAATTCTACGATGAAGTGATTTCGGGTTATGCCATAGCGCGCGTTTACAATTCCAGCATTCGTGTAGCATTTTTAGGCGAGTCGCCGCAGGTCTTCAAACCCTCCATGCCCTTCACCGCTTATTTGGCTGTAGAGTACCATGATGGTTCACCAATTCATAGAAATCTACTGCAGCAAGGCATAATGGATGTCACCGGATTTGTAGAAAGCAAGAGTGGTGGTCGACGGGATTGGCCTGCCACACGTTTGCAAATGTCTGCTTCCAGTCCGGGAATTTGGGCCGTGAAAGTGGATTTGCGCAACGATCTTCAGCTGGATGATCGTGTGCAGTCTCGCGATTTTCTAAATGGCGTCGAGCGCATGCGACTGCAGGCGAGTTTTATTGATCCCCGTGGTGAACGCGCTCAAACGGAGCTTCTAATGGTGGCCCACTATTCACCACGCAATCAACATATTAAAGTTTCCACCAGCACAGATACACCAGTTGTTGGAGAATACATCATCTTTCACATACGCACCAATTTCTATTTGGAGGACTTCAACTATTTGATTATGTCAAAGGGTGTGATTTTGGTAAACGATCGTGAAACAATAACGGAGGGCATACGCACCATCGCTGTGGTGTTGAGCGCGGAAATGGCGCCTGTAGCTACGATAGTTGTTTGGAAGATAACGCTTTCTGGTCAAATTGTTGCCGATTCGCTCACATTTCCCGTGAACGGAATTTCGCGGAATAACTTCACTGTATACATCAACAATCGTAAAGCACGCACGGGTGAAAAGGTGGAAGTGGCAATTTTCGGCGAACCTGGTTCATATGTGGGTCTCTCCGGCATCGACAGCGCATTTTACACCATGCAAGCAGGCAACGAGTTGACCTATGCGAAAATAGTTACAAAAATGTCCACATTCGATGAACAAACAAATGGCACGTACAAACATGTTTGGCATACACATGAGGGCACACCCGATGAGCTCGTCTATTTTCCTGCGTCGTCGTTCGGTATCGATGCGAATCGAACCTTTGAGTATAGCGGCTTAATCGTTTTCACGGATGGCTATGTGCCACGGCGCTACGACACTTGTAATCGCACACTCGGTTATGGTGAGTGTTTATCCGGACGTTGCTATCCACTCAATAAGCAATGCGACGGGCTGCTAGACTGCGATGATGGCACCGACGAAATTAATTGCCGAGTACGCAATGATACAGAACTATTAAATTTCCGTAAGTATCGTTTCAACCGCATTTTGCGTCACTACGAAAATGTTTGGTTGTGGAAAGACGTAAACATTGGACCGCATGGACGTTATATATTCAACATTGAAGTACCAGATCGTCCTGCCTATTGGATGGTGAGTGCTTTCAGCGTTAGTCCTTCGAAAGGTTTCGGTATGTTGAACAAAGCTATTGAGTATGTTGGTGTCCAGCCATTCTTCATCAATGTAGAGATGCCCACTCACTGTCGGCAAGGCGAACAGGTTGGCATACGAGTAACTGTTTTCAACTACATGACTACGCCCATTGAGGCCATGGTGGTGTTGCATGCCAGCAAGGAATACAAGTTTGTGCATGTCGAAGAAAATGGCATTGTGCGTTCCTACAATTCACGTACCTCCTTTGGCGAGCAACAATTCTTCATTTATCTGGACGCACAAGGCACTACAATAGTTTATGTGCCGGTTGTGCCACAGAAATTGGGCGACATCGATGTAACGTTGCATGTGGCAACGCTGTTGGGAACTGATACTATCAAACGTCGTCTGCATGTCGAATCGGACGGTTTGCCACAATATCGCCATCAATCCATTCTTTTGGATCTATCAAATCGCGCTTACGTGCTGGAATATATGCATGTGAATATTACACAAACGCCAGAAATTCCCTACCAAGTAGATCGTTACTTTGTCTATGGCTCAAATCGAGCGCGCATCTCTGTTGTGGGCGATGTGGTTGGACCGATTTTCCCCACAATGCCAGTGAACGCAACCTCGCTACTCTACTTACCCATGGAATCAGCCGAACAAAATGCATTTTCATTCGCCGCTAACCTTTATACTATCATGTACATGCGACTGATCAATCAGCGTAATAAGACAACGGAAAAACATGCCTTCTACCATATGAACATTGCCTACCAACGCCAATTAAGCTTCATGCGCCCGGATGGCTCATTCTCCCTCTTCCGTTCGGATTGGAATAACTCTGCGTCATCGGTGTGGTTGACTGCGTACTGCGTGCGTGTGTTCCAGGTGAGTGGTGTTAACTCGCATACATATATGTACATTTATGCTGAACAATAATAACAGCCTTCTTGGCAAAAAATTAAAAACGAATCCCAGATGGGAGCCGGTGAGGTTCAGCGTACTAGACAGGCTATTACTAGTGTGCCAGCTCTTGATTGAGATCGAGCCGAGTTATTTCCGTATCTAAAACCGGCTATCATGCGAGTGACTCCCAGATGGACTGCTGTTGCTGTGATAGTCCTAAGCCGTATATAAATCCGAGACGTTGCGGAAAAGTAGAGCCGCCTGTCTTGTGTTTGTGTACTTAAAAGCTAATAACTTTGCTGGCTTGTTCAGTTTTTTAGATGGGTACTGCAGAATTAAAACAAACATATGTATATTTCTAAACAAAAAAAATTGGGAAAAAAATTATTTAAAAACAATAATTAAAAAAATTTGTTTGAATGAAATAATTTATTTATTTGAAAAAAAAAAATATATTTATGGCGTCAAGTTATTTAAAAAAAATTACAATATTCAATAAAAAAAAAATTTATTTGAATGAAATAATTTATTTATTTAAAAAAAAAAAATTTATTTGAATGAAATATTTTATTTATTTGAAAAAAAAAAATCATTTAAATTATTAAAAAAGCAAATTTAAGGCAATTTAATTACATTTATTGTTTTAAATAAATATTTTTTTTTAAATAAATAATTTTTAAATAATTTTTTAAATACATTTTTTTTTTAATAATTTTTTTTTATTCATATTTTGGTTCTTCTTTTAGAAATGTATGTTTTTTTTAATTCTGCAAACACTCTATTTAAGAAAAAAAATTGACATAAAAACGTCTTTCTTTTATACCCGAAATAAAGTTATCAGCTTTAAAGTACACAGTATGTATAAAAAAATGATTTAAGAAAAATTATTTAAATAAATTTAGTTAAAACAAAATTATTTAAAAAAAGTTTATTTAAAAAAATGATTTAAAATAATTTTAAATTATTTCTAAAAAAATTTATTTCTATAAAACAAAAAAATTTCCTTCAATTTCTTCATGCAACTACTTATATATTTCTCTTCGCAGGAAGCTTCCTTCTATGAATGGGAAAATTTCATTTGGATTGATTCGACCATCATTGAGAAGAATATGCGTTGGCTGCTGCAGCACCAAACGCCTGAGGGCGCTTTCTACGAAGTCACTTGGCTGCCAGATCGCAAGATGAATCGCACGAATTTCGCGAATAATACCAGCCTGCAAAATCGCAATATCACACTCACATCACACGTGCTTATCTCATTGGCCACGGTTAAAGATCTTTCCGGTTCGTTGGGCGCGCGCGTCGCACTAGCCCAACAACGTGCAATATCGTGGATCGAGCGTAACATGCAATTCTTGGAAGATACTGAAGAACCATACGATGTGGCCATCACTGCATATGCACTGTTACTCTGTAAATCACCAATGGCTGAACATGTATTCTCGATATTACGCCGGCATGCACGCGTTCTGGGCGATTTTATGTATTGGGGCAGTAAAGAGGTGCCGCAGCCACCAAAGAAATTGGAAAATCAAAAATGGTTCTCTCTACCGCGACTACCATACGAATTCGATGCATTGAATATCGAAACGACTGCTTACGCCCTGTTAGTTTACGTCTCCCGACGTGAGTTCATAGTGGATCCAATAGTGCGCTGGTTGAATGCGCAACGTCTCAACGACGGCGGCTGGGCGTCCACACAAGATACTAGTGCAGCTTTGCGTGCGCTCGTCGAGTACACGGTACATTCGCGTATACGTGAGGTATCATCGTTGACGGTTGAAGTGGAGGCGTCATCGCAAGGCGGTAAAATACAAGCGCTACACATCGATGATACGAATTTAGCGCAGCTGCAGAGCATTGAGGTGATTTCATGGGGATTGAGAGAATATAATTTGAATTATATTTAATAACATTAAATTTGCTTTGGCACAGATACCCGAATCCTGGGGCACAGTTAAGGTGCAGGCTAAAGGTGCTGGTTATGCGATATTGCAAATGCATGTGCAGTACAACGTGGACATAGAGAAATTCCAAACGAAGCCACCAGTGCCAGCATTCGGTCTGCATACAAGAGCTATTTTCCACGGCAGAAATCAGTCGCACATCTCATACATCGCCTGTCAAAAGTAATAAGTTTGCTGCTTTAACATACGATTTTCCTAATTTGAAAGTTAAATTTTTTTTCAGTTGGATTAATACACGCGAATCGGAACGTTCGGGCATGGCGGTACTTGATGTCGCCATACCCACTGGCTATTGGATACAACAACAACGTCTCGATCACTACGTGCTAAGCAATCGTGTGCGAAATTTACGCCGCGCTAAGTATACAAGTCAAAAAGTTATATTCTACTTCGATTATGTACGTTGTGCAACTTCATAAGCAAAGAAATGTGTATTAATGGAAAATCTTCATTTTATCCACAGCTCGATCAAGAGGATATTTGCGTTAATTTCACTATCGAACGTTGGTTCCCAGTGGCGAATATGTCACGTTATTTGCCCATACGCGTCTATGACTATTATGCACCAGGTAGGAAACAATTGAATTACATATCGCAGCAGTTTAATTGATTATTTGAATCTCCTTCAGAGCGTTTCAACGAGTCTATTTTCGATGCGTTACCAACATACCTTCTAAACATCTGTGAAGTGTGTGGCAGTTCGCAGTGTCCATATTGTTCGATTTACAATATGGGCTGGCGGGCCACTATGTCCGTGTCACTCCTGTTCTTCAGCGTTTTTATATACGTAATGCGCAGCCGAATGCATATCGTTTTGCATTGTCTGTATTTGCTCACATAAGGCATGCCCATATTTCCTTCATTTGAGTTTATGTTTAAAAACTAAGTTTTAAAGTGAGTTCTTTAATTTTTTTTCTTTTTTTTGTAAAAAATAAACTGTTTTTGAGTTCTTAAATCACACATCAATTAATATGTAAGCTAGAAAAGACAAATGACTTTAACATAATGGAATAGCATGCTCAGCTGGTCTTTTAGTACTCTGAAATATAATTTATAAATACATGAAATACGAAAAACTTTACGAAGCATATATCGATTTGAAATGCAGCTTAATTGCCAGCGCAACGCTTAGCAACCGCATTCCGTCCAATACTGTGGTCATTAGCTGACCACCGAATCTTGCGCCGCTTTTATTTTGCTACCATTTAAACATGTTCCAGTACCCATTTGTTTGTGTTAGTATAGTGCATTTTTTAACTACTTACTACTAATTTTAGTTGAAAAGGTCTTGAATATTATTAAAATAATTGAAAGCAGCAATAATCATTAATTTTATGTTAAGTAAACACTGAAAATCTCATTTGTACAAAGCTAAAAACAGCTGATATTTAAGTACGTGCATATATATTTACAAATTCGTGTAGATTGGTTTTGCAATATCAGGTAGCTCCGTTCTCAAAGAGTTCTGAAACTCGAAAAAGCAGTAATTTTGAAATATTTTTACGCACTGAGTGTGTAAATAAATATGAATAATAAGATAATACAAATGTGTCTTAAAACGGCAATTAACTGCCCTTCATGTTAGATAAGTAGAACATATCATTGCAATCACAAATGCATTTTTGGTTTATTAAAGCCATAGAATGCGACAAAACGAATATTCAGATTTTTTTTAATACGTTTTCTATTGAAGTTTGTATTGTTGGTAAAACTCTGTAGTAGCAATTAGTTTCGTATACATACACATATACACTTTTATAAACTTACTTTATGAAACAGACGATTTGTTGGCGATGTAAAAATATAAGTGTAATTAATAATTACACACACTCATACATACAAAGAAATGTTAAGCAAAGAAATTGCAAACGAAAAGCTTTTATAAAACACCTTTTTATAAGCGAAATTTTATCCGTCCTCTTTGTGAAAAATCGAATAAATAAATAAATATAAAATTTTTTCACTTATAATAGAAAAAAAATTGTTTTTGTAACACCGTAGCCGCTTCCCCTGAAGTTGTACTACTTGGTTGGATAAATATTTGTAGTTCGTGACTTAGATCCGACTGACTAATAGGCCTGTCACAATGTTATGCTGAAAACAGTGAACACCGTAAACGCAATCCCGACTCAGCTGTTCCGTTCAAACTAATGAGAACCCCATGTAAATGAAAAGTTCCTTCCTTCCGTACCATAGTACCGTAGATTTTATTTCACGATTTTTAAAAAAATGCCGTAATACCGACTCAGCTGATTGCTCTCTCACCACACAGTGTTGCAAGCAGTACATTTCGAAATCATTTACAAAATAAGCTTTGAAAAATGATAATTTTTGTTAAAATACCTTAAAAATACTGTTGAATAATGTTAATTATAGATGAATGAACTATTTGCATTTGTTGGTTTTTGGCGTTGGTTTATTGAACAGCTTCACCATTACTCTATGTACGGCACGCATGTTGCGCCTTTGACTCAAGGGGTTCGGGTAGTCAGAGGCCCTAAAAAATGATGCTTTACAATAATATTTTTTTGCTAGTCAATTACTTTATTACAAAAACGAAATCATGGCATTAATACATCATGTTTCGACTTGACTTAAGCAAAATTTCAAAAAAAAAAAAATTAATAACTAAAAGTTATCGCTGTTTGTGTGGAGCCTGTTTCTCCAGATGTCCCTAAGTTCCTTGCGGTGATCATCACAAATCCTTGGAGATTCCTCTAAAATCAATCAGACAAGAGAAATTAGTTTTATTACTAATCAGGAAATATTTTTCACATTTTCGAGAAAAAACCGACAATTGTTAAAAAAATAGAAAATTTTGAAAAAAAGGCCTTCGATCAGGCACGAGTTTTTTACGTTCTTCAAAAGCAGTATACATTTTATTGAAATCTACCAAGCGGTTTTTAAGTGACAGTGATCACCTGTTCAAAAAACAAAGTTTTGAGAAAAACGCATTTAAAGTTTTGCGAACGCTCCGGAGTGCCCTTTGTTAATTGTTGAAAACTCGAAAAGTATTTGTCGGATTCACTTCAAATTTTTACACAATATTGTTAAGATATTATACCTTAAGAAAATGCAAAAAATTTTTCTGGCTACCCTTAACCCCTCAAATAATCCATAATCCATTTTGCTCTCAGTCAAATTCGTTGCCGCAACATCGTCATCGCCATCGGAGCCTGAGTTCATAAAGGTGATGAGGGGCAGACACTCAATGAACGTCGTGTTTTATCTGTTTGTATGCCGACCGGAGTGCCTGACTTCGAAACTCCGGGTATGAAATACCAAATGTTGCGTAAGGTTTTTTCTAATAGTGGTCGCCCCTCAGCAGATACAATGGCAAACCAGCGAATGTATTTCTGTCATGAAAGCTCCTCTTAAAAGAAAAAGCAATTGCCGTTTGCAGGCCGCATAGAACTGTAGGTCCCTTCATAAGTTCTGTTACAAGTTAGGTCCGTTATAGATATGAAATTATAATACTTTGTTTAATGAAGTTAGTTTTATTTAATCATGTAAATTAGAAAAAAATTATAATTTTCATTAGAAATGGTCCGCATTTGCTTTTATTTGATATTGACGTTGTTGCTCAAACCAAAGATTGTTTGAGACTCTACATTTTTGAGAGGCCTTCGACAGGCCATGTTCTATTGTACAATTCTGACTACAAACTGTAGTCCAATGAATTCAGATCTGGACCTCCAGACGGCCAATCTTCTGCGGTTATGAACCCAGGAATATTGTTTTTGAGCTACAGCTGGGTGGTTTTTGCCTTATGGCTTGGAGCGGGATCTTACTAGCAGATCCAACACTCTTCATTGAAGAGAGTACTGCTCAACCGCGTCTTCTAAGACAACCTCCTGTTACACTTTGCCACGGTCTTAACGCCTTTTTCGCAGAAATGAAGACAAGACACTCTCCATCAAACCATTACCGAATCTAGATGGTGGCCATACTGAACCTTTGATAGGCCAAGCAATGTTATAGCGAACGCGTGTGCGTCCTTTGGTGTGCCATCTCAGAAGAAAGTTTATATTTATAAGAAAATGACAGGGTTGCCACATATATACCGGAAGATCCAGTGGTAAGTAGTCATGAATCTCCTCAGTCATGTCATGCAGATGTCTCCTCATATACCTAGGACGTGGCTCAAATTTCAGCAAATGGCTGCGGTAGCACTCCCATAGCAGCCTGTTCTACGTACTGGAATAACTCGGGTTTTATTCGATCGAGGGCGGCCACCCCAGTAAACTAACCCCACTTAGTACGCTGAGTCCTAAGTCGGCAAGCAAAATAAGTTGGTTTTTATCGGATGAAGACAGATCCTCAATTCATTTTAATCCAAAGTCACATTAAACCTGTTTAGGCGGTGGCTTTGTACATGACTACCAGGGTTCTGGTTGCCGAAAATGGAGCTGGACAGTTCGGAAATTGTCCCGTGTCTCAAGCTACAGAATCCTGAGGTTCCTATGGATGACTGGTCTGTCATCAAAGTAGAAGAACCCCAGCAGCATAGCTCAGCCATATTACTGCTGATCAACAACGAGTCGCTGGAGGCACTCGAAAAACAGCAGTTCAAACTTCGCTTTGGCCTCAGGTTGGCCAAAGTGAAGGTCTTCCCCGCCTCTGTCGCCCTGGACGATGACTTGGAGAAATTGGGGGATGACACCAAGAAGCTGCTCGACGATCTGCGGCTGTCTGGGACGGACGCAGACTCTGAACTGGGGGAGCAGTCGTAAAGGTAAGTAACACTTTTGAACAGGTTGTTAAAAGTATTACAAATTAACCTTCGTCATTCCAAACTAGCCACAGATAACCTACGAGTCCCCCTCCGGGAGGAGGACATCGATGTCTGCCTGATTCAGGAGCCATGGATCTGGCAGCAAAAAATCATGAGACTGAGGGACAGATCCTATGACCTTTTTTATGTCCAAAGTGATGGTAAGCCAAGGGCCTGTATCCTAGTAAGGAACACAATTAATGCCTTTTTGCTGTCTAATTTCAGTTCACCGGATGTGACTGCGGTCAGGGTGGAACCATCCAGTGGCAGTTGCTTCTGCTTGGTGTCTGCCTACATGGCCCATGACAGATCGGCGCCTCCTGAGGAGTTGCAACATCTAGTGGATACTCTCCAGCTCAAGAAGGAGAACATCCTGATCGGATGCGATGCGAATGCCAGACACACCATTTGGGGCAGCAGCGAGATCAATGAACGGGGTGAGTCTCTGTTTGATTTTATACTAAGCCGTAATTTACTTATCTGGAACAAGGGCAACTCCCCAACTTTTGTCTTCCCGGCATCGGAAACATCAAGTGGTTGGGAGGAAGTTCTTGATATCTCTCTTTCTACTAACTCATCTGCTGTTAGGGTTGAAAATTGGACGGTCTCCCAGAGGAACTCGTTTTCGGACCACAGGATGATCCTCTACGAAATCGATTTCGTTCGGGAGACCTTGCTACCCCGCAGGAACCCTAAACGAACAGACTGGTCTCTTTTCCACAGGGTTTTCTGCAAGAAGCTGAATAGGAGTAAGTTCTTGGCTTCCACTAAGGAACAACTGGACACGCAAGTTAGACACCTAGAAGGGTCCTATCAGATTGCCTTCAAAGTGGCCCGTCCAGTATCCTTTAGCAAGAAAGACTTTCCTCCCTGGTGGAGCAAGACGCTGACCGACTTGAAAGAGAAGGTTAGCAGAGTCTTCAACAAATGTTACCAAATAAGGAACTTTCAAGATTACCGGGAAATTTTGAAAGCTTATAAGAAAGCCATTAGAGATGCGAAGCGCAACTCTTGGAAAGAGTACTGCGAATCCATCGAATCCGTAAGAGACTCGGCCAGACTCAGCAGGATCCTATGCAAGGACCACTCCTGTAAAACTCTTGTCAAAAGAGAGAACGGGGAGTGGGCTGAATCTGCAGACGAATCCTTAAAAATCATTATAGATGCCCATTTCCCGGAAAACTCTATTGATCCGGTCTGTAACGAAGACGCGAACCGGCAGGAGAGGTTACCTGTGATGTCCCTGACACCGGTCTTGTCCGTCAACAGAATAAACTGGGCAATCGAGAGTTTTTCCCCTTTCAAATCTCCAGGCATCGATGGTATCATGCCAGTAATGCTTCAGAAGACTAAGACCGTGGTGGTTCCCGTTCTTCAAAAGATCTTCTCGGCGTGTATCTCGCTGAACCACGTTCGTGCTAGCTGGAAGAAAACCAAAGTGGTCTTCATTCCTAAGGCAGGAAGGAGGGGCCACGTCCTGGCCAAGGACTTCAGACCTATAAGTCTTACCTCCTTCTCCGTGTTCCTTCAAAACATTCACATTCTAAAATCCGGGGCTCTTAATTTGCTTAACTAATTTTATATATCTCTTTTTTCAAGTATTCATCGTTTTATTTTTTCCTTTTAATTTGAAACCCGAAAATTTTAGTTTTATTAAAGTATTTATTTCGTATATCTTTGAGGCAAGACTTAATTTTCATGGCGTACCAAAAACTTCAAAGTGACTACTATTTTTTACTGATCTATCCGACATTTGCCTTTTTTTCTGATTTGTCTGATCTGTATTTTTTTCTAAATATTGTTTTTGACTGTTAAGAAACATGAAACGCCACTCATCATCGTCACTGTTAACTGAACAACGCGGTCCGGGTCTTGGCTTGCTGTAAAATTTGTCTCCAGTTCGATTTATAGCTCGCTTGAGTTCTCCAACAACGTATACCAAAAGCTCAGCGTCCCGATCTATGCCATCCAACCTTTGCCACTATTTCTTCGGCACGTACTCAGCATTCAAATTATGACGCCTACCAAAACGATTTTCACAGCACAAACCAACTATGAAACTACAATATTTGTAATAATTGTAGGGTGTTGGTGAAATCGGGGTGTGGTACATTGAATGAAAAAGTAAACTTCAACGCAACCACCCCAGAAATAATAAATGCAGTGACCAATAAACCCAAAATTTACAAGAAGCTTCCAGCAGCCAAACTCAAGTAAGCAATTTAGCAATTGCATACTTCACTGAATTCTCTACGTCTTATCTATTTTCAATTTTTGATGATATTAAAAAGAGAAAATTAAATTTAATTCGGTATCGATTTTTTTTAGTTTTATGCGTTTTTTTTTTTTTTTTGTTCTTGTGAGGTTTCTATATTTCGTTCTTTTCACTAAAGGCCAGGTTTCAATTCCGTTTTTTTAAATGGTGCTGATTTTACTCCTCCTATCTGTTTTCCATAAATCTTTTCGGGCTGTGATGCATTGATTGAGTTTAAAAGTCGATTCCACAACTCACAACGGACCCGGTGTTTGAAAGAGTGATCGACTGTCACATCCGAGAGCACTGTGAAACCAGACTTTCTCCAGCCCAACACGCCTACCTGAAAGGGAAATCTACCGAGTCAGCCTTACATGAGGTAGTAGGGACTGTAGAGAAATCTCTGGAGGGGAAACAATTCACTTTGGCGGCCTTTATAGACATAGAGGGCGCCTTTAATAATATTACGGCGGAGTCAATTGTCACAGCTCTAAACAGGCTAGGGGTGGAAAGACCTATCTACCGCTGGATCTCGTCCCTGCTTGGAGGCAGGGAAATAAACGCGGTGGCAGGAGGGGCAAGAATCACCAGATTCGTACATAGGGCCACACCGCAGGGCGGTGGTAGCATATGCCGATGACTTGGTCCTGATGGTCTCAGGTCCCTTCCCATCAGTAATGGCTGAAATTCTGGAAGGTGCACTGGCTACACTCAGCAGATGGGCCGCCAGTTGCGGTCTCAGAGTCAACTCTGACAAAACGGAGTTGATGCTATTCACCAGAAAATACAAGCCTCCACCTTTTAAGCTTCCTAGACTTAACAACCAGTGCCTTACACTTTCATCGGAAGTCAAGTATCTTGGTGTAATACTTGACCCCCAAGCTCCACTGGAAGCCGCACATAGAAAATCGAGTTAAGAAGGCTAATATAGCCTTCTACGCCTGTAAATCTATGTTCGGCAAAAAATGGGGCCTCAAGCCACGTGTCATACTTTGAATGTACAACTTAGTGGTTCTGCCAATTTTGACATACGGCTGCCTAGTTTGGTGGTTAGCTCTTCAGAAGGGCTACAACTTCACTAAATTAGAGAGAGTGCAGAGAACTGCATGTGTAGGCATCACTGGTGCCTGTAGGACATGTCCCACCGCTGCGCTCAACGTTATTCTCCACTTAATTCCTGTGGACCTGCAGGTTAAATCCATTGCTGCTCAGAGTGCTATTAGACTGAAGGAGTTTGGCCTTTGGAGACAACTCCCTGTAGGGCATAGCAGCATCTTGCAGCAGATCTCCCCTTCCTTCTCTGATATTCGCACCGACCTCTCCATCCGCAAACTGTGCTTTGAGGGTTGTGCTAGGGCTATCTTTCCGAGCAGGCAAGATTGGAAAGAGGGGAGAGTTGTTGCGGATATAGATGCCCCTGTTTTCACTGACGGATCCAAAATGGAGTCTGGAGTGGGAGCGGGGGTCTACTCCAAATCAGCCAGCATTTCGGTCTCCTATAAACTGCCGGAGACAAGCAGCGTCTTTCAAGCAGAGGTCGTGGCGATCCTGCAGGCATGCAAAATGCTTCGGGATCGCTGTTGGGAGGGAGACATTAAAATTTTTTCCGATAGCCAAGCTGCAATCAAGGCACTGTCGTCGCCGTATTGCAGCTCTCTTCTCGTGAACTCCTGCAAGGAGGAACTCAAACGCCTCGAACGTGCAGGAAACATTTCCCTCATCTGGGTTCCTGGACACAGGAATATAGAGGGAAATGAAATTGCCGATGAGCTTGTCAGGAAGGGGGTCGGCAGAACCGGTTCCAGCTGCCCCCTTTTCAGACATCGGTATCCCCTTGGCCGTCGTTAAAGGGAAACTACACAATTTCTTTCTAAAAAAAGGGCAAGACAGATAGAGGTCTGTCTCATCGTGTGCCATTTCAAAAGCACTATGGCCTCAATACGATATAAACAGAACGCTTAAGGTGATGGGAACCCCCCGCCATTCAATTTCCAAACTCATTGCGGTGATCACTGGCCACTGGGTGATCGGCACTCACGCGGAGAAGCTTGGAATTCCGTACAACCCCCATTGCAGAAGCTGTGGGGATCCCACAGAGAAAGAGACTGTGGAACACTTTCTCTGCAGATGTCCGGCTTTGGCGGCTAGGCGCTTGAGATTCCTCAGCGTGCCCTTTGGGGATGACTTGATGAAATTCTCCAGCCTAGATCCCTTTTCTCTCCTCCGCTACATCAACAGCACTGGATGGCTGTAGACGGTCTTATCTCCTCCCTTAATCCTTTCACAGGTAGTGGTCCACTTTATGGTATCAAAACGGCACGTAAGTGCTACTTGTAGTGTACCTGGGCTACTCTTGCCATCTTACCTACCTACCTACCTACCAGGGTTCGACAGGTGTGGACATGAGACTTAAAATGCTAGAAGTTTCTTCTAATAGCGGTTCGAACATAGTTGTGCTATGAAGAAATGTCTCGTAAAAATCGAATGGCATTCGGAGGCGGCATAAAATTGTACGAACCTCAATTCCCAAGACAACGTTAGACAAAAGCTTCTCGTAAAAACCGTATGCCGTTCGTTTTGGCATCAAATTGTAGATACCTCCATTTGGACATGCAGCTTATGAAGTTAACCCTCCGTTGGGCACCCGTGTCTGGCCAGACTTTTTCGACTTTGGAAGTGAATTAACATATTTCTATTATAGCTAACGACTTGGGCTTCTAAGCAGCTTCCTAAAATTTAATTTCTATCGATTTATGGATATAACCTTTTAAAAAGGATTCTCGAACAGGACGAAAAAAGGCCAGACCCGTTTGCCCAACCAGAGGTTTTAAAAAAGATGCCCAACGGATGGCTAATAAAGTCTCTTTTAATACTTTTACTGCGGAATTTTTGATTACATGACTTTTCGATGAGAACAATAAATGTAGACATATTTTCGAAGAGTTCAAAATCTAGCCGCGATATTTCATACAAAAACTAAAAAAGGAGAAACAGGTTTATATGAATAGGTATATAGGTAGATATCATACGTGAATATATATATTTCATTAGATTAATATTTTTAAATACATATTTGAAAGGGAATAGGCTGTCCTATGGAATATAAGTTGATTCAATTTAAAATATAGGCAACAAAACATGTAATCTAAGTAAGAATAAAATCACAAATAAAATTTTTAATTTTATTCGTATAGCATATTATCGAGTGAGCTAGGTAGAATGCCGTCTAATGGTAAAACCAAACTACGCAGTTGGTGCTACCACTGTCACTTCTTCATTGTCATTACTTTCCGGGAGCGTTGGTGGCGCTGGCGACGCAGCTGACGATCCGGACTCAGGCATTTCTGGTAAATTTTCCATCGTTGTTGTGGGCGCTGTGCCACCTTCAAATGACACACGCTTTTCGAAGCTTATCCTTCTCATTGGCGCTGCGCCTGGCGCCTCCTCATTTGAAGAGGTACTAGTTTTTCGTGCCGCAGCTGAGAAATTTACAATGCCCTCCGTCGCTAATATACTGGCGCTGGACAATAATATGGACACCTGCTCTGCTGTTGGGCAGGCAGTGATGGTCATATCATCGTTATTGTAACCATTTGTGGTGAGAAGTTGTTCGAGCTTCACAAATGTTTGAATGACATTATTCTGCAGGAAACAATTTGTTTATATGCAGTATGTCAGTATATCAATATCATCTCAATGTCGAACAACTTACCCGTATCGGTCGAAATATTATAAACTCTGTATCCCGATTACTTAAGTATAGTTGCATCGAGCGTTGTAGCGTGGACAATTTGTTTTTTATTAAACGCTGTGACTCTTGAATGATACTGCTAATTTGCTGTGGGCTCGCCCAAGCACTCTGACGCAAGGCATAGTTTAGTTTAGGTGTAGCAGTTTCTCTCTCATTCGCGGCTGCTTTGTTATCTTTGCTTTGTAGTAGCGCCTGTGCTTTATCCAAAAATTGCAAAATTGGCGAAATTAACATTTGCACCGCGTCTTTTATAAATTGCTCGCACACCATTTTCAGTTGGCGATCGACTTCTTTACGCGAATCAAGCAAATGCTCCTTAATCTGTGGGGTACCTTCAAGCAGAAACTCGAGTAAGGCATTATTGCTACCCATGGAGAAAAGCTGTTTGCGCTTGTGTAGCAAACCAAAAGCAGCAGTTTTTATTTTACTGAAGTCCAAAGAGGTCTCTTTGATGGTAAAGTCTACACGAAATGGAGCTATTTGCTCGCGCAGAATAAGTAAATGTTTGATTTCAAAGAGTTCACCATCGATGGGGGTCTGAAAGTTGAGATGGGGAATATTGTGAGGAAAGTGTTAAATGAAAATTTGAATTTGTCCATACCTTCGCTGCTGAAATTTTCGTAGCTGCTGCGGAGACACTCTGTATGCAAAGTTTGAGTGCCTCTTGTGAGAGACCCTGAAATATGGGACGATCTACGCAACGGTAAAGGCGCGAAAGACAAACTAGCGTGCGACGTACGGTTGGATACCACATGCCATGCAGATCAGCAGGTGATGAGTCTGAAAGTTACCAAAGAGAGAATTTGATGGTATTTGTAATTTAAATATTTAAGATACGAGCTTACTTATATTGCGTGGTCGATATGCGGTATCGACGCTTTCGTTTTCTACTGCACTCGAAATGCTTGAATTGATTGACGAACGCGAGTCATAACGGCGCATTTGTTGAGGCTCCTGTAGCGACAAAGCAATACTCTGTACAAAAGATATTAAACATGTTAATCTTGGGCAGGTTACTGCTAGTAATTTTTATTCAATGCTGCACCTCCATCATTTCCAGTTTATCTGGGTAGGCAAGGTCACCGGACGATGGATTATAATTTAAAATATCTGATTGCAAATAAAGATGCGCACGAAACACCAGACGTTCTTGTACATCTTGTAGCAGTTGATTTACAGTATTCGCAAACGCTTCCAGCGCGCCGGCTGTACAAAACAGAATAATATTAGAATATATCAGTGCATATGGGACACTTACGATTTTGTTGTACATGTTCCTCTAGCATTTCAATGCGTAAAATAGAACATATTTCTGCCAAAGTTTCCAAGTGGTTAATGTGTATGATATAAGGGCGCAATGTGTCATACAATATAGTGCAAAGACCCTCCAGGTAAGTGCTACGAATATAAAATTTATAAGTCGATTTAAGCTAAAAAATCAATGCTAAAAATTTCACTTACGTCAATTGCTCACTGCCTAACGCGAAAAATTGAAAGAAGAGCCTTTGCTCATCTTGACAAACATGCACCAGGAATGCACAAGCACTACGCGTCAGCGCACAATGATCTCCTTTGTGTGCGGCCTTCAGCTCCTGTATGGCTTTATTGACTGCTGGCGACATAATAGTTGCTCGTTCATTCAGATAATTTTGATGCATTTCACCAAGTAACTGTTCATATTCTGTACTTCTTTCCAGCCGGGACTCGACTAGTTGCGCCACGCGCTTAATTTTTACCGCAGCTGTTTGATATTTGCCATAATATAGTGCAAATGCGGCATCCGGAGAAGTACTTACTGGAGCGGTGTTGGATTTATTTTCACTCTCCATTGTGGTGGATGTCGTGCTTTGTAGCATTGCAGAGTGCACTTGTTTCGGATGTAATGTGGCAGCGGTGGCTTGTGACATTACAACGGTAGAGTAGTTCTTTATCAATGTCACGGCTTTTGCTAGACAGTGCTTATATTTCACCGTGTAAGCACCAACATCTTTGAACTTGGGCTGAAAATAAATTGAAAATAATAATAATAACATACACTTATACAACTATTCAAGCCTTACATTTGCTCTTAAGTATTCAAGGCACTCATCGATACGATCTAAACAATCACGGAATGCCTCGCTTGAGACCGACAGAGTTGGGCTTTGAAGTCGCTGATGAAGTAGCTCTACTTGACTGAAATAGTGCAAGCGACGTTGTATTTCTTCGCCGAGTTTTTGTAAACGTTGCTGCTCTTCGGTTAGCTTTTCGCTGGCAGTATTTAGCGCACTAGTTTTTTGCGATACTGTCTCATATTCACTGTTTAGCGATGTGAGCTGCTCTATTGCAGAGTTTATCTGCTCCAAAATTTCCCCACACTCCGCATCACGTTGTTCCAGTTGCTGCAAGTATTGGTAATACTGCGCGTCTGCATGTCGAGTGATCTCCTCATTGACGCGATCATACCATAACAGAAAATCTTTAGTGTTATTTATGCCAGGTTTCGGCAATGCCTGCAATTCTTGTGCGCTTGCACTACCTACAAATGTTGTTGATTTGCTTTGTTTAGTGTCTTCAACAGCCAGAGATTTGGCAGTGCTTACGCTAGATGTAGCATCCGATGGTACCTAATGTTGGAGAATTTATACATTTATGGGTCGATGTAAATGGGTGGGGTGGCAGTTACCTCATTATAAATCCGGCACTGGTTAGTTAACACATCTAAGCATTCCAATTGTAGGGGGTTTAATGGAGCAAGCGCATCACCATTTGATTCCCACTGAAGTAGTCTCGCGCGAACTTTTCGCAAATTCTCATTTTCACTCTGGACCACAGCAACGTCATCCATTTCATCCGAATCAGAATTGCTGGCACATAATCGTTTGTGATGTTTTTTTCTCTACTTTTTCGTGTTTATTTTGTGAAACTGAGCTAACGTCAAATCGAATAAAAGAGATGGTACCAAAATAAACGATAAATTTGAAATCGTCTTCTTAAAGTATGTTCAATAAATAAACAAAAATAAATCCACCAAATTAATCTACCCGTTCACATATGGCAGATTAGCTGCAAAATTGACAATCAGCATCTTTCAAAACAGGTTTTCCTCCATAGAAGCAGGTATGGTGGAATGCTTTATTATTTTTGGTTTGTTCAATTATTATTATCGATATGAAGGAAAGGCGAAGTGAAGCAATAGATAATTTCATTGTGCACTTTTTGTTATACTATCATACGTTCACATAAGTAGATGACCTACTTCTTCGCGCTTAACTCAAAATCCGTAATTAAAAAGCGCGATTTCCCATACAAAGTTTCTCTCCCAAAATCTGAGATTATAAAATAATCCTAGATAGTAACGATATTTTTTGGCATACAACGTTGTGTTTACTGTGTTATCGATAATTATTATTACGAATGTAAGGAGAAACGTCAAAATAGAAACTAAATGAAATGGATGCCGGGATAGAAAACAGGTCTGTAAACATAATTCTAATAAAATGTTTGTGAAATATTATTAATTAGGGATTCATTTTACAGAAAAAAGCGTTTGTCCATAAACGTTTTGTCCTCTTATTACTTATTATAAAATGTAATACTGAATATCCCATGAGGATTGCTGCCATAATTTTTTGCAACCTCGGTAAATTTTGCGCAATTAAATTAACTATTCCTTCTCCTTGTATTTTCTTCATATCGTTAATAATAATTAAAGAAACCAAATCCACCGAAATATTCCACCAAAATAATTACTATGAAGAAAAACCTCTCAAAGCAGTATTGACAGCTGATTGTCAATTTTGCAGGTAATCTGCCATATGTGAACGGGTAGATTAATTTGGTGGATTTATAGGTCATTAATGCATATGTGAACGTATTATTAGTAATAGACATTCTACTGGGTTGTAAAAATTTATGGCAGGAATACGCATGCGAAATTCGATATTACATTTTATAATAAGCAATAACAGCCCAAAACGTCTAGGGACACACGTCTTTTTCCTGTAATATGAATTCAAAATGAATAATATTTAACAAAAATTTTGTTAGAATTATGTTTACAAACCTCTTTTTTGCCCCGGCAACCATTTTATAAGTGTTTACTTTTACGTTTCTTCTTGCATTTGTAAACATAATTGACCACAACACAGAAAACACATGGTTGTATGTAAAAAGTATAGTAATAATCTAGGATTATTTTATAATATCAGATTGCGGGAGAGAAATTTTATATGGATAATCTAGCTTTTTAATTACGGATTGGAGTTAAGCACGTAGTAATAGTAGAAGATAATCTAGTTATAGGTGTGTGAACGTCTTATAACCTGATTTTTGAATAATAACATACCAGTTTTATATGAAAATTTATTTATTATTAGTATCGTATTAGTAGTATTACCTTTATACATAATAAATTTTCACGAAAACAGGTATAGCTGGAATTTTGGATTCTTTCATGTATGAAATGTGATATTAAAAGAATTCGTAAATTTAAATTGAGAGCGTAAATTCTGTTATGAAACTGCAACACTGCCAAAATCATTTGTTTACGTCGAGTAATGAAAGAACTTTTTTCCTAATAGGAAATCGCGCATCCAAGAAAATAAACTTTTCCCAATGGCTCCACAACCGGTCGTAACTGGGCTTTCACCAAAAGAGGGTCCACCAGGCACTCGTGTTATAATACGTGGAGAGTTCCTAGGTACAAGAGCCACCGACCTTATAGGTAAGTCGAATCATAAATGATATTTACATATTGTTAACGCCCAGTTTTGCAGGACTGAAAATTTGCGGTTCTGATTGCCTGCTATCCGCGGAATGGAAATCACCCAATAAAATAATAGCACGTACAGGACCTGCAAAGGGCAAAGGCGATATTATTGTGACTACTATTAGTGGTGGTGAAGGCACATCGACAGTGCAATTTCGTGCATATCATGAAACTATTGGCCCCTTGAAAGAGTCGGCAGTATGGATAGAGGAATCTCCATCACAAAATTTTGCTTGGGGTCGACGCACTTTGGCGCAATCAGTTTTGACGCAGGAAGATCCACTCGGTTTATCTATTGAGGGTAATGAGCAGAAAATACCGGAAGATTTGCGAGACTTGTTTCCCGATGCAAGTGGTGATTTATCACAAGATAATTTTTCACCTGCATGGTTTTTGCTTGAGAATCACTTAGCCACTTCTTTTGAGGATTTGAAGGCTGGCTTAGCCTATTTGAAGCGAAAAGTAGAGAGTCAAAAGGAAGGACAATTGTCATTTTTGAAGTCTAATGCAGGTTCTGTGATTGATCAGTTAGACACGCTGATGAATATTCGAGATAAGTTGCAAGAGGATACGCGAATATATGGTACAGAGCCCCTAAATGTTCTTGAGAGTTCTATAGATAGTAAGTAATTGAAGTTTATGTTTATGTTACGTTTTTACTCATGCAATTTTGCATTGTTTTAGATTCCATTAGTGAATCACAAAATATTTTCACTGAAGTATTATTACGCAAAGAGAAAGCTGACTCCACAAGAGCAGTTCTATTTGCACTTTCGCGTCACAAATTTCTATTTTGTCTGCCAAATTCAGTGGAACGACGCGCACAGGCTGGTGAATATGATATAGTAGTAAATGATTATGCGCGTGCTAAGAACCTGTTTGGAAAAACCGAAATACCGGTGAGTATTGAAAACAACGATAAGCAATTTTCAAATTATTATTTTATTATCTTATTTCTCTATAGATGTTTCGACGGGTGCTCGAGGAGGTGGATCAGCGTATTCTACAAATTCGGAAGCAGCTGCACGAGAAAGTAGTTAAAATGCCTCAAAGTGTAGATCAGCAAAAGAAACTGATAAAAGCGCTGACCAGTTTAGAGGTGCATAATCTTTGTTTACTTTTCGATTGTATTATTTATATTTATTCTGTTTTTAGGTACAACAAAGCGGCACTACCATTGGTGATCGCCTGCGTAATGCCGATCCAGCTTGGGATGCTATTGAAGCACGTGCGAAATATTTAGAATTCACTTTCAAGCAAGCGTTTGAACAGTATGCATCGAAGGATCAAGCAGGGCAAGAAAGTAAATTATTAAATATTAGTTTATGCACACACAAATAACATTTGTTTGATGATTTTCAGAATCCAAGAACCGCGAAAATACCAATCAACCGCATAGTCGAGTACTCTTCTGTGAAGAGATTTGTGATATTGCTGCATCCCAATTGCCAGATTTGTGGCGGCTAGGCCAGTTATATTTCACGGGTGAACTGCGTGGTGCACACGATCCCAAACCAGGAGATTTCAAGGTAGTAAAACTGTTAACAATTTTTTAAATATACTTTTATTGAAAAAAGTGAATTTTCTAACAGCGCATGGTTTTAAATGCAATCGAAAAATTCTGTGCTTACTTGCGTGTCGCTGTACTCATTGCTTCAGACTTGCGTGCGTTGCGTCAAACAACTGGCTTGGCCTGGCCAATAGGCTCGTCATCTGCTACCCACCAATTTCTGCCTTGGATATCGCAGTGTTTGCGCTATACGCGCATCACATACGCCACTCTTATACGTTTAGATTTACCGTCTGAGGCATTGGATATCATACAGAAGTTAATTGATGAAATACGCATTTTCTGTTTCTCAATAACTTTCAAACGCGCTACTGATCGCTGTAAGAAGCTAGGGGAACAAGAATCTTGGGATATGGGAGTCGAAGACTTTCCAGGTGCAACAATGTTGCCCAATTGCTTAGAAAAACTATTGATAGAGACGCTGGATGAGACGCAAAGCACATGTATGAACCCAGAAATAAGGTGAAACAAATTGATTTCTGTACATATTTTAGTATTGGAAATGCATTCATCTTAAATGAATATGAATATGCACATATATGTATATCTGCAAACTATTTTTTTTAACAGAGAAGGAAATTTACTGGAGCCACAATCAGATGGCCAACGGGAAGTGTCACAACGTTTACAAGAATTTCTAGCAACATTCTGCGGCGTTATTGAAGAGCTAGCCTATCAGTCACATGACGAGGAAACACCAACACACAATGTTTCGCAGCTTATTGGCTATCCAAATGTGCAGCAAAGCGGTATGATGTCGGGACGATTTTGGAGCTCAAGCGTTATTACTTGGGAGCAACGCATGCTTTGTTGCCTGGCCAACTGCGCCTATTGCAACAAGAGCTTCTTTCCACACGTAGGCAATGTTTTTGTTAAGTAAGTTGCTTGGCTAAAATTTATATTAAGTACACAAATTTTACGCTGCTATTAATTCCCTCCTAGATACGGTTACCCATTGCCCACACTGGCAATTGAAACTTCACGCTATTCCGTAAACCAACTATTCACAAATCTTCTGGAGGCCTATGTAGAACATAAGGGTGATCCGTTGGTTGGCACAATAGAACCATCAATGTATTTGGGTCGTTTTCAATGGGACAACGAAATGGAAATCGGCAAACTGCGTCCATATGCGCACGAATGCGCTGATAATTTAGTCGGTGTCTATTCAGAGATATATACCATATCACCAGCACTGCTGCGCCCAATACTTGAACCGATTGTGCTTACCGTTTCTGAGGAGTTGGCGCGCCTGATGAGCTGTGTTCAAGAATTTAGCTACACTGGCGCCATACAAGCGAATGTCGATATACGCTTGTTAAGAGATGCCTTGAAATTCTATACAAATGAGACCGGAAAGTGAGTCAAAATATTTGTAGAAAAACAACTTTCGGTATTTTATTTGATTTATTGAATTTTCAGAAATTATTTCCTTGAAGCCTTGGAGGCTATAAAACCACCACTTAATGCGGAGCAATTAAAAAAAAGCGATGAAATTTTGGAGCGTGTAAAAGAATGCATGAAGTTGCAACTAATGTGCTTTGCAGTCAAGGATCCGTGAATTTGATTGTTACGGTGAAATATGCAAAAAATAATTCGTAATTCAAATATGTATTAAGCCTAGGTGTTAAAGATACTCATATATTTATTCCAATTTGATTGCTACGAAAATTTGAAATACACTATCCAATATACAGCCATGGTCATATAAATAGCACATTAAGACTTTGAAAGCAAAGAGTACAATATGTTTTTAAATAATTATTTTTTATTGGGGGAAAAAAGGAAGATAAAAAATAAAAAACTTATTTATTTCCACTTTAAAACAAAGGAAATGGTCAAAAACAATTTCAGTTCTGATTTAATTTACGATAACGTTGATAACTCACGATACCTCCTGGACACATAAATAGCACAACCTAAAAAAGTCCAAATAAAAGCAAAAATAGTAAACAAATCAGATAGTTAAGTAATAGTATTGCTTTGCCAGATTAGTATTTTATACTATATCCACCGTTTTTGATTACTTCTTTAAGCCGTCGCTCCATGCTTTCTACAAGTTTGTGGCATCTTTCCGTCGAGTACCAAGCCTCCTAAACTGCGGCCTACAAATCATAAAAATTTTTACAATTTTTGTTAGCGATTTTGACCTTAACGTCATTCCACAAATTTTCTATTGGATTGAGAGCAGTGCTCTGCGCCGGCCAATCCATTACATTAGTTTTTTCTCTTCTGAGCCATTGCTTCACTGTCTTTGCAGTATGCTTTGGATTATTGTCCTGCACAAATGTCCAATTTAATGGCATAAACTCAAACACAAAAGGCTCCATTTTATTTTGAAGTATATCCAGATACTTAAATCTATCCATTTTACCAACCACGCGAATAATCGGCCCAACACCATGCCAGGAAAAAGCTCCCTAAACCACGATGCTTCCGCCGCCGTGTTTAATCATCTTTTTTGTGAACCTAGGATTTAGCGTTTGATTTTTTGGACGACGTACAATAGTTTTCCCATCTGGTCCCATCCTATTTATTTTCGTTTTGTCGGTCCAAAGTACGTTTTTCCAAAACTGAATAGATTTGGCTTTGGGGGCTTTTGCAAAGGCAAGTCGGTGTTCGATATGTCTTATGCGGTCAAGCAACTGGGCTTCGTTAAGTCGCCTTTCTGGACACCTGTAAAAGGGTCTACTTTGCTCTTGCGTATTATAGCTCTAGCCACATTAACATCAGTTTTTCGCGGCTTTGGTTTTCTTTCTGTTTTTTTGCTTAGATAAGATGAACCTTTCTTAGCTAAATTAGGAGCATTATAAACCATTTTCAGAGAGCACATCATCATTTAAGCTATTTCTGCATAGCCTTTTGCGTTTTGACTCCTACGGTATATAAGAACTCTTTTCTCCGGCGTGCAATGTTTTCCACGCCCCATTTTTAGTAATTACTTTAAAATTTTATTTAAGAAACAAAAAATTATACTAAAAATCGCTGAAACAATATTAAAGTTTTACTCTTCGCTGCATAAGTTAAAATGTGCTATTTTTGTGTCCACTTCAAAACAGCAATAAGCATAAAGGAATAGGAACGCAAAAAAATCCAACGAAAAAAAACGGTAAATTCCTTGCATAAATGTAAGCCTAATAACGGTAATAAATGCAAACAAACAAATTTATTTGATCAAAGCAGAGTTCGTACTAAAAAATTAACTTAACATATAAGGTTTACATTTATGCTATTTATCTGTCCATGGCTGTATGTACATCCATACCTACATATGTATGTACTCGTAGTTAAAAACAAATAATAATTATGTTGTGTACATAATCTAGAGATCTAACCTACTGAGCTGCTTTTGGTGTGTTGGTGTGTAAATGATGGATCTTAATTATTTTAATATAATTTAAATAATAATTGCGCGCATGTTTTTGTTTTATTTTGTTAACCGGTGTTGAAAACACTTCTTATGTATATCGACCTAGCTTAATACAACCTATAACGGTAGCTACGCACAGGCACAGCTGGCTACGCCTTACACTTAATATTTACGCCATATGTAATTACGATCTTTAAACAATATTTAGCAGCACAAAAGCCCTTCAGCTTACATTTATTTAAAAGCGAATTCTCTAAATACATACATACAAATATATGTAAAAGTAAATATTTTCCATTTATAACTTAAAGTCAAATGAAAAGTCACTACCCATAGTCTCGAACTTCTCAATGTTATCCTTGATTGCCTTTTCTACATCAATTGTATCGAATTTCTCCTGTATACGCATCTTAATGGGGTTTTCTAGTACATCCATGATTTGATAACGCAATAAATTAGGTAAAATATTGACAGCAGCCTCTGCAATATAATCCAATGTACCGGCGCCGTCACTGCGCACTTGCATATTACCCAAATCGATTTGTAGATCGTTGATACGTGGCCGCTTACGTGTATCCAAAGCTTGGCTGACATCCACCGTCAAGCGAATATATTGAATCGAGAATTTAAATGTTCCTGTACGCGATGCCAAACCAAAATCGATTTCCCAATGACTTTCGCCAGCTATCTCCTGTGTGCCCACATGGAAGTGCAATTTGATTGTGTTGTTTTGCATCGATACCGACATATCACCCACACGATAGAAACTCGCCACACCCCAAATCCAAGAGTTCACAAGCTGAAAGGTAAATATGCCAGCGGTACGATTATAGTCAGGCAAATGGTAGGGATCATAGCCCCTGCTACGCACTTCCCTTCGACTTTCGGCTATGGCCATATCGAGTGGAGAAATCGAGTTAGGCAGGCGTCTGTCCCCTAAAATTTTTTCCAGATTTCCATTTATCTCATCACGCAATTTCTTATCCGCTTCTTGCAGCATGAATGGTTTCATGGCGTCGAAAACGAGTGTGGGCGCTGAGTTTACAATACTCTGGAATAAGTTGCCCATAAATCCTAAATTCTGGAAATCCGTAGTCATATCACCGAAGGTAATATCCATTTTAATACGTTCCGTAGTTAAGCGGCCATCCCTTTCAACAGCCAGTGTGGCATGCGCCTTGACAAAGACGTTTTTAAGCACAACAGTGAACGGACCATTAGCTCGGGAGAAGAGGGCATTGAGCGTGTACAATCCCTTTACGTCCATCTCATCCAATTGTATGCCGGCATCGACCTCAAGGCAGCGTGAAATGCAAAAACAACTTAATTAGAATATTTAAATGCTCAGTAAAAAGGGGAACGGAAAAAGTGGATTCGAAATGGCAGTTCCGAGAGATGTTGGATTCCTTTCAAAAGAGGAAACTGCTTTTTTTCCTTTAACAAAAATTGTTTTTATTTGAAATTTGACTGCTACAGACTAAACAGATTCCGGAAATAACTCTTAAGTTTTGAATGAAAAGTGCAATAGGTCGGGTCTACACTATTGGAACGACCCCGGTATATATATTTATAATAGATTGAAGAGATTGTATCAGACAAGCCATCGAGGCCAAGGATGACCTAGACTCAGGTGGAGGGACGAAATGGGAGTAGACTTGCCAAAAATGGGAATCAAAAACTGGCAGTTTAGAACAAGTAACAGACAAACATAGAAATAAATCGTCTTGTGGACCAAGGCTCTCCAGGAACTGTATTACCAAACGATGATGAATATACTAATGACCGTAAGAACGGCGTCCGGTATTGACATTGATGGCTCGTGTTCAGAAATTAATGGTTATCTTAGTGGGCTGACTCGCTTCCACACCACAGGGAGCCTGCAGGTTAAACTGGCAAATTTAACGTTCCCACGACAGTCGGTTCTACGTTACTGTGAATATCCGGATTTATATCTCGCTAAGGACTGCCATTCCAGCATTATTCTCAAAGTATGTGATGAACATTTTTATGCTATTACTACAACAATAACTAAGTTACCTTCCGCAGTACTTCTCGCGGGTTACCAAATTTATACACAAAAAACTGAGCCAACAAAGTCCTACAAATTTAACGGAGGTATTAGAGGTTAGAAGAAGGTACGATACATTAAACAGCCCTTGGTCTTGAACAACCCGAGTCATTCGTAGTCATTCGTCATAACGTAGAACCGGCTGCCATGGGAATGTTACCTAAGTACTCAACTTTATACCGAGTCTATGAAGGTCATTTCTATCCCTCAGTTTGTTCTTCAAAGGTGTAAAAGATCTTTAAGCTTGCTGAATTTGTCCCCTCCCAGCAAAGACTTTGACTGGCGTAGTCCCAACTGTTATGTCAGTATAGGTCTCTTTTCATTTTCCTTTCTCCTGTAGAGTACTTCTTCAATGATGTGTTCAAACATCGGCAATAAAGGCTGGTGACAACTTAGAAGTCGATATGAAAGCTGGTTTTAATTTTTCACAAGGATCACCCCAGCAGAGACCGCCTAGAGCACAAATCCAGATTCTAGTTACTTTAAATGGCATTTAGTCGTCCTAAAAGACGATGACAAGCAATGCATGCATAATCAAATCAAATGGACCCTAACAGGAATAACATCACATTCACCTAAAAGCAACACCCTTACTATATAAGCTCGCGTGCAGTAAATGCGAAATATCACGTAGATGAAGAGCTTGAGTTGCACATAAGGACCCTGGATTCTGTAGCACAATAAAGTTCAACTTATTCTTATACAGGGTGTTAAGAAAAAGATTGTAAAATATTTAGGGTGGTAATATACCCCTTTGGGTGTTTGGGTGAATTGCTCCACCTATTTGTGGCGAGCGTCTCGATGTTGTTCCACAAATGGAAGAACCTACAGTTTTAAGCCGACTCCGAACGGCACATGTTTTTTTATGAGGAGCTTTTTTCATGGTAGAAATACACTCGGAAGCTTGCTATTGTCTGCCGAGTAAAGCGACCATCATTTAAGAAAACTGTGTTGGAGAAAACAATAAGTGTTTCATGCCTAAGGATTCGAGCCTGTGCACTTCTGGATAGTCGTAGATACGGCTACGCACTAGTTTTGAAGAGCTTCTCCAGTTAACCAAATTATCTAACATCCCTTTCCTTTGGGCGAGACCCCTTCGAAACAGTAAATTTTCGAGGAAGTTAGAAGGCTCCGTAGCCAATGAAGTTTGGTGCGTACTACCATTCGATAGGGCCCGCGTTCGAAAACCACTATGGGGGGCAATTCCAAATGATAAAAATGTTTTTTTCTAATAGCAGTCGTCGTAAGCATATGCTCTGCCATGAAAAATATTTTCTTAAAAAACCGTCTGCAGTTCGTAAGCGGCATAGAATGGGATCTTCCCCTGCAAAGTCCCTTCCTTTGTGGAAAAATATCAAGACGCACATTATAATTTGGAGGAGGTGCGATGTATTACTTTATTTGGATTTTCTAGTCATCCTGAAATAAATAATTTTACATTTGCTATCTATCCATCCCTAAACGTCTAAGCAGCGCACTGAATTGAAAGCGGGATTTTAGTTATAACGAAAAATAACGTCTGGCGCTGCGGTCATCATTGAATCATTGATTTCAGTTGTACACTTAAAGCCGATGTTATCAGCTTCAAGACTCATTTTAGTTAGCTGTCTCGACTTTCTCAAAAGCGCCAATTCAAAATGCGTCTCGTTTTTATCTGTAGCAGTGATCTTGTACGCAACAGCTTATAATCTTAGACAGACAAAAAGAAAAGCAAATTTCCACATAATCCACGTAATGAAATTCCTAGTAATTATTCTTTTGCTTTGGTTGTCTTCCCATTTCACTATATAAAATTTAATTGAAAATTTTTAGTAGCTAAAGCTTGAATTTTTCACTCACCACCATTTCTTTTAAATCCGCATCTATCGAGTCGATACGAAACTTGGACAATCCATACGCCTTCACTTTCGACATACTCAACGTACCCATACCGACGCTTTTACGAATATCCGGCACCTCCATTGGATCTGGAATCGGTGCGCCAGGGAAACCCAATGGGTCTTCTTGCTTGTAATGCTCAAGTATGGCGAAGAGTTGTGCAGCTAAACGACTCTCGGTTACGCGTACATTATGTTCGTCTTTCGCCTCATCGGACTCTGTAGATTCTGTGTCATGGATAACATATTGAATTGTTTTTGTTATTTATGATTGTATATTGTACACCGTTCATTTACCATTATCCTCATCTTCTGCTAACGCTCTGTGGAAGCTCGAGCAAAATAGTAAACCGAAAGATAACGTGATCCATGTGCGAGTTTTTAACATTTTTTTTTTCAAAGTGTAAACAACAACAAGTTATCAGCAGTATTAGCAGCCAGCACAAAAAAAACAAAAAACAAAATAGCAACAACAATATTCAATAATCAATAAGAATTCTGAATATTGAAAATCTTTGATATGCTCTGACAAACGAAACGTTCGAAGACGCACACAACACGAAGAGCCGCACACAAATGGCATTGTGAATCGATAGTTAGCTGCTGCAGCTCGCACATTTGGCGCTGGAGTACGGAGTCGTACTCAGTCTCATTTGAGAGGCGAATTTAAAAGTGTGTAGCTTTGAAGACCCTTTAGTTTGGTTTTGAGATAAGCGCTGCTGGGATTCGGAATATGATAACAAATCTCTATATGAAACGAGCGACAAACATATGTACTTTTCTACACAACAACAACACAATCGATATGGATTTCAATGGCAGAGCCGTTTCCACAACGGTGAGATCTACGCCACCAAAACGACGCGGGCTTATGTATTGTTAGCTTTTACAACAATAATGACAACATTGAGGCAGCGTAGGCAGGGTAAGGACAGTTGGAATAGGCCAGAGCGTAAATTTTGAATACTCCACTAACATTTCAAATGGCAAATTCTGCGTTCGACCAGCGACTTATGTTAACAGCTTGAAGTAGTTGTTGTTGTTGTTGTTTTGTAGCAGCATAAACATTCCCCATACATATACGGAGAATGCTGCTGAAGTGTCAGTCCTTGGCCGGTAATAAATACGGGTCGTTCCGGTTACGTAGTATCGACTGTCGTGGGAACGCTTGAAGTATATGTGACCTGGTCTATGAAAAGGTACCTTACGTGTCAAAAAATCATTTTTCACTTTTTTGTTCATTCGAATAGTGTGTGAAAGGCTCTTTAAAATGGTGAAAACCAGAAAGTCATAAATTGTTTAAAAGTTTGTTAAAAGTAAAAAAAAAATAAAAGTACAAATTCGAAAAAGACTGATTTTTTGTCATGATTTCTGCGATTTGCATTAACTTTTTCTTATTTATTTATATATATATAAATGTTTTTCACTGCTTCTGTGATTTTATTGATACTGTGATCTATGCTGAAGAAAATAAGCAGTTACAAGGGTTTTTAGAAGTTTAAACTTTAACTGCTGTTTACTCGAAAACTTGTTTTCGCACGTAAGGTACCTTTTCGTAGACCAGGTCACATATATTTATAGCCAGTTGGACAATTTGAAATCAACTTTAATTTTTTAATAATTTATTACATTTATTACCCAATTCGATTTTGATTCATTTTAAAACTTAATTATTCCAATTAAAAAGTATACAATCAATTGTAATAACATACATACATACATATGTACTACTACATACTAATTAATACAATATATCGTACGGATATATATCTTTTGTTTTTGCTGTGTTTATATGTATTTGATTTTTTTGTATATTGTTGTGATTAAATTTTTTTTTTATGATTAAAAATACGCAAATATGTAACCTTAAACTTAATTGTAACATTTCAGAAATGCTTCGAGGTTCATTCAAATTTAAAGTTATCGTTGCAAACGACTATACCACATTAAAAATGCACTACAAATAAAACAATAAATTTTCATTAAAAATACAATTTGTTTTAACATCAATTTCATCCCTAAACTTATTATTGTATGCAATACATAATTAATAAAAAATCGCAAATTATTTCACAATTTGTTCGAATCGACTTAGAACTAGAGCAATACAAAATTCTGAACTTACTAATAACAAAATTATATTGCAACTAGCTTATTTGCTTGAACCTGATTGCAGGTATAAAGCAACGCCTAAAAGTAGGTAAAGGTATGGGCGTGTAGCGCAGGGCGGTAGGACAGTCGAATCGAGGATGTATAAGAATAGTATGTAGCTCCTAATACAATAGAATGCATTCGAAAATAAACGAATTTAAAAATTAATTATAACAGTTCTGCAAGCTAAAACTAGTATAAAATAGTTATATATGTACGTTTGGCAAAAATGTCAACTAGCAAGAAAATGTTGGTCGATTGGTTGGTTGGTAGGTACAAGTTTTACACTACTGAACTGAATTGAATAACTATGCATATCAGAGTATTTATTTAGCATTGAATAGACGAGTATAATTTTCAAACCGTTTCCATTGAAACTATGGGGGAGTTCAAAATTCGTTATTGTTTTCTGCTACACCAAATCTTTTGTTTGCATGACGTCAAAGTAAAGCCGAACCTCGTGCTCTACTATCAGGCTTTAGATATTTGTAACCGGCAGATAATTAATTTTAAAGGTTTAACGACTTATAGCAACTATTACATACGTAACTGTGGTCACAATCAAAAACAGCCTAGGTTGGGCTAGGTTAGATTTTTCACTTAATCAACGGACCTATGTGGTACCACTGTGTAACACGGGAACCTTAAGAACTAAGTTGACTTAAGAAAGATTTGAGTTATATATGTACATATGGCCATTAAAATAGTTACGCTGGCTTTGTCTATCGATATCGTTGTGCTGTTTGGAAAAATTTAAAGCACTTATTGAATTTTTTTTTTTTTTTTTTTCAAATGGCACCACTACAAAAAATGGCGTTTTATGCAAGATAAAAAAAAACTCCTCAGTGCTAGTACGGAAATGGTTTTTACAAAATATTGCCAAAATTATGGATTGCCCAAGCCCGTCACCCGACCTAAGCGCCATTGAAAACCTTTGGGGAGTTGGCAAGGAAACATTAAAAAGTAAGAAGGATTTATGACAAAAATATAAAAGAACTATGGCATTCCATTCCCACACAAATCTGCCGATGTCAAATCGAATGTAGAAGTCCTTGACATGGTGTATCCACAGTTGGTTATCGATTACACTTCGATAATTTAAACAACACTTTTAATGAAGGGCCTCTTCTATTCGCCACTTCTCTGCTCGACTAACTTGACTTGACTTGGCCTCTTCTATTTGCCATTTCCCTCGATGCCCGATTAACTTGATTCGCCGTAGCCGAATGGGTTGGTGCGTGATTACCATTCGGAATTCACAGAGAGGTCGTTGGTTCGAATCTCGGTGAAAGCAAAATTAATAAAAACATTTTTCTAATAGCGGTCGCCCCTCGGCAGGCAATGGAAAACCTCCGAGTGTATTTCTGCCATGAAAAAGCTCCTCATAAAAATATCTGCCGTTCGGAGTCGGCTTGAAACTGTAGGCCCCTCCATTTGTGGAACAACATCAAGACACACACCACAAATAGGAGGAGGAGCTCGGCCAAAAACCTCACAGAAGTGTACGCGCCAATTATTATTATTTTTTTTTATTTTTATTCCCGCGTTGGCAATATATGATCATTTAAACCAGTTGCTTTATCTATTTCCCTTTATTTATATTTATTATATTAATCTGATAAATAAAAACTATATGCAATTCAACATCTGCTATTGTTAATTGAAAAAACTTGCTTTTTCGGTATGAATGTGGGGGATACCTAATTTAATGACCATATGTGTATAAAGTGTGCTTCCTCTCGAAATCATGATTTTCGATTTAGGCGGTTATTGATAGTGACTACAGTTATATAAAAGACTTCGATACCTTATAAGATATTCTTAGTCCCTCTGTGAATTATACGAAAGTTTGTACTACATACCTTAGTGGTATTGGTAAAGTAGCTTAAGACGAGACGACTAAAACTAAATAAAATGAGAAACTAAAAATTTTCTTTCCTATAATTTCCGATAGAAATGTCATAAATATTGTTAATTGTTTACAATAAATAATTGCACTAAATATAATAAACCACTCACTTTGCGTTTAAATTCGCTAGCCGAGTGGGAAACAACAAGAATATGCATGGTGTTGTTTTTTACATTGCAATTAGAACACCTTGACCCATTACCCGACCCCCGATACCCCGAGAATTCTTTAACACAATTCCCGAGATAATTAACTACAGATTCTCAAATTCTTTGTTTTTAGCGTAAATTTAACGCGGCGTATTTTCGATCTTAACTTAATCCGGCACGATTGGAAGTTTAAATTCAATTTAGCTTGAAAGTTGTGGCCTACTTTGGCGGCCTTTAAATGAAATTTACAGCCTTTAATTGGCCATAAGTGGCAATTTTGGTAGCGACTGCTACTGCCCAGTGCCGTACTGTATACGAATTTTTTATCCAATAAAAACTGTACACAGTAAACTTGAATGTTTTTAAAACGGTGACAGATATTTTCATTCTTTTCGTCAAGTAGAATATTTGATATTCCAACTGAAGTAAATACTATACTGTGCTAACGCCAAATAATCGTCGCCAAAAATTAAAAAAAAAAAAATATATAATATATATAAATACTGCTCCAATTGTTATACAATTTCTGGTGTCCATCGTATGCCAGCTTTTGGAAATATTGGCTATACAATTTTAGTGATAGCGAAAACTCTCCGCACATATTTCTTTACATTTAACAGCTGCCTCATTTTGATTCTCGATCTCTTTATCTTACAAGTATTCTTACCCAAGTAGTTGTTTACTCCCATTCTTCCTCCAGCTACAAATCACTGGCTTCAATTACCTCCACCAACGCAGGTGTTATATGCGATCCCGTACCTGAGATATTCATGTTCATGCCCAAACTCATACGACTGGCGCTGCCACTCGCGCTACTCCCATTACTGCCACTACTCAGCGATGTCACTGATGTTATGCGTGGCGCGGTTGGCGTGCTCGAAAGGCCACTGTGGCTATAGATTGTGGATAGCATGTTGGAATTGATATTGCTATTGTTGCCGCCGCTATTAACGACTGTCGTTGATGTTACGGCGCCTGTGGTAAAATTTATGAAGTCTGATTCGGAGGAGTCCGAAAACAATTCGGCCTTGAAAGTGTTGGGCGACGAGGACATAATGATAGGCGATAGGGTGATGGTTGTGGCTGAGGCATTCGATGTTAGGATCGGTGTGAGGGTTTGTGATTGATGTGCATTGCTGTTGCTAACACTTGCAGGACGCATTGTTATAATATTTGATTTAATTTGTTGGTTTTGCGCATGGGTATGATGCAGTTGATGCTGCTGTTGCTGATGCTGGTGGTGGCTAGGATGATGTTGTAGTTGTATAGGTATCGAGGTTGTTGCACTACTGTTGCTTACAGCAGAAGTTGTTGTGTTATTGGTAGACGTTGTAACGATATTGGAAGAAGTTAGCCGCTGTGCGTGCATCTGTTGCTGATGGTGCTTTTGTTGTAATTGATGTTGTTGCTGTTGCAAACGATTTGTGTGTTGTTGCTGATGCAGCAATACACTTTGTGGAGAAATTTTTGTGGTTACAGTCGTGGGCGATGACGCGACGGTGTTGGTGGTTGTACTTGATAAAATATTCACTGTCGTCATATTACCCAAAATAGTGTGGCTATTATTATTGCTACTATTGCTAGAGGCTGATGAAACGACTTGTAGTTGGGGAATATTATGAATGCGCTGGATGCTGGAATTGTTTTGCTGGTGGTGTGTGGGTCCCGTCGTCAAGACGTTGACAACTGAAAAAAGGTTACGAAAGCATGAATTAAGCAAATTAGTGTATTCTTTCATCTTATTTATCTAATTTTAAGCTCACCTTGATATTTACCCTCGGCATTTTGTATCAGTACCGATTCCATTGGCAATATATTGGATTGCTGCTGGTTACTGCTTATATTTGTGATTGTTTGGGTTTGTTGCTGCTGCTGTTGGTGTTGCGATTGCTGCGACGAAATGGGGTGCAAACTGATGAATGGTATTAGAGTAGCTCCTTTGGAAGACGGCGAGGATGTGCATGTTGTCAAATGTAGTTGAGATGGCACAGTTGCCACCGAGGATGACGACATTGCTGTAGACGAAGAGTTATGTTGCTCAGACACAGCTGTTGCGGACTGTTGATGCGCAGAAAGTTGAAGAGGCGATGTTGATGTCGCCGCGGAAATAGTGTGAGTGCGCGTCGACAGCAAGTTGCCAACCTGCAAATCGGTTGGGCTCAAACTTGGAGTTTCGTCGGCCATTTGAATTTCATAGCAAGCCAGTTCTGGAATTACCGGACGTACTTTGCCGCCATCCGGACGATGAGGGTTACGACAGCCACGGCATTTACAACCAATACAAGATTTGGAATCTACATAGCAGGGGCAACGCTGACCGCAGCAAGTCAATTTACCCGGCGTTGGGGTGGCATTGCCGCAGCGGCAACCGCGCCGTTTTGCATTTAACTTGTTGGCAGGTGTTTGTTGCTGTGCGATGCCTGGTGTGTTGCTAGTAGCCGCAGGTGTAGTTGAGGGAGTTGACGATGTAGAAATTGAAGTTGCAACGCTTTTCTGAAAGTATAGTTTTTATTTAATAAAAAAATTAATTTGAAAATTTTACATTAATGCTTACTCTCTGCCCACTTTCATCATCACCGTCGGTCTTTCTTTTAATTGTAATCTTATTCCCTACACCGGTGTACAACACAGAGTACATTGCCGAGCCGTTGGAAACCGTTTTTATAGAAGGAGGGTTTCGTATTTGTTGTGTAGTTATTGTGGCAGTAGTGGTCGTTGGGGTGGCGGAGGTTATCGATATTGAGTTTGCGATTGTGGATGTAGCCACCGCCGAGATTGTTGCCGATGATGTAGGTTTTGTTGTAGTCGAAACTTTAAAAGTGATTGGAGCGTGTGTATCAGAATGCGTTAAACCGGCAGCCTTTACTGCAGACGCTATGCTAATTGGTGCACCACCGCGTGCCTGCGCTTGCGCCAATTGACGTTTAAGCGATTGCAGCTTGGCTGAAGCTATCGTTAAGGGAGCAGTAGTTGTGGCGGATGAAGAAACAATAGGCACCACAATACCGGGCGTATTCGGACCAACGTATGTAATTGTGGGTGCAGCAGATAGCGGTGCCATACTGTTGTTGTTGCTTCCCACAATGGATTGAGTGGCGCATAGCTGTGACGTATGCACATTAGCGGATTCACCGACTCCTGACTTTAAATTATTCACATACACCATATGCGATTGATTGTGTGGTTGTGCTTGTATGGACACCGATGAATTCACTTTCGATGTCATAACCAAATGCGCATGGCTGTGCGTAGATGTCAGATTAGTGTTTTGTTGTTCCAGCTTTATAATGGTTCCGTGTGTTGGTATTAAAGTTGATGAACTGTTGGTGATCGCCGCCGGCGGGTTAGGAGGTGTTGCCAATCGTGGTGCGGTTTGAGTGTGCAGGCGCTTTTGGGGCATTGTTAACGGAGCTAGAGGCGTAACTGCACTAATGGACAATGGTGTCGATTGGCTTGTGGCCGCTGCCGCCACTGTTGGCATAGTGGCAAGCGGATGGTGTAGTTTTACCGCAGGACCTATTTGCGGTAAGTCAGCATTGAAGGCATTCAAAATGTCCTCATATCGTGCTCCTTCCTGAATTATGTCACCACATGTTGTCATATGTGGCATTGATGCCACTCCAAAAACATTCTCTCCACTACACGTCAACGCCTGATGAGCCTTTTGCCGGCTGAGCTGAGCATAAAAGTTCGTACCTAACATATGTTCACAAAGGCTTTTGTAGCAAAGCAGTAAGCAACGCATCGTCTTGTTTTCGCCATAAGTTTTAAAATCCTGTAAATCCTTACAACTTATGCAAAGGGGTCGTAAAGCTTTTCGACCGCGCACACAAAGCCGACAAACGTTGTGGTGACAGCGCGCATTATTGAGTGGTGCGTATGGGTCATTCAGTAGACGGGCACATACAGCGCACGAAAGCAGCTGTCTTAGTTGTCCAAATAACCGGGTAAGGTCAAACATACGTTGCTCGCCGAGTCCGTTGCTCTCCGTTGTGTCGGACTGCAATACTAGTTGCGCCGTGGATACATACACACAGACGGCATTCATAGCGTCAAGACGCTTATCTTCACCAACACCGCAACCGCCACTAGCGCTTCCACTAACTACTGAAAACATCAACAAAAACAGTTGATTGGATAACTTTTATGCCCACTAAACTATTGCAAATAAAATAATGCTGACAGTTTATAATTCAATGGCCCATATTCACAACAAGCTGTATATAAACATATATATTTATTGTTTTCTACGTATGTTTTGTTGTTATTGGTTTAGTTCAATCTGTTGCAAAATCGATGGCGCTAACTACCGGCGGTCAATAGACGGAACTCGAATGTTTATATTTCATAGGAGACACTATTTAGCACAGCTAAGCAACTTATTGAAAGGCACCTCGGAGATTGGCGTTTGCGACCATTTGTCAAGAGTTTGTAGTCTCCGTTTTATTCACTGGATAAAGTATAAGAAATAAACTGCACCAAAAGAACGTTGTTCCCCTGCGGCTGTTAATTGCTATTTTTGTGACACGCGCTCAATACTTTGAACAACTAAATTTCGGTGTGCAATATATATAAAAACAAATAACTTTTCACTTCATACACACACCGCAAATGGAGGCCCGCTTTAAATACAATTTGATTACGAAAAATCTCAATGCAAATAAAAATTGCGCTGGAAAAATGCTGAAAATTCTGATAAAGCAGCAGCAAAACTCGCCGATTGTTTTTTGGCATTTCGTTTTGCGACGACATTCGGTTTGTTGACATTCTTTGATTTTTACTTTTCGCTATTTCGTACGAAGTACAACACGAACAAAAATAAATTAGATCATGTTATCAAAACTATAAAAGTTATAATATAAAGTTAAATAATTATTTTTGATAGTTTCTAATGTTTTCGTATGATCAGAGCTACTATATATCAGGTATATTAAAAATGCATTATCATTCATTATTTTTCTGAGGTACAGTACGTAATTTATGTTTACGATAACTGCAGCCAACTTCAGCTGTTTAAAAGTTTTATTGTACCGGTAATAATGAGGTTACGAATATGCTGCAAATTTGTATGTTAACTAAAAATTAAGTATACGACCACTTTATAATTTGGAATACTTTATTTAAACAAAAATGAAAACGCGCACTGGTTGTGGGAATATAGAGGTTATGTGATGCATTTATGTGCGATGTGTAAAAGTCTCTGCAGGTGATTTTCCCTGTTTCCGGTAAGTGGTTTACAATTTCCGTTATTGTATGTATTTGGGTGTTACTGCTACAGCCTATAAGAGCTAGGCGCGCTAAGTAAACATTTTTCATGAAAGAAAATCAGGGGAAAAGAGAGGCCTAACAAAGAATACACGCCAATTATATATACATACATATATTAGTATGTCTCACTGAAAAGTTGAGGTATGTCCACCAGAGTTATGAAATTTATTATATTTTTAGACTTCCGCCAATTTTCTGTTGAAAAATCTTCAAAAATCGAGTTTTATATAAATTAAATTAGTTAAAAAAAGAAATCACCTCAGATGAAAGAAGAGTTTACGCTTAAAAGGTCTGCAAAAATATTTATAATAAATATATATACATATATATTATATTTACAATATTATAATTTATAATATTTAGAATTTCGCCGCTGATTTCAAGACAGACGCCTACTTGACTTTATTTACTTTAGTGGACTCTTCAATCGAATACGACAGATTGTCTTCATTAATGCGCTTGGTTTGGTTACCACATCTCGCATATGGGGTGCTCACGTTGCGCACGTGTGTAGGTGCAGAAGTCGGGATTGAGTGCAGCTGTGGACTTAGCTGCATCCTTAGAGGTATCACTGTATTACTTTAATCTGTTCATAAGAATAGCAACGCTGCCATTAACTGACTAGTGAGTGGAATTATTTGCGTAAAAAAACCATTTCTATCTTAAAGCACATTATTTTTGGTAATTTTTCGGTTTTCAGTTCTCAGAACCTTGATAAAAAAATGCGGAAATAAAACCAAACCTACAAAAATATTTGGCTGCTCAGCGAAAGTAATGTTCAATGCTCCAAAATTCAAGAATCATCCTGAAACGTGCGGGCGAAAACGATTTACAGATGAAAAAACTGACCGCAAAATAGTAATTTAGTGTGACGGCAACCAAATATTAGTTCCCAGAAGATTACGAAAAAGCTAAAGCTCAATGTGAATGCAGTGCGAAATCGTTTGTTGGAGTCAAATTTGAATGCCCATAGCACATGAAAGATACCGCTTTTAACCTCGCGGAACGTGAATAAAGCTATGTTGGTACTCATGTCTCTCACTCATGCCGACGAGTTCGGCCATTTCGAATGTTCAGTTAATTGTTGACAGCTGCTTTGCTTGCACTTTTTTCGGCTCGTCTTCGTTTTTTACCTATTCAAAAAGATGGATCAAAGAACCTGTATCAAATTTTGTATGAAAAACGAGATTAAGAGCGTGGATGCATTCCGAATGTTGACTGTGTCATACGGAGAAGCTACTTTGGACCAAGGCAACGTTTATCGGTGGTACAAAATGTTCTCAGAAGGCCCAGAAGATGTGAACGACGAAAAGCGTGCCGGACGCCCAAGCACTTCAATAACAGACCAAAAAATTGATGAAGTGAAGAAAATGGTATTTGCCAATCGTCGAATCACCGTTAGAGAAGTTGCTGAGGACCTAGACGTATTGATTGGCTAGCGCCATTCGATTTTTTTCAATGATTTGGGCATGAGATGAAGCGCCGCAAAATGACTGAAAACCAAAGCTCAATCATCTTAATGGAAGCTGCCGTACGAACCAAGACCGAAAAAAGCGCGCCAAGTTCGGTTGAATGTAAAAGTTTTGCTTACGGTTTTCATCGATTGCAGGGGCGTTGTGCATCGTGAGTTCTTGCCACAGGGTAAAACGGTCAATAATAAATATTACCTACAATTTATGCTTAATTTGCGTGAAGCAAGAACAAAAATTGGCTCTTGCATTATGAGAACGCTTCCTGCTCACACATCGTTGTTTGTGCGAGACTTTTTGGCCAAAAACAACACACTAATGATGCCACAGCCACCGTATTCCCCAGATCTGGTCCCCTGTGACTTTTTTTTTTCCCAACTGAAGAGGCCCATGAAGGGACGACGCTACGATTGACGAGATAAAGACGGCATCGAAGGAGGAGCTGAACAAGATAAAAAAAATGATTTTTTGAAGTGCTCCGAAGATTGGAAAAAACGTTGGCACAAGTGCATAATATCTCATGGGGATTACTTTGAAGGGGTAAAATAGATATTAGTGAATACAAATTTTGAAAAAATACAAAATTTGCGATACTTTTTGAACATACCTCGTATGTTGTTGCTTTTCCTATTTCGGTACGGAACCTATATATACAATTGATGATATCCTCGATCAGCTACACGTATGTTGAAATCCTAAATGATACGGCGTTGGCAGCCGATACTTTTTACGCTTGATTATATTTGCTGAGATCACAATAATTTATTTATTAATTTTTTCTGGAAGGTTTCGCTTTAATTTTTTGCATCTTAGTAGGAACACTGATATTTTTGTGAGAAAGAAGTTTAAGAACGACTCTGTTTTATATTGTAACTGGTAAGTAAATAAAAAATAAAGTATCTGGAGTATTCCTACAGTACTTTACTTTCGTTGAAACGATTTATAAAGTCGAAAGCTCTTCGAAAAGCAATCATAGAGTTGCAAAAGACCGGTTTATCCTACAGTGCTATTTTAATACAACTATTAAAAACGATGGTTTCTAAAGCTTTGAAATATTTTTCCGAGTATAAAACAGCAGAAAACGTTTCCAGAAAATCGAAAGCGCAAAATACTACTATCCAATTGATAGGATGATCGTTAGATTGTCACTACCCAGAAAGTGATGCTGACATCCATCGAGAAACTTTTTTCTACTCTGAAAAACCAATAAGGAAAAGAACAGTTGCGCTTCGATTGAAAGAAGGAGGGCCTTTCGGTCGACTGGTACGTTAGAAGAAGAAGCCGTTGGTAATAAATCCAATGGCACATCTTTGGAATGACGTAAAAATGGACTCAGTGTACAGAGTACCACAAGTTTCGATCAGTTATTTGAAAAGGCCAAGGCAGTAGGGAATCCATCCATTCCTGTTGAAAGTTGTAGAGTGTCAATGCGAAGGCGCTGTGCAGTAGTAATAAAGCAAAAAGGGTTTTCAACAAAATGTCAATGTATCCTTTTCTCTTTCGCCTGCATTTTTTATGATTTGTCTGTTATTTTGCTTCATTCTTAAGTATTTTTTTCCCAGGAGTTTCGCAATGTATTAACTAAAGTAAAGTACAATTTTTTATGGTTTTTCTAGACAAAAATACAGATTGAAAATTTTCCAAATTTATAAAATAAAGCCTAATATGCAAAATATTTCAGTGATTTTATTGAAAAAAGTCTCAAATGGAGAGAACTGGGTATCGTTCTTAAGTATTTTTCAATGGATGTAAATGCGCTGCCATCATTCGGAATGAGGGCTGTAGGTATGTATGTATGTACTATTTTATGTGAACAGGGTTTTTTTGTCTATTTGTGATTTTTTTCGTTTTATTGGAAGAAAGTGCAAAGAAAAATAAAACTTTTTATTTTAATTATATGTGACCTGGTCTATGAAAAGGTACCTTACGTGTCAAAAAATCATTTTTCACTTTTTTGTTGATTCGAATAGTGTGGTGAAGGCTCTTTAAAATGGTGAAAACCAGAAAGTCATAATTTGTTTAAAAGTAAAAAAAAGAAAAGTACAAATACGAAAACACAAAAGCTAACTTATTTTTTAAAACGATTTCTGCGATTTGCATTAACTTTTTCTTATTTATTTAAATATAAAAAAATGTTTTTCACTGCTTCTGTGATTTTATTGATACTATGATCTATGCTGAAGAAAATAAGCCTCCGGTTTGGAAAAATATTAATATTTAAAAAAGTTACAAGGGCTTTTTGGAGGTTTAAACTTTAACTGCTGTTTTCTCGAAAACTTGTTTTCGCACGTAAGGTACCTTTTCGTAGACTAGGTCACATATGTGTTTTCATTCATCACGCATTAGAAAATGATAATCTTTTGATATTTTATTCAGTTTACTTTTGAGGAAGTCGTGTTATCCCACTTTAGAGAACGCACTGCTATTAATACGAACATAACTGCATTTATGCACATTTAAAAAATTGGAAAGTAACCAATAATAATTTTTGTGGGAAGTAAGCTCAAAAAAAGAAACAAAACAATAAATAAATCTACCGATAAAGAAAGGTAAATTACAATACATAAACATTAAAAGTGTATACATATGTCATAAGGGCCACATTTGTTACTACAGAACAAAATAAAAATAAAAATTTTAAGTGAAAAAACACTAAAAATAAAAGAAATAAAAAGAAAAAAAAACCGCAAAAAGCATTACTATTAAGAAATTAACGCATCTCATCAGCCAGCTGGTGCAATTCGTCAGCCGGCAAACTGTTGTTATACTTGGGGGTCGCTCGGCACCATCAAACCGCTCAGATGTACTTGTATTGGCGGGCCATTTCATTTTCATTGAACGCGCGCTGTTTTTCTTTTGTCGAAAATTTTCGCGTGGCGTTTTTGTTTTTTTATTTTTTTTTGCCGGCAAACTCATAAATTTTCCTGCGCATTGCTCTATTGCCGCACGATCGCACGCAGCTCTAGTATTTATCTCTTCGTTTTCGTAGTACCTACGTAAGTGCTTACGAGTACGTCTAATATTGCGAGTATATCCTAGATATATATCTAAACCTATATATCACTAACACAGGAAAAAACAGAGCAACCAGCGCCATCGCCTTCGGAATTGGCATCGGCATCGGCAATCACATCCACACTTCAACAGCAATATTAACGGTACATATCATCCGCACTGGCGACTGACTATTTGCATCACTACAACCATCGTTATTGCAAGAGGAAAATTCTTTCAGTTGGTGTTTCGTACTCGTCGAGTGTTGTTCTCGGTTTCTTCCTCAGAAGATTTTCCGTTGCTCATCTAAAATAAGTTTTCTTTATTTAATTCATACATATACGCGCGCACACACCTACATACATACATGTATACACGTCGCGCTCCTTTGAAATAAAAGTTTTTCTGTTTCATATTTCAATTGGGCGAAAATCGCATTGTTTTACATTGGTGTACCTTTGAGTGTACGGCTAATTTGTGTATCGATCTCTACGTGTCTAGAGTTTATGGTTAGTAGTGATGTACTCCCCAACAAAATCCCAAAATCCATAAGAAAGTGGGAAAATTCGAAATACTTCGTTGTTAAGCATACCGGAAATGTTCAGCCAAGTTACATAATAAGCGAAAATAGTTTTTTTTTAATTCTGAACAGCGGAACGCACATTTCGAAAGTGAGTTCACACACACACACACAAATCCACACATAATTGCGTGAAAATGTATATGAATATTATTAGAAAAACAAAAAATAATAATAATGACTTTATTAAGTGGTACCATTTGAAATCTTTGGATATAAAATCCTCATCATTGAACACCTTTCGGAACTATTGAAACCAAATGGAAGTGAAAATCAAAAGTCGAACGATGGAAATGTGGAGACGTTGAGTGTGACCGTTGTCAGTAAAAGTGTTCCATCAGTTGCAGTAACATCGCCGCAACAGCAACGGCATCAGTACCAACAGGCAGCGGCGGTGGGAGCTCGCAGCAGAAAATTCGGTTCAACAAGTTTAACGAACTGAGTTCATTTCTATTTTTGAAATACGAAATAATTTTCCTAATTTTTCTTTTACTTCATTTCATCTAACGAATTAGCCACAAAGTGTGCTACGCTACGGCGGTGGGTATGGGAAGTGCTGATGCTGTTGCTCTTGTTGTTGTTGTTGTTGCGTTAGCTGATGATTTTGATGCTTTTGCTGGTGATGGCTATATGTGTGATTATGGCAATGGCTGCAGCTGAGTATGGCTGCGCGCTGTTGGTTAGCCCATAGCGCCTCACAGCCTTGCCGTACCGCTGGCACGTCCACACTGCGAATATTATTTTTTATCGTGATCGGTATGAAATGAACAATATCGGGGATAATTAAAAAAAAAATTAAAATGAAAATGTGCTGTAGTAGATTAAGCAGAAATATAAAAGAACTTCATTTTGTTTAACAAAATTGATTAACTTGAAGAGATAACTTGGAAGATAAATGAACATGGAAATTGGTTTTCCCTTTAGGTATACTCGTCTGTATGAAATTTGTAGAACATTTTTTTTGGTATAACTGGTTGAATGCGCAAGTAATTTAAAACTGAAAAAAAAATTGTTTCACTGAGAATAGTTTTTTTAGATTATATAGAACAACTTAAATTCTCACAAAATTCTATAGCCACATTTCATCAGATAATAAGCTTACAAAAATAAATATAAAAACATACAATAATAGAAATAAATGAAAAGTCCCAAAACTTTTAAAAGCTAATTTTATATTTATGCGGGAAATATAAATTAAACCGGCTTAAACGAGAGGAATCTAATATTCGCCGCCTAATGACAGCTCAATATGTAAATATTTGATGGATTTTTTCATAGCCGATAAAATTCTCAGATTTTCAGTAGAAGATGCTAAATTAAAGTTTGTTGCTTTGCAAAAAATTTAATATATTTTAGGACATTTTAACACAATTTTTTTAGAAAAATACTTTTTGTTCATAGGACCCTGCGCCGCCAAGACTTTTTGTATAAATAAAAATAAATACTGAAAAATGTAATTTTTAAATATCAAAAATTCTTTTGGAATATTTCTAATAACCAAATTCTTGGTGGTAAAGGAACCAACTATGCTTTATTGCACATACTTCGATCCATCTCGCCTTAATAAATGTGAGTGGGGTCGTTAGCATTAGCTAACTATTGGAATTCTTTACCGTTAAGTTGGTTGAAAAAAAAAACAAAAACCAAGATAGAAACAAAAAAGCAAAAAAAAAAAAAAAAAAAACAAGTAGGTAGTGCTAAATTATGTCCCGACCGCACTTTTCATAACAGCGCACATTTTAGTAAAATTTAATTCAGGTCAGACGGACGAAAGTTGGTCTTAACGTATAGAAAGTGGACCTGATTTTTATCCGATCTCAATAATAAGTACATAAGTAGGATCTAAATGAGGTGCGGAGCAAAAAGGTGTACCAAGTTTGTGCAAGTTTTTATTTTTGTTTTGGGTTCATCATTTGCACCAAATTTCAGTAATTTTGCCGATATCGCCCATTTTAATATCAAACTACTTTTGACAAACAGTTATAAGAGTACCAAGTTTAATTAAAATATCTTAATTTTCGCTCGAGTTAACGTGCGCTCGGCAGGCGGACGTACGAATCTTTCCCTCGACAGTCGGTTTTTCGTTGCCCGAGATATCCGGATTTAAATACGGTCAAGCACTATCATTCCCGCACACATTCCTAAAAAATTTATCAGTAATATTTTATGCTGTTACAACAACAACACCCACACCTCTGATTATTCTAACGCTAGATTGAACTTTTTTTTTACTTTTTACTCAATTGTGGTGAAAAATTATTTATGATGATATTATAATTGGTGCTTACACGCTCTGTTGGGTGTTTGACCGAGTTCGACCTCGTATTTGTGGCATACTTCTTCTTGAAGTTATTACATAAAATGGAGGGAGCTGCAGTTTCATGCTGCCTCCGAACGACAAATGAATTTTTATGACGAGCTTTTTCATGGCAGAAATGCAGCTCGCAGGTTTGCCAAGGAAAAAACTTTTCCTATCATTAGGTGCTGCATGCATGATGTTTCCAAGCTGGTGGTTTCCGAATGGTACTCCGTACCAACCCATGCGGCTACGACAGCCGCGAAAAATTGTATAGAAATATCAAAACTTAGCATATTCGTGCTTCAGAGTCTGAAAGGTTTTCTGAAACCCAAACCCACAGAATACGATCATCGAAGGCTTGGCAGTAGTTAGAATTTGGCGCTTGTATTTCGTTAATCGCGTCACGCATTTTGAGTTTCAAGGGCGCAATCGATTCGATTTTCGTGTCATTTAGTCTCTATCGCTAAACTAAAGCTTTTCATCAAACATATTTTGATCATGCAGCTCTCGGGTTACATTTAAAATTTTTGCCATTTACAGAAAAGGAAGATCATCTCATCGAACTCCCCACACCAAACTTTCAAATCATCAACTTTCAAATCCAAGCTTTTTTTCTGGCAATATGTTTCCTAACTTTCATGGGAGTTATTTGTAGCCGAGCACAGTAAGATACTCACAAAATAGAGAGCTAAATTATTTGATAACGATTTAAATTATTTTTATTGGACTCCAAATATTTAGTTTTCGTATTTTTAGTTAGCGAGTTGTCTGTTAATAATTTTTAATAATGGAAAAGGTATTTTGTAGTAGTGAACATCAATAGAAAACTTTATCAAATGTAGTTACAAAGGTTTTTGATAGCTGTTTGCTGCCATTTCAATTGAATTTTTTCAGTGTATCTGGCAATTTTTTATAGCCACCTAATAATTAACTCAATAAGCATTTTTACATTTGCCTCCTAAATATAGGCACAACGCTGTTCTTTCGAATAAATTCACTACAGTCCGCACAATTTGGCAGTGTATAAAAGAAATAAACAAAATACTAAATTCTTCCACAGGAAGCGTGTATTTGCACAATGCGTGAACTGGAACAGATCCAGAAATTTGTTGTTGGAATGAGTTTAAAGCTACGCACAAACGGTCAAAAGGATCGAGTGTTCATACAAAAGCAGATACATATGAAAATCATTTCGCATTCATTTCGTGTACTGATACAGGGCATACAGGGTGGCTGATGATTTTTTTTAAGAAACTCCAATTTTGTAATTATGTAATATTTTTAATAGTTTTTAAAAATGATGGAATTTAAATCGCCACAACGCTGAGTGATGCACCTGTGGCTTTTTACAATAAAAATTATCATCACTGCGTGCAAACTAGAAATGGGAATTGCCTCAGTAATCGATTCAATCGTTTTATTTTAAAACTAAATTTTAATGATTTATTTTTGTAAAATTGGCTGAGTCATTTCACCTAAAGGTAATATGGGTTTTTGGACATTGCCACATTGGGGGTAACTACAGGGCCTAGTTCATCGGCCGGCACCAAGTTGACTAATGATTATACAGACAATGACATATGTATGCATACCCTACAGACTTGTAAGCTTCTTAATTTTGTTATTTGTATAAGAGCAGCGAACGAGAGATGGTGTAATGAAACTACCTGCCAATACGCCCGACAGTTGTGGCCGACACTCAATGCTAAACTTACAGAATCTATCTCTGCTAAAACATACTAAGCATACTGAAAATTACTCACTGGTTTTAAGAGAGATAAGGACATGTCATCGCAATGGGCTATGAACCAGAGTGTGGCTCATAGTGGACAATCGCCTCAACCTAATGCAACCTAAACAAATTGAACAATTTCCTTCAAACGATCAGGCTAAATTACAGGGCCATGAAACTGCAGAGCCCACTTTCACTAAAGTACCGTGCAGTTCCGTCTCGTAGATAATTTCAGAGTCATAGGCGGTCGATGCTCGACACTTTTCCTTATTAACATTGCCGTTGAGGTCGGAATGAATTGCGTCGGACTTGAAGCTGGAGCTAAGTATGTTTCCGTTCCCTTTCACCGTCTGAAGAATCCTCTGGGGGAAATCTCAAGCACAGCGGAAAGCCCGCGGAGTTTATTGAGTTGTAAATTGACCTTTACAAAAAATAAATTCAAAATTTTGTATATGTAGATCTATCTGCAATGCGCCCAATTCTTTGACTAAATGCTTGCAATGACCGAATTGTATTGATGAAGCTGTTGAGCAATTTTCTCAGCTTAGTTATGACCCAACTGCTCAGAGGCATGATTCTAAAAAATGCGTCGAAAGTTCTTTTGTGTGAAAATTTCCAACTCCAACGCACAATCCGAATATGTGTAACATCGTCCTTATTATTGATTTTTATTAAAGCAAAAATGTTATCTGAAAATAAAACAATAAAATTTAGTTGATTAATTACGCAGAAAATAGAAATTATTAAATATGAAATTGTTTTTGGTAGCCACCCTGTACAGCATATGATCAATACATTTACTATATTTTTGAAGTGAAACTTCTAAGACGTCGATGGACGAGCGAGAATGGAGAGTACAATTTCAAGGCCATGCAACGTTTTGGGCATTTTCGTTCCGCGAGAAAGAAAAAAGATATAACGCAGAGGAAAAGAAGAGAGAGAGCTATACCTAATATATATCTTAGATACACTTTAGGCTATTTTTCCTGAGTTTTTCCTTGTGGTTGCTAATTTCTGAGAATAACATTGCCTACTTTTTGGCGCTTGTTTGTTGGTGCAAACTTGTAGTAAATATATTTTTGGTGCCTACTTTTTCGCGTTATATTTCCTTGATGCCTACGGCGTTTTTTGGTCCCAATTTTTTGGCTTTTTTTTGGTGTCTACTTTTTGGTGCTTATTTCCGTTTCCTGCTTAGTGCTTGTGCGTACTATAAAGTGCCATCCATTCCGGCGTCGGTTTTATTGGTATTGCCTTGCGGTAATTTGTGCCGTTGCTGCGGTCCGGGAATCGCTGCGTTTGTGCGGCTGATAAGCGCTCGGAGTAGTGCGCGTTGTTGCCACGGTTTGTGTCCGGCGTTTACCTACACCGGTCGACCCTTCTCCGTTTTGTAAATTTTGTCTATTTGTATTCACTGCAAATGTTGTGAATTTATTTAGAAATATTTTCTTTCTCTCTCTCTCTCATTCTCTTTCGGGTCTCTCCTTCGGGTCTCCTTCGGGTCTCCTTCTTTCTTTGTCTGCCTTGAAAGTTTCACTTCTGTTATTTGTACTACGCTACACGCACCTTTTCTTTTTACTGCACAGAGGACAACTACAGAACAAATGGGTTAACTAACCTCCCACCGAAAGAGATGTCTAAAAGACTTTTTAATTCGTGCAGAGCGGACCCATGAACACACTCTGGGTCGATCAAGGGGCAATTTTATCTCCGATAATACCTTAGTAAACTGAAATTGTTATTTTTTAGGACTGATCCAATCAATTGCTATGACTATTAATGTTCTCTAAACTATAGAATATGAAAAACTGAGAAGTACTTAGAATCTTCGACATTTGTATAAGGCGAATGGCCACGTTAGAGGTCACAGTGAATCAATGCCAAGTAATAATAATAATCACTTTACATTTCATTTGAATAATTTTCTAAAATATCACGATTTCTAGCCTATTCCACAAAGCAAAATATACTTTCTAATATCGGCCTTGAGACCTTTAAAGCAAATATCCGCCACAGCTTACAAGAGTGATTACATTGTGAAAGCCAAACACTTACCAAGGTCTGTAAACCAACAAAGAAAATAGAAGAAAAATGAGGAGAAATTAACACACTATTTACGTTCAAAAAATATCAAGTTAATCCCTAACAACAAATTCAAGTTTATTTATGAGTAATGGTGCTTAAACTTTTCCCTACATAATAAATTAACCCGGAAAATGTCTACAAACTGTCAAAGCTGCCAGCGTAGAAACACAATTTTAGCTGTACGAGTGTATCAAAATGTTCAAAATGTTTTCCTGTCTTCGGACCTCAAAAACATGCGCCAATATGTGAACATTCACTCTCACATACAGCTCACATCAGGCCATCCACAACTTGTATAGAGAAGATAAATGTGTTTTCCCACAAAGTAAATACTTTCGCTTTTAAAATGTCGTCAGCGCCATTTTTAATAATTTTTAGCACAACCTGCATATTTCCGTAGTGCGAGCAACTGGTACATTAGACTGAGTTGTTGTTGTTGTATTTCGACCTCCATTAGACTAGTGGGTTAGCGAACTAATTTTTTGTTTTTGAAATTTGTGACAACTGTTAGGTAAATTCCAGTTCATGAAATGAGTTGCTCGAATTTCGAAGAAAGATTCTCAGAAAAATATTTATTTTTTTTAATAAGTTTTTTATTTTGTACCTACTATTAACAAGTTGGCTCGAATTTCTTGCAATTTTTGTTAAGTAAACATTACAATTAAGCTAACAATTCGCTACAGCACATTTTTTATATTTTATTTATTTATTTTTCTAATTCGTCAGTGCCTGTTATGATACCGTCAAGTGTTCCCTAATCAATTTTTAACAATTGGATTGAAATAACTACAACAAAGACACCTAATTCCAAAACCTAAGAAATAAAATAAACACCAAAAGAAATTTACATATAAACCAACGCTGCCAAAAAAAAACCGAATTTATTTAATATTAAATTTGTGTACGGATTATTCGTGAAAGAACTCATCTTAGGCGTGTCCAATAAGCAATATGTCCGGTCAGCAGCCACCGCCCTTTGGTGGGCCGCGTGGTTGGAATCCACGTGCGCATAATCCCGCCTCTCCATCGCCATCGTCGTTCATGTACCGTCCACCATCGCCATGGACACCGGTTGCGCCCAGTCCGCCTCCGATTATTTCTGGTCCACGCCGTCCCTCTATGCAATCGCCGGCGCCCATGAGCCCTACTCCGTTCGGGCATGCCATGTCGCCGGCGCCTGGCCAAGGTATGCGCGGTACACGTGGCACGAATAGCATACCATATCCTCGTCCACAATGGCCGCAACAAGCCACATCGATGGGTGGCAATTTATCGCCTGCGCCTTATCAACCCCCCACTTTCCAGCCGACTTTCTATCCTAATCAGCAAGCAGCGGTACAGTCACCGCAATTACCGCCGAAAGTGGCGCAATCGCCTACGGGGCCTAAGCCGTTCCGTCCCATGGTACATGTGCCCGTGCAGCATCAGAATTCGTATGGCGTTGGACCTACAAGTTCTTTCCAATTGTCACCGACACCATCGCCGATTGTTTGTCAAACACCAAATTCGGACTTCATGTACAGCAATCGTCAGACACCGATGTCGCAACTATACGAAACACCACAGCAGCAGCAACAACAACAAAAGCCGCATTATCCGAGACAACAGTCGATACCGAATCAATACGACTATGTCGGTGTGCCACTGGAGCCTCCGCATCCTAAATCATATGTAATTTATGATGACGAGGAGGAATTCGGCCCATCGACAGCGGAGATTATAGCGAATCAGTCGCAAGATTATGTCGATGAAAAGTTGGCCGAATATCAGCTGACTATTCTGCAGTTGCAAGGTAAGTCTTGTTAATAGTAATTAAGTAGCCCAAGAGGTAACTAAGCAAAACACTATTTTACACTTTGAAATATTTTTCTATCTTTGCAATTATAATCCAGTAAAATGAGCCTGGAGGTGTACGAGCGCACTCACCTGTCGATGCCCACGTATCTGTTTAAATTAAATAGTATAAGGGTAAAGTAGTAATTGACGTTTTGAGACTCAACATTAGCACAATTAACAATGTCAGCCAGAAATCTAATGGAAAATTTCTCTAGCCAAAATGGACAAAGTAGGCAACAGAAGAGTGAATCCTTTTTCGACGAACAAATGCCATTTAAATCTTTTATCACGCTCGTTCTATTGCATGGCGTGGAAGCTTCCACGATGAGGCGGCTCTTGGAGCATTCGGAGGGAAGATTCTGGGAAAGATTTATGTACCCTTACTCGTTGGTGATGGCGAATATTGCCGACATAACCTGGTGTATAAACATCGTTGCACGCGTGGATAGTACAATAACTCTGGCCGTCAAATTATTCCATGCGGTACCTCCGTTGGAAAAACCAATTGGAAAAATACCAGCTTCACTTAGAGTTGGTAATAGACGCGGATTTCCGTTGAAACGAGTGGAGCGCTATAGTCATCCCGCTCAAATCCACCACATGGACATTTTCAAGTCTGGTTTATACCAATTTTCAAGCCAAAACTCAACTAGTCGCGCTGTTGGAATTTCTTTTGTGGAACTATCCTATAAATATACTGAGAATTCTTCTCTTGACCATTTCGCCGTTGTTCAAGCAGAATGAGGGTAGATGTAACACTACAGACTCACTCCAAAATATGATTTGTTCGCAAAATTTATTGCCCTGTAGCCTGAAAACGTGCTTTGATCGGCATATCCTATTATGAACTGAAAAGGCCAAAAATAAAAATTTTTTCATTTGAAAGTCTCGTTTTCAAAAATTTTCTCTTACTCACTGCCCAAATTTAAACTGTGATCAATGTAAAATTAATCCTAGAATCCAACCTGAGAATGTTTAAATCTATAAACAACAAAGAGTGACAGCTGAGAAATTATGGATATCAGATTGAATCTGTACAGAGTCCCAGTGCTTTGAAAGTGTAGAATAAATCGTCAAATCATCGACATACAAAAAAAATGTATTTCATAAAAATGTGAAATAGCGAAGGGTCAAAAATATTGCTGTGGGGAGCCCCGGACGAAGCAACGACTTTGCAAGACAGGCACTCGTTAGTGAACGTGTGTTCAACTAGTACCCTTGCCTTGGTTTGGCATATTTTGCAGGTTACTTTTGTTCTGGACGCAGGAAAAGAATAACATATTTTCGCGCCTTGCTAGACGTACGTGTGCCTCTCTTATTCACTTCTCCCTTTTTTAATTTGGTTTTAAATTTCTTGATTACTGCAGCCGTTTCTCTATTGGTAGCAGTACCTCGGTGTAGAGAATTTGGAAGCTGTAGCAGCATCAGACCATTAATGCGCTCCCACCGAATTTGAAGGAGTCAGCTGCTTTGCTGGTGTAGCCGGGGATGTGACGGCGGCTTGTTTACGACACAGGTCGGGAAAAACTAAAATTGTGTTGGTGATATACGAAAAAAACCAAACGCGTTAAAATACGCGTGAAATGAGGGAGCACATTTCTGCTGCTGAGTCCCCTATGACGTGACAACCGAAGTTAAGCTGTTATATTGCTTACCATCTAGGTCATTTGCTGATCTATTCAAACCGTTATGCCGGTTACCTCGCCAATAGCGAGGGGTTATCGACTTGGTTATCTTTTTGTTACCTTGGCCGGCTGCGTCTATTATCCGTGCGGTTATCTTTTGTTACTCTGTCTATTTCAACCAATTACCTTGTTTTTTATAAATTCTTCGTAAATAAAAGTCAAAATTAAATTTTATCTGACTACGTTTGTTGGGAGCTTAGGAGATTTCCGTATCTACTTCACTTTTTTTTATTTATTTACTTATTTTTGTTTTTTAAAATATTAAATAATAATAGAATTGTTGAATAAACAAAAAGATAACGCAGCGCTAGCAACAAAGGCTTTCAGCTGGGTGGGAAAGAATTTCTTGATTATATAAGTCGTAGAAGATCGGAGTCCTTCAGAAATTTATAGATTTTGGAAATGCACTTTTTATTTGCACTACATACAATTTTTTTAAATACAATTTTTCAGTTGCTTATTAAGCTAAAATTTATTCAGTGAAATAGTGATAGAATTAATATTATAATATATTTCCTATCTGCATATTATGGTATGCAAGCACGAGAAAGGGGCTTAAAATTTTCCTCAGATATTATATTTTTATCTGTTTTAGTGTTAGTACTTGGTGTATGTGTGTGTGATGCTCTACATATATTAGCTGTATAGCCATTTAAATACTAATTTCTGAATTATATCTCTCCTAGAGAAATACTTAATTTTTTTTTATCCTAAATTAATAAAGCTAGAAGGGCGAGTTTCGAGTGTGTGCATATATTTTCAAAAATAATTATAGGAAATTTTTAAAGGATATGCAAGAATAAGGTTTTACAAGGGAATTTTCAACACCAAATTTAATTACCTTTTTTTCAATTTTAAATGTACATTTAATTTTTTCCAGTTCCATGGAGTTTTCTCTCTTTTTCAATGCCCATTTTACTATTTTTATTTTTTATTTTGTTTATTTTTTTAAATAATTTCGATAATTAATCATATCCTTGAAATTTCAAAGTCCTTAACGTCGCGAATGTGTTGATTTTTTCGTGTGTTTAGAAATTTTTCGGTTTTTGTTGAACGGTGTTATGGACAAACAGTCTCCAAGAAAACACTTAAATCTAAAAATTTTGATTTCATTCAATTATTTTCAAAATACATCTGTGCAACGCGTTAGTGAATGTGCAGGTAAAGCAATTTGAAGCCGATTTAACCGCGTCTAAGTGATTTATGTTTTCCTCTCGAAAATATGTATCTATTATTACTTTCCCTAATTTTTAGCTTTTTCGAATATGATGGATTATTTTAAGAATTATTTTTCATTTGAAATAATTATACAGAATATTTAAAAAAAAAGTGATTTTCCTGGTATTCTCTCGAGTCGGTCATTTTAAAATAATTTACTCAATATTCTTCTTGGCTCACTGCAATTTTTACCAATTGATTCAGTTCAAATGATTCATTACAAGTTGTATTATTGCCTACTTAGATATTTAAAATTAGCAATATTTAAATTTAAACGACGCCATTTTTCGCGCACAATTAATGCGTTACATTGCACATTCTCGGAGAATGTTCAAATAAAAGTAAAAAGATCGATGCAAGCACATACTTGCGGCTATGTAGAGTTAGATTGTGTGTCTAGCTGTTTATTTTCGACAAATTTTACTTAGCAGAGAATTTAACCAATTGAAAAAGCGTTGCATTGCAGGAAAATGTTCGCACTTGACCCAGACGAGAGAAGAACCCTCTCACCACCTCATACATATATTGTACCAATCTACCTTATGGTTGGTGTGGTTGTTGTTATTACATATACTTATACATAAGCAAGTATGTTGAAGTGTCTGCGCAATGGTGATGGGGATTTGTAAGAATGTATCGAAAGTTTTGGGCGTTCTGCCAAATTTGTTAAAAGCGCCATTTGCGATGACATTTGTAAGTCATTACAATTATGTTTAGCCACTTAAATATGTGTAAAAAAACACAAATGTACTGGTATTTATACATACTAAATAAGTGTGTATAGTATTGTATAAGTATAAGTACACTAGTGGCACTTACTCAAATTGCTATTTTTTAATACAAATTTGTATAAAAAAATTTAATTAATACCCCGAAAACCTCCTCTGACCTTCCAGCATCATTCTAAAAATGTGTTGTAAATTTTGTTTTTAGCATTTGTATTTTATTTTTTGCAATACCACATGGATACAAAAAATTCCCAGAATAAATTCTGAAAATTCAAACTGCAAGTTTATTCCTCAAAAGTTATATTATCACCTTCAACGTACTGCCCATCAAATGCAACGCACTTATGCCAGCGTTTGATCCAGCTCTCGAAACATTTCTGGAACTCTATTTTCGGTAAAGCCTTCAGAGCCCTCTTTGAACTTTCCATTACTTCCTCTCGGCTGTTAAAACCCGTTCTCTGTAGTAGTTTTCCATATAGTTTTTCTCCAAACATTCACGGATAATGGCACTGTGCGACAGTGTGATATTACAGTGTTGTTTTCTCACAAATCTTTTATTTTTTGACAAATTGCTTCACGTAAACGTCTCATACAACCCAAATAGCCAGTCCCTGTTCTAATCTGACTGTCTGACCTTCTGGCAAATAATTGTGGTGAATAATACCGTTGATGCTTTCCATTTCAATTCAACCGGGCTATTCGGGTCATGTTCTTCGATTTCGATGTAACTTAAATATGTTGCTCTCTGGTCAAAATAATGAGAGTATTTTTTTGTTCGCCCGAAAAAATTTTTTTTCAAGAGTTATCGGCAATTTTGTTTTTCGGCTCAAAATCGATTTTTTTTAATTATATAAAATTTTTTTTTTTTAAATGCCCATAACTTGTCAAAAATAAACTGCTTTAATAGTTCTGGGTTCAGACTGATCGTCATTACTCACACGAGTGATTTCTGAACGGATGCATAAACAATGATTAAGTCCTCTGTCTATTTTGCGATTATTGATCAGCTTTTCATTCACTTTATTGATGTTTTCATTAGTTTTCGTGGTCGATGGCCTGCCACTACGAGCGTCATCCTCTTTGAATTCACGATCGCTTCTCAAGCGTTTATGCTACTCCTAAACGGTTGTTTCATTACCCAACAGTTTCCGAATATTTCTAAGGTTTTCGCACCAATTAACCCATTTTTTCAAAACCTCGTTGTTGCAAATTCAAATCCGTTTTTAAAACTGTAAAAAATCGTACTCGAATAGGTTAAGAACAAATTATGCCTGTAATGCTTCTATTGTTCATTCTCTTCATGAACTCAATGAGATCTCGAATTATCTAAACTATACTTTTTTGCTCAATTCAACTGTGTATAATAATTTAACTTAACCTTTAAATTAAGTTAACTTAACACAACTCAACTTAACGATACTTTTGTAGTAGTAGTAGTCAGTAAAAAGAATTGTTTATTACTTTCAGAATTAGTAAATAAATTAGTTAATAAATAAAAATAATAATTAGTTATTACATTTTATTATTTAGTTATTACATTTATCATTTATTATTACATAGAAATTTAATGCATAAACTATAGGTATCGCCAAAAAAATTCTTAAAAACATTCTTTTTTTCACCGAATTAAACTTACCCCCCAACAGAAATCAGTCCCAAGATAGAGAAACAGGTTGTCTTAAATCTCGTCCTGTATCAAGCGGCTCGAAGAGACCTGTTCAAATGCTTGTGAAGCTATTGAGGAGATAGAGCATTCAGACTTTGCAATATATAGGCAAGTTCCTCTCGTGCTGATGAGAACGCCTTTAAAATTGACAAAACGATGATGTGTGCCGATTCGTTTTGCTCGGATTTCTTTCGAGATTCGGCGTATTGTCAATATCTGGTTGATGGTAGGTTTACCAAGTCTGAAGCCACGCTGATAAGGCCCAAACAGTTCATTATTGTTGAATTTGATCTTTGATAAAAAGAACCCTCTTGATGTAACTAATTAGAGTTAGTGAACTTATTTTGGTTCTAAAATGATAAAATGCACCCAATATCACGCTCACATCGCGAACCTTAAGAGTACTCTATTTGATCAATTTTAATATAGTTTTTAGTTTATAGTTGTAAATTTTTAATAATTTCGGTAGTATAGAAAAAAAGTGAACGTTATTACACTAACAACTCTTAATATTTCAAGCGAATTTTTTATGAAAACAAAAATGGAAGTCCAAAGCATAAAATAATATTAATAAAAGAGTCAAAGTTGTATTATAAAGTGTGATTTTTAAGAGCTTGATAACTTAAAATGATAATCCTCATCATTGTTGGCGTGACGGTTCGGGTTGAACCTTGGCCTCCCTCAATAACTTCCACCAAGAATATCGATTCTTTGCAGATATTCTCCAGTTTTTCAGTGCAAAGATCTTGTCAATCCTAGCTTTCCTTGGACGACCCCTTTTCTAAGGTACATGCAGCTTACTATTGTAGATTTTTTTTGCAGATTCGTTTGGGTTCATCCGCAGAATACGCCCAGCCGGTATAAGACGCTGAAGCTTGATGTAGTCGCCGATTCGGAAGTAGTTTCGCTCAGCTACGCATTCATCATTGTAACGTAGGCGATAGTGGACGTGATCTATCTGTGATCTATGGAAAATTATAATGCAAAACAGAAATATTGTTGGAATGATTTTTTTTCTTTATAATCTGGAAGATAATTTAATGGCATTTATTTTTTGAATATGACATCCGGTATATGTACGCCTCGATCAGTACAGTTTTTGTCTACTTTTTTCAACAAATCTGAATAATAAATCTAAATGAGCTCAATCAACAAACATGCGACACAAAAAATGGTCATTTGGCTTCAATTCTTGCACGAGCTGCATTTTATACGTATGTAAAGCAAGATACTTACTTCCACGTAGTGGAAAAACAATGGTCAATAAGTTGAGAACGACGACGAATCGACATTTCCGCGTCTCTGTGAACTTGGCGAACAGATGTTTTTTTTTTCAAAGTAAATTTCCACAATTTAGAAGCGTTGATCTCTGCTATGTTTTAATATAAATAATCGGATATTTATTTCATTATAAAGAGAAGATATGCCGTTAATAGTGGAAAATAACATCAGGCAAATGACCACCACGACCACGCTTACAGGACAATATTCTTTTCATGAAATTTGTGATCACATCTTCGAGAGATAACACGGCCCGGAAACTTTTCCCGTATGATCTATGGTTTCGGTGCTTGTGTTGAAAATAAACGTTAACCAGATCAATACCATTCAACTCCGGCCATAAAAAATCGTTAATCATCTCACGATAGCGCAATCCTATTCAAAGTAACCCCTGTTATTGGAAAACCCTTTATGAAGACTCGCTAAATCTTACTGAACAGAAATGCCACTCTCAGCTGTCAAACCGTAGTTATCGATATCGATAGTTCTCATGCAGCTAAAAAAACACCGGCAATTTTTTTTTGTTTTTAATAAAATATTATTTGTGATGCTCCTCATGAATCGACAGATACATTTCAATACTCGGAATGTGCAAAAAAAATTTTTCCAAATGCGACTATGTTTTTTTTATTTTTTCTAATAGGCTTTTAAAGAAATAAGCACATGACTAAATTTATTGCTGATTTTTTTCAACTGATTTTAAATAATTTTATATGTTCCATTCATACCATTAATGCCATTCATAGCAAAAACTTGCGGGTTTTTTCTTTGCCTATAATTTGATATTATTATAATTAATGACCTATTTATTAATTTACGTATCTGAATTTTTTTTTAATAGACTTCGGATTGCTTTTAATGTGCTAATATTATTAATTACCTATCGGCCGATATTAAGTCATCTGCATAATTAAAATTCCCGAAATCACTTTAGTTGTAAAAATAAATATTTCAAAAATATTCTGAACCACATACATACATACATAGCACGCTAAATAAATTCATATGTACATATGCAAAATTGAATACTTTTAATTTCAAAATAATGATCTCATTCTGTTAATCACCGGCCATGAACACTGGCCACGTCTATGTCCGAGCACCGCCCCTTGCCTTTACTATCTGTCATCCACGGTCAAATGCGATCATCATCGCCATAGAATAAATATTTTCACGAAAATGCAAAATACATATGTACATTGTATATATGTATGTTGTTACACTAGTCCACACACACATACATATATGAAGGTGTCTGTACATAAATGCTTATCCATTGTTGACTAGGAATCAATCGAACAATATGCGATGAGCATGTGCCATCAATTAACTGTCAAAGTGGAAAGCCTTTTGGGATGAACTTAGTGAAAAGTTGCAATTGTTCGCAAACTATTTATTCACTCCCAATTGTTTACTCTATTTTTTATTTTTGTGTTTATTTTTCACATAATTTATTCTATTTTTAAGTGCAACACTACATAAGTGCGGACCGTAATTTCGTTTTCAATGAATTTCCAATACTTATGCGCCAATGGGTGGGAGTTAAATTTATTGTTTTCGTTTAAATAGAGATTTTAAAAGTGATAGCGTAGTTATAAAGATATGTAGATATAGATATACCGATGTGAACATTAGGATAGCCCAAAAAAAGTTCCTTGATATAAAAAAACTAGGGAGCTATTTTTTATATATTTTTTAAATTTTATTTTCACTCACTTTTTAGGCCAGGGTAAAGGGTGATTTAAGGAAGAAAATTTGCTTACAAATTTTAAGTTGTTTTATTGAGTTTCCTCTGTGCAGCTCACTTTGCAGATGTATTTGTGGCTGCACAAATGCTTGATGACCAAAGGAAAAAAACTGAAAAATATTTTTGTTTTTTAATCATGCATTTTTTTTAGTTGTTAGAGATTTTTCGTGATCCCTATAACAAATTTTTTAACTAAATTTTTTTAATAAAGGATAGCACATCAGTTTTTAGTTATTTATGAATAGAAATTACAAGCGGAGATCAAATAATATCGGTATATATTCAATAATTTTCTAAACGTTGGCGGCACGGGTAAATGCTTCCTTATTAAAAAAATAAATTAATTGGAATAAATTTAGGGGTAGCATGAAGAAAAAACATGTTATTTTTTTTTTTGAGCCGCCCTAGTACAATTTATATGCTTACGTAAAGGGTGATTCAAGGAAGATAATTAGCTTAAACATTTTTAGCTTTTTTATTAGGTTTCCTTTATGCAACTCTGTTTCTGTACAAATATATTTGAATATATACATATAATCGGCGTTTACACTCTTTATTGGGGATTTTGCCGAGCTCTTACTTCTATTTGTGGTGTGCGTCTTGATATTTTGCACAAATGGAGGGACCTGCAACTTTTTTCCTGGCAGAAATACATTTGTAGATTTGCCATTGCTTGCCGAGGCAAACTTCATAATTCATTTAGCGAATCTTGCTCGCTTTTTGTGTCTCAGTTGCCAATTTTCTGTGTTAAAAGATTGCTGGAGCACTTATCGAAAAATCGAACCACTTTCATCAACAATTTCAGTAACAACTGTTTCAATGATTTCTAAAAACTTGTTATAATCCATCTTCCCGAGGTGGCGCTGGTAACGAGATATTTAAGAAAGTCAAGTTGACCGATTTGGCTCATATTTAGAACATAGATAAATATAGGTAGTTCGAACGAGCATCCTTAGCTGAACTCCTCCTTCAATAAGTGGTGTGCGTGTTGCTGTTCTCTGAAAAGTAGAGTAAGCTGTAGCTTTTTGCCGTCTCCGAAAATCACTGGTTTTTAGGAGGAACTTGTTTTCATAACAGAAATGCACTCGGATGTTTGTTATTTCTTGCAGAGCGGCGACCGCTATTAGAAAAAATTTTCCTATCATTTGTTACTTCAGGTGTTTAAGTTTTTGTGCTAGCAGTCAGTAGATAGATCTTGAGATTCACGTTTTGGATAGCAGTGTTGATCCACTTATCAATGGATAAATAAAAAAAGTGAGCTAACATGTTGAGGATGGACCCGAATGAAATTGCAAGATAGATCTACAATAGTAAGCTGTATATGCCTTATAAAAAGGGTCGCCCAAGGAAAATCTTGATTGATACAGTCAATGACAACGCCAAGATTTTTGGAATGAAAAATTGGATGATGTCTACAAATGATCGATATTCTTGGTGGAAGTTTTTGAGAAGTAAAAAAGATCTAAATCTGTAATTTTGAAGTAGAAAAGATCTAAAATTGATGAAGTAAAAAAGATCTAAATCTGTAATTTCTCTTTTCATGAAGAGAGGTTTAAATTTCGAGTTCCCCTTGTTTGATCTGCGACTTGTTCTAAGAATCGTTTATAGATTACGGATTGTGACAAAGTGGACAAAGAAAAATACGAATTAAAAACAGTGCAATAAATCTTCACTTATTACGTGAACTCAACAGTGGACTCTGTTAAATTCACAGAGAGCGGGATAGCTGTTCGCGGATGTCGGATTGGTTTGGCGGCTCAGTACTTGTACTTGTACAATTAGTTGTAATTACATCAAGTGGTTGAGCTGCTCATCAAATTATTTTTTCGCAGCTGCAGCGCAGTTGAATCCCTTCACCTTCTCGAGCGACATTGCTATCTTCTTTGAATACCTTGCGTACTTTTATTTGGACACCAATAAGGGGTGGTTCGATCACTATTTGTTCCTACATCTAAAACTTGTTATAGGACAAAATGTTCGCCCAAGGGAAGTGCTCGCCCCTTAGATCTGTTTAGGGGAGGATAGTCTGTAATTTATTAGCTTAGGCTCATCTTTTCACACTCGCGTGAAAAGGGGCTTTAGAAAGTTGCAAACACTAATTTAACATTTTTGTTCTGAACATCATGAAATTTTGGCTTTAAGTACCGTTAATATCGCATTAAGATAAAATTTATAATATTTACTTCTCTAGGCCTTGCAGAGCACGCCGGTTCTACACTTTTTAATAGTCATGCATTTTTAGTCGTCTTCATATTTTTTTACCACGTAAATGGAATATGGATTTTGGAACACCCTTTATCTTATTTAAAGGAATTGTTTCCTAGTCAATGGTAATTTGCATTCAACGCTGAACTTTTAAATTGTTTCATTTCAATTTTTGCGGCATACAAATTGCTGACGAATGGCTGATATTCATATGTACTCGTATATATTACACGTAGAAAGTGCTTATCTGTATGTATGCAAGCATGTATGTACTTGTTGTTATTCATGGGCACTAGGTAATGATGCAATTTTTACCCCTGCCAAATTTTCAGACATGCAAATACAGTTTTATGCCAAAACCTTTGTATTTAATTGCGACATTATGTCATTTCTTTATTTTCGAAAGAGACAATTCGCAAAGACGTCTAAATAAAATTCAAACAGATACAATGGAAAATTGATAAAAAATGGCAAAAACGGCTATAGCGCTGAGTATAAGTACGAAATTAAGTAATTACTGGATTAAGCTTTTAAGATTTAGATAAAAAGTATTTTCATATTTTTTGGGCTATTTTTAATGCTGACAGAAAAATTATTGTTAAGAAAAACGCTTAAGTAAATACGTGATGCGATAAAAATGTTTACAATTGCAGTTTAAATAATTTTTAGTATACCCAGAGGAAATTCAAAAGCGCAAATTTAGGTGCGAAGGTGGGTCCATATGTATCTGAAAGATGAAAAAAAGGAGCACTTTATGGCAATAAAAATTTTATTTCTCATAATAGTCTAAGCACCATACGCTTCATCAGACGCTTCCCCAATTTTTAATGACCTCTAAATAATACGATTCTTCGGGGACTTCGCCCATGATTTCTTCATTCTCTACTCTACTCGACTCTACTCTCTAATCGTCAAGCCATTTCTTTATATTTGGAAACAATAAATATTCACAGGGGTATAAACCAGATTAATATGCTGGATGAGGAAGCAATTCGTTAGTTCGTAATTCATGCAATTTTCTACTGCGATTGCGAAATTGTAGACTTGGGCATTGTCCTGATGAAAAGAGCTTCGCATAAATGCAAAGGCGGTTTACCATTTTCAAAATAATCGATATGAACTCAAGAAACCGTGGTTATTCTCAAATGGTTGTAACAACAAAACAATTTGACGGATTATATAGAAAATTAATCTGAAAATTGGAATCAAATTGTGAACATTTTTGTAAAAAATGGAAAGTTTTGTCTTCTACTTCCTTCAGGGCATATATTCCGCAGTTTATAGTCAAAGAATTCTCGGTGTTTTTAAACTCAGCGGAAAAATCAATATTTCACGATTTGTATCCGAGCCGATTACTTACAATTATCAACTATTTCAGTGACGGCTTGTCTGCTTATGCTACAAGTTCGATTTTTCGTGCTAGCGGAGGGCTCCTTAATCTAAATGCAAGGACTTAAAAAAAAACAACTTTTATCGCTTGTCCAGTTTGTACAATGACTTGGATCTCCCAGAAAATATTCAGCGCGTCATTGGTACCTGGCCTGTCTATGCAAATTTTCATTGTGAACATTTTGGTGAAAATAAATTGGTTATCTTATGTATAAAAATGATTTTGAACGGTAGTGATTATAAAGCTTTGTACAAATTCTTATCTAACTGCCTCAAATACAGGGAGCTTCTTCTTAATGAATTCTCGTAATCTGCTTGTTATTTGTTGTGTACTGATTAATTTATATTTTCATTTTAGGATTAGCTTTTGAATAAGTAACGTTGGAAAAAAATTAAATATGTGTCAAAAAATAATATTTTTTATTTATTATACCCCCGACTGACAACTAATGTTATAATCATACGTTCTGTTAATTATTATTATGCCCTTGTAATTATTTGAATTTAATATGAGATAAAGAACTTGAAACAACAACAATAAAAACATATTTGCGTGATATTTTCTATGACTTTCGATTAAGCCAAGCATTTAGGGCTAAACCAACAACAGCGTTCTGATCAACTCACTTCGACTTTTGGTAATGAAGCACTCTTTCTAGACGCCATGTTTCTTTGGTTTTCCAAATCTAATCACGCTCGCCGTTCTCACTACAGTACGAATTTCTGACAAATCATATTAATGGGAGATGCAAAAAAGTTCTAGGCGCTTGAATATTTGAAAAATTATGGGCAAGCAGTTTTCTAGCTGAGGTGATCGCTCAAAGTATAGTCGATGTTGTATAACTCCCTCAGTTTTTCTCTGATTTTGCTTGAAATTTTTACACGAAATTACGGAAGCGTTACATTTTTTTAAACACAAACAATTTTTTTGTTTGAAATCGGTAAAATAAGGCCTAACCAGTAGCCCTGGCTAAATTTTTTTTTTGTCGAAGTTGTATAACTCTCTCAGTTTTCCTCTGATTTGCTAGACATTTTTACGCTAAATGTCAATTACGAGAATGTTTGCAACAAATATGCCAAAAACAAAAAATCGGCTGTTAAAAAAAATTAATCAAATGAAATTAATCAAAAATAAAGCCTCACTAGTACCAAGCTGACACATTTTTCTTTGTTTTATTAGTAATGAAATAATTTTCCCTTCAAATAAAAAAGTAAACTTAAAACCCATTTATTTATTATTTATGGATGCAATTTTTTCGAGTGAAGCTGTTGAAAATTACAGAATATCCTAATTTCGGAATTTCGGGATTGTAATAACGATATCCCGAAAGCTCCTGGCTCATAAAAATCGAAACAATTAGCCCAAGGCATTTGAATATAACTCGAAAAATTATATACAGTGTGAAGTGGCCGTTTCCAGACAAATAAAGTTAAATACATTTTTTTGTAAAAAACTTATTGCAACGGATGTATAAAAAAATTTTAAATTTATAGCAGAATCTTAAATTAACCAGTGGAAAATATTCCACGGTACTCAGGTGGCACAAAATTAAACATCCAATTTTGTTTTTGAATAACTTTTTTAGTTAAAAACATGATTTTGAGTGATGGAAATTTTTATTTTGATCTTTACGCACTCCATTGCTGGTCTAGTTTCTTCTACTTCTTGATTAACGCGATAACCGCTTACGTAATTTTGGCCGAGTTTAACAAAGCGCCAGTCGTTTCTTTCTCGTGATAACCGGCGCCAGTTGGAAAAACCAAAGGAAGCCAAGTCCTTCTCCACCTGAAGAGGAGGCCTCTTCTTCTTATCTACGCTCAAAGTCGAAGCATTTGCATCCATTCCGACGACATGTCTCAGCCAACAGAGCCGCTGGATCGCTGCACTATGTCAATGTCGCAATACTATGTATAAGACGATTTATTCGCTGAGAGGGTTCGTGTTATTCGCTAGTCAATTGCCTACTTAGTCCAAAGTAGCATTTGTTCGTAAGAGAGATTCTACGTTGGATTTCAAGGCTGACATTGTTATTGGTGTTAATGCTGCTTCCTAGATAAACGAAGTCTGTTACAACCGCAAAATCATAATTGTCAACAGTGATGTGGGTGCCGATAAGCGAGTACGCCGACTGCTTATTTGATAACAGGAGATACTTCAGTTTGTCCTCGTTCATCACTAGACCCATTCGCTCTCAAGTTTACAAGTATCAAATATGATTGACTTTCGGCGCCATTTGCAAAAAATATAAATTTTCTGATATACATACATATATGTATTTATAAAAAAAAAAATTATGTGCAGCATCGTACACGTGGTAGAAGTGAAACTTCTGTGTGTGAATGAGTGTGAATAAGAGAGAGAGAGAGAGAGAGAGAGAGAGAGAGAGAGAGAGAGAGAGAGAGAGAGAGAGAGAGAGGAAGAGAAGGAGACAGGGATAATTTCAAAAGAAATAAAACAGTATAAAATTATATTGATATATATATGTATCGATTTGCGGATGACAGAGTTTGTTAAATCTGCGGAATGTGCTCGTAGGCTCTGACAATTAAGAGTATATACAGATAGCCCTCTTCTCTGAGTCATGAAATCGATTAATTGTTTATCCACAGTTTCCAGTCTATTTAGTGATAGTCTCTGGAATTCATTTTGAAAATGAGACATACTGACTCTTGCTCGTCGACCATGGTAGAATCTAAAATCATTTCCGTTCGTTATAATCCACAGGCCTTCAATACAAGTGACTCGTGATAAAGCAACGTAAACTAATGATTGCGAATGCTTTTTATCATATTCGTAAACAACTTCAGAATACGTGCTTCCCTGAGACTTGTGAATGATCGTCGCACAAGCACAAACTAATGATAAATATGATCGTTTAGCGTTAATCGTTTTATTGTTGTTAAGCGGGATTGTTGATGTGCGTCGTCCGATTGGTACCGCTGCTTTACTGATATTATGCGCTGCAACATGACCAGCAACTTTTTCTCTGTCGCGTAACATTATGGTGTATAGCTCTCCTTCTCTTTCTCTCTAAGTTATATATCTGTATACTCTGTCTTACAACGAAGCCTATGTCTTAGGTATAGAAAATGTATAGCTCTCTTTCTCCTTCTCTCTACGTTGTATCTTTTTTCTCTCTCGCGTAACGAAATCTCTAAAAATTACATTTTTCCAATTCACTCTCCATTCTCGCTCAAATATCAGACCGCCGCTAAAGAAGTTTCATTTCAAAAATATATATAATTGGCGCGTACACCCTTTTTGGGTGTTTGGCCGAGCTCCTCTTCCTATTTGTGGCGTGCGTTTTAATGTTGTTCCACAAATAGGGAAAACCTACAGCTTCAAGCCGATTCCGAACGGCAGATATTTTTCATGAGGAGCCTTTTCATGGCAGAAATACACTCGGAAGTTTTCCATTGTCTGCCGAGGGGCGACCGCTATTAGAAAAAACTTTTTCTCAATTTTGGTGTTTCACCGACATTTTGGGCCCAACTTGTGTAACTTGTTTGAGAAGATGCATACCAATTTTTAAGTTAATCGGTTGAAAACAATTTTAGAGAAAAACACAAATAATCTATACTTCTTGAAATGTTTAGTAATTTTTAAACAATTCCTGCCTTGAGCTTAACTGAATAACTTGATGGCCAAAATCAATAAATAAACTCAATGAATAAAAAAATAAATAGACTAAATAAATAAATGGATACGTAAATAAGCAAAGAAAATATCAATATATTTTTGTTTTAATTTTAGGTTGTTCAATGAATTTTGAAAATAATACGATTTCATTCTTAGCACTCATACATTTACTTTGCTAAATGGCAAAGTCGCTGAGCAAACGTTAAAACCAGAAAGTCATGATAAAAAAGGAGCTTTTTATTTCTGATACAAAAATTTCCGAGGACTTGGAAAATTTCGCACAACTGTTATTTGTTAGCATCACAAGACTATTTATTATCTATTTTGTCAGATTGCTTCAATTTCAGAAATATACGCTACACCCCGCGCTATGACAAAGCAATTTCATACAAGAAAAACTAGAAGATTATATTCCATTAATTAGAGTATGGAAATATTTGATTTTCATTTTCTTTAAATCAAGTCTTTTTGATGCGAAGCTTGTTTTCATAATTTACTATGCCTTACGGTAAAACATATGTTGCTTATTTTTGTCTAGTAATGACAAACTATACACAAGACACAAGCCATGGAATAACACGCGTACGCTGTATGTCTGTACATATATGTACATATATACATACATGTGTATCTATATGTTTCTTCAAGATTTGACCTAGGCCACAAAGACTTTGATGTCGTCAAAAGATTAATTATTGTACACTGCTCGCACAAAGCTTTAAATCCTTGAGAGAAATTCAAAAATATACAAAAATAACGACAAATAGAATTTATTGCTAAAGGAAGACGTACACGCCCACGCATAGTTGCTACGCTATTGTACAATGGGGCACATATATATGCACTAGCAACTATTTCTAAATATATATATAGATTTTCTTTATATTAAAATACACTGATTTCCTTACACAAGCGCGTAAGCAAATTTTAGGTACGTACATATGTATTAGGCCGGGTCGATTTGTGGGAAGGGAAAAAAATCGCCCATTGCTCTGTGAAAATCATATTCTAGGGATCAAAGTAAGAAACTTTGCCGAAGGAACCATGCCTCTAAAACGAATTCTGATGTTTCCCAATTTGGGTCGAACTTTTTAGTTTCTTTTCTCATGTAAAGGCCAAAAATGGTGATATTTTGAAATGATTGTATGCGGAACTCCCCAGGAGAGTTCCAGGGGATGTGCCACTGGCATGGGTGGATCGGCCGTCCAAAGTTAGTGGGGGTCGGTCATACATTTGGACTCGATTGGAGCACTCTAAATGGGTCAAAGTGGGATTTTTCGTTCGACCCAAATTGGGGTACATCAGAATTCGTTTTAGAGGTATGGTTCCTTCGGCAAAGTTTCTCATTTTGATCCCTAGAATACGATTTTCACAGACCAATGAGCGATTTTTAAATCGACCCGCCCTAATATGTATGTAGGTGTATGAGCGCACATATGGAAAATGTGTATGTATTTAACACTTCTCTATATATTTATACAAATGTGCAATAAAAGTATATAATATATACATACGTATGTATGTATGTATGTATATAGCTGCATGATATGCTGAGCAAAATCTCGCCGCCAATTGCTTGGCGACGCCTAAAATTGTTCAAATAATTTCTTAAATTCCACTCACAATTGTCTAATGAATAAAATAATAATAAAAATTGTTGCGAAAATGTAAATTAAATATTTACTTACGCTGTCATAAATGTTAATTAAATTCATTTACGCTCGCGTTTTATGCTTTTATTTTATTCATAAATGTTCAGCGGAAATTTAATCGATTCGCCATTGCGACCACGGCGCCCATTGGCTTAGGCGAGCCTTTCCTGCACGGCTGTTGATTAGCAGATTCACTCATCACCTCATTTATTGGTGTATTTTGGTGGTTTTCGCCAACGTAGATAAATATTTTTATACAAATAGAAATATCTGCATAGTTTTATTTTTGGCTACCACATCCACTCGATTTGGCGTAAAAGGGGTAATATTGTGCATACGAATAATTATGTATGTATATCTATACATGTACGAATATATATGCACATCTGCATGTATAGTGCCTGTGGTGAAATACCAAACTAGTCAGTAAAAGGCGTTTTGTGACTGAAATCGAACTAGTCCGAAGAAGACCAGATTGGTACCGATTTCGAAACGATTTATTCATGCCTATTAATTTATTTCTATTTATGTTGTAAACCATTAAAGCGGTACACCCGTAAACCATATATTTTTAATTATGTATTAAGTACTTAATTGAATATATCGTCGCTTCGCAATGTATCGCATTTCAGGCTGAAATTCTAGCCATTAATGAGGTAGCTGTCTGGTTAGACACAAATGTGACTACCTTTAGAAAAATCTATATATCTTCTGATATGAGTGCCAGGGCATAGTAACATACCAGGGAATTGTAAGACAAACAAATTAGCGAGCGGGGGCACTACCACTCGCCGCCCTCTTGATATGGAGATTCTAGGTATACCCTTCTAAACGAGGAAACTGCGTGGTACAAGTAGCTTTGTCACTCCAGCCAACACGAGAAGGGTGGACAGAATGGAGATTCAGGCACTCAAAGGCGTTACTCAATCGGTGAAGTAAAAACGTCTCTAAGTTAGTTGCTTTGATCACAGATCACTGTCTCCTAGGTCGACATGCTCAAATATTGAATATGCCTCATTTCGACTATTGTTGTAGCTGCAATAATGACATAACGGTCGGACATCTTTTTTGCGACTGCCCCACCTAGCATGCCAGTAGGTTTAGATACTTTGGTTCATCGATCTTGGATGATATTGATGACCTTAGGGTTATATTATTATTAGAAGGCCATTGCGCACTGCGACCAGAGTTGATCTATTGTGCAAGACCTATTTTTGTAACCCTAGAGTTTAAGGCTTTTTATAAATTTTAGCACTATTGTGGGTTTGTTGTTCCAAAGATTACATGGAGATACTACGATACCACCAAGGTGGTGAAGTCTTTGTCTGCCCAGCGCAGGACATTCACAAAGCACATGTTCTGAGCTTTCTATATCCATTTCGCAAAAGCGGCAGACATTGGTCTCTGATAGACCAATGTTATTTAAATGATACCTCAGGCTGCAGTGACCTGTGAGGTATCCTGTTAAAAGACGCAGATCTACTCTGTTTAGTGAGAGTAGCTTGTCTGATATTCCTTTGTTGGGACTAAGAAATTGTTTGGCTTGACGCTGACCGGCACAATTTAGCCAGTGTGCAGCAAATTTCCTTTCTTCCCATTTCCTGAGGAATTCATTAATGTGGCTTTTCGTGAGTCCACAGAAAGGCTCAGGACCAGTAAGTTGCATATTTGCTCCTTGTTTTGCGAGGTCGTCAGCCATTTCATTCCCCTCATGCCCTTCATGTCCCGGAATCCAGACTACATTTACTGTGTTGAGGTTTCCTAACATGTTGAGAAGGTTTAGGCAATCATTTACCAATTTAGAGGTGATAGTTGTTGATAGAAGGGCTTTTAGAGCCGCTTGACTATCTGAGAGTATGTAGATGTGAGTACCTCTCATTTTCCTGCGAAGGCATTCTCTCACACATATTTCAATGGCATGTATTTCTGCCTGGAAAATTGTTGGGTAGAGTCCCATCGGAATCGATTTTTTAAATTTAGGCCCATTGATTCCTGCCCCTGTTCTACCATCTTCCAGCTTGGACCCATCAGTGAACCATAATTGAGATCCAGGCTTGAAATTGATAGAATTAGTTCTCCAAGTTGTTCGTTCATTAATAATAATTCGGAAGTTTCTGTAGAGAATGGGTTTGGGAGATATTGTATCCACCCTGTGTAGTATAGGAGTGTGTAGAAAGTCTTCTAAGATCTTTAGATGTCCTCTCATATCTCCACTTTTAAGATCGGCGTTGCCTTTTAGTCTTAAGGCACTCAATCTTGCTTCTTTTTCAATTAAGATGGGAAGCGGTGGTATACCTAGGAGCACGCCCAAAGCTTCAGTTGGGCATGTTTTCATTGCTCCTGTTATACCGATGCAGATGAGGCGGTACAATTTGTTAAGATCGCTTGCCGCCTTTCGTTGCTTAACTTTGGGCCACCATGCTATGGAAGCATAAGTGACTATAGGCTTAACAACAGTAGTGAATGTCCAGTAGGTCATTCTGGGGCTGAGCCCCCATGTTTTACCAAAAAGCCTTGTGCAGGCATAGAATGCCCTTGTGGCTTTTACAGTAACTTTCTCAAGATGCGAGTTCCAGGTAAGCGCTTTGTCAAGGTTGATACCAAGGTAGTTCGCCTCTGTGGAGAGTTGTAGAGTCGATCCATTCAGGACAGGACATTTGATGTTGATATTCCTTTTCCTGGTGAACGGCACTAGCGCAGTTTTAGATGGGTTGATAGAGAGCCCTTTGTCAGTGCACCATTTGTTTATTATGTTAAGGGCTTGTTGCATGCGGTTAGAGATGGTCTCTTCATGCCAGCCCATTATATATACTACCAGGTCATCAGCATAGCCCTGGGTGTGGAATCCTAGGTTGTTCAGTTTGTGGAGAAGTTCATCTATTACTAGTGTCCACAGAAGAGGAGAGAGTACTCCCCCTTGCGGGCAACCTCTTGTGGCCTTGATAGACTTTATTCTTCCTCCTAATTCTGTACTGATCGTTCTGGATTTCAGCATCGATATAGTCCATCGTCTGATGGGTTTAGGTACGTCCTTTTGAGATAGGGCATTGTTGATTGCCTCATAGGACGTATTATCGAAAGCTCCTGTTATGTCAATAAAAGCGCAAAGTGCGATTTGTTTTGACTCAATAGCTTTTTCAATAATGGTTACCAGACTGTGTATTGCAGTCTCAGTAGATTTACCTTGTTGGTAGGCAAATTGAAGTTGGTGCAGTGGGAAATTAACCAAGTTATTCTCCCGTATGTGCTGATCCAATATTTTTTCCATTGTTTTTAGGAAAAATGAGCTAAGGCTAATCGGTCTGTATGACTTAGGCAATTGTTCGGGTTTTTTCCCTACCTTTGGAATGAATACGACCTTTACCTCAGCCCATTTCGTAGGAATATAACCTAGCAATAGGCTTGCTTTATATAGTCTGGACAAAGTAGGGACAATGTATTGGCTTCCCTTTTGCAGAAGGCAAGGGAATATCCCATCAGGTCCAGGAGATTTGTATGGGCTAAATGTAGATATAGCCCATTGTACCCGATTTTCATGGAATAGCTTATTTGCCAGCTTTAGGTCCTCCCTGCCAGCATAAGTGGTAGGTTCTACCAACATTGTGGACTCATGTAAAGCATGGCATCCCGGGAAATGGGTGTCCAGTAGAAGTTGGCTAGTTTCTTCTGGGTTTTTAGTGTAGCTACCATCTGGCTTTTTCAGGGTACATATGCCGTTTGAGTGATCCTTTGATAAGGCTTTCTGGAGGCGGATAGCATTAGGAAGATTTGAAATCTTATCACAGTGATCCCTCCAGGAAGCTCTCTTAGATTTCCTCAATTCTTTGTTGAAGTTGGTTAGAGCTCTTGAGTAGGAGACCCAGTCCCCTGTTTGTTTAGCTCTATTCCATAATACTCTGGTTTCATGGCGTAGTCTTGAAAGCGTACTATTCCACCAGGGGACATCCCTTCGTGGTTTTTTCACTTTTTCCTGACAGCTCTCATGAAATGCAGACGTAATGTTTGAGTGGAGTTCATTTGCCTCCATCTCAAGCTCAGATTTAAGCACCAGGTGATGCTTAGAGTAGTTAGCACTTTGTTCCAAGTTAAAGTGAAAGACATTCCAATTTATATTCCTTGGATTTCTGTAAATTGTTATGTGCGGTAAGGTAGCACCTAAGTCAAACCTGATAAGACTGTGGTCCGACATTGATGCTTCCCCGGACACATGCCAATTTGAGACTTCTGATAGTACATTTGGACTGCATAGGGTAAGATCAAGTACTTCCTCCCTTATTGCATTCCTAAATGTTGGTTCATTGCCTCGGTTTACTATTGATACATTATATCTAAGTAAGAATTCAAGAAGGCACTCACCTCTCGCATTGATGTTTGTGCTGCCCCATATCGTATGATGGGCATTCGCATCGCATCCTATTATCCAGCGTAGGTGGTTCTCCTTGCAGTAGTTGACTAGGGCTACAAGTTCCCTTGTTGGAGCAGTTTCCTCATCTCCTGGAAGGTAGGCAGAGGCAATGATTACCTCGTGCTCGCCTTTGTCTGTTGGCACCTTGGTCCAGATCGCAACGAGATCGGTGGTAGTGAACTGCGAAATGGGAATGAAAGTTAAATTATTGCTAATTAAGATTGCCGCTCTAGGGCGATCATTGTTGGCATAGATTAACTTACCATTAACATCTTGGAGTCCCTCAATGACTCTGTCACGTACCCACGGTTCTTGGATTAGAGCTATATCCAAGTTTTGTTTGTTAAACCTCCTTGCTAGTTCAGCCGAGGCAGCCTTTGCATGGTGGAGGTTTAATTGAAGGCATCCGAGTTGCCTTCTATTGTTGCTTAGGATAGCGTGTGGCATTATCGCCTCTGTTTATTGGCACTGGCTGCCTTTCTCTTGCCTCTGTTGCTACCCAGCAAGGCCGCTTCCTCAGCAGAGTGACGCTCGCCTTTTTTGGTCCTCTTTGGACCATTATTTTTCTTGTCGGCACGAAGCGGGGGTCGCATTCTTATGCCTTCCTCTACCCTTTGAGCACTTGACATTGGTGCAGGCTTGGTGGCGTGTGGCGCATCTTTAGAGCAACATGGCTGCTCATCAGTTTGCGTTACGCTCACTGCGGTTGCTGCGATCGCCGATGCCGAAGTGCAGGGTTGTTCCTCGGTCCGCTGCAATGCGGGAGGCTTGGGCGCTTCTGGTTCAGCATCCTTCTCCGTGGTTTTGGCCTTAGTTCTAAGTTGAACTGTGCTAAACCCATAGTTCAACCAGTAGTGATGTTTTTTGATCACAATGGCGGAGATGGGGTCGATTGCGATGGTTAGCTCCGTCACCTTACCCTTTTGTACTCTACGTAGTACCCGCCATTCCTGAACGTTCAGGCCAGAGTTTTGCCCATCCAGGAGGTTGAGGATGTCCTCTGTGGATGTGCTGTCCAGTTCTGGAAAGTGGCATGTGAAGATCAAAGGCCTTGGTATGTCCTCTTCTAAAACGATCTTAATTTGCGCATCTTTCCATGGTTCAAGTTTAGGCATTGCTGCCTTTAACCAGTCGGTTGTTTCATCGTTGCCACATGAGACAACTATGTATCCTGCGCGGAAGGTGCAGCTGTTAAAGATTGGCTTGGCACCACCAGTCTGCTTTTTCCTTATGCTGTCCAGGATAGCGTGTTGAATGGCCTTTAGTTTATCCGTAGGCCATATCGTTGCCGGATAATCAGGTGGTATGATACCCAGCTTGGTGCTACATGCAGCATCTTTGTAGGACATTTTAGCCGTCCCTTCTTTCACCTCCAGGTTAGGCACTGCTGCCTTTGCCCTTTCGGCTTCTGATGGGTCAGTTGTCCTTTCCACTAAGTTAGCTCTTTTGGGAGATCTTTGCTTAGGGGTGGTGCTGCTGGAGCGCTGACGCTTTAAGTTCATTGGCTGCTGTGCTAGTTGTCGCGCTTCTTCAATGGAGTGACCTTTACCCAGGTGGTACCTGAGTCGCTTTCTGGCGGCACCGCTGAGCCGCAGCTTCACTTCCATTTCCGCTCCATTCTTAGCCGAACTTGTGTTTTTTGAGGGAGAAGTTAAGAGTTTCTCCTCTTCCTCTGGTGATAAAGCGGAAGTTTTCCCGATGGGCCCTAGGTCCATTTCGTCGACTTCCATCTCTAATTGCGCTATGGCAGAGGTCGGGCATTCGCTGCCTTTTGTTGCCTGCGGCAGTTGTTGTTGTTCGACAGTAGCTGCCGAAAGGTCACTGCTGACCTGGTTTGTAGAAGGCATTGTTGCCTTTTCTTTGTTTTCGTTTTTATCGTTAGTTTCAGACATAAGTGAATCCCACGAGTAAAGGGGAATGGAGGTCGAGCCGCAACAGTGCCCCGGTGTTGCGGTAAGGCTAATTACAACCAGAGGGCGCCCGGTATCTGGAGGTCACCGTTAAAAGACACACTGACGTAGTGCCATTCATCACTTAGGCACGGTACGAATAACACCTGTGATTACGGGTTTTTTCGAGTTTGCCTCTCTAGATCCGCCATTTTCGGTCGAAAGCAGGGGCACCTCGTGCAGGAGTGGAATATTACCACAATGGTCGGTCTTTAGGCTTTAGGCAGTTCCTGCCAGTCGCCTCTGTGTGCCCTACCTCTATAATAGAACCAAAACACACTTAACCCCCTGCGAAGGGTTATAAGTATCAGCCAGATTAATGGGTTTACACTTAAAATAAAGTTGTTTACCGAGGAGTAGCATGTAAACTGCTACTGGGATATTACAATGGACCGACAATGGTCCAAATTAGTTAGTTTAAGGGGTTAGAGGTAGTCAGAGGCCCGAAAAATGATGTTTTTCATAAATTTTTGTTTTCTAGTCAATTGCTTTATTTGTAAATAATAAAAAGATAGAATTAATACATCTTGTTTCGACTTGACTGTAGCAAAATTTCAACAAAAAAATTAATAATTGTAAAAGTTATCGCTGTTTGTGTGGATCACGTTTCTCCAGAAGTCCCTTGCGGTTACTTAGTTTTATTAATAGATAATCTTGTAACTTTTCGAGAAAAAAACCGACAGTTAATTGTTTAAAAAAAATCGAAATTTTTGAAAGAAAAATCCTTCGATCAGGCACGAGTTTTTTATGTTTTTCAAAAGCAGTATACATTTTATTGAAATCTTGAGCAAAATTGAGAAAAACGCATTTAAAGTTTTGCGAACGCTCCGGAGCGCCCAGGCGCCCTTTGTTAATTGTTGAGTAACTCCAAAAGTATTCGTCGGATTCACTTCAAATACTTCACACAATATTTTTAAGATATTCTACTTTAAGAAAATGCAAAAAAAATCAGTTTTTTGAGAATTCTGACTAGCCCTAACTCCTTAAGGACCGAATACAATTTTTATCTACCTACCTTTGGCAAAAAAAAAAATTAATATTTCATTTCATTTCTTTATTAAGTCTATGATTACCAAAAATCTTACAGATTAGCTACTTAATGGCTAAGTATACAAAGTTTTTATTATGAATAATGGGAAGTAATTCCAAAATGAGGCCATTAGTATGGGTAAATCAAAATCTAATATAGTTTTCTATAGATTTTATTAATTTCATTAGCTGTTCTAGTAATGGGTGCAAAATAAAAATAAATGGAATTAAGTGCTACAACATGAAAGGGGTAATATTCAGGTTTAATTTTTCGTCTTGGTTCATTTGGAGCTATTTACTCACTCGCCTGAATCTCCATTAATGATGGGTTTAATGAATGTTGGGTGAGGTTCTGCCTTGGAAGTTATGCTTTTGGCGATACCCAACGCGGTCACTTTTTTCATAAAATTAAGATGCTTTGGGATCAACTTTGCTCAACACTATTAAGTACATATACAATGCCTTGAACGTATCCATAAGCAATATTTAAGTCCTCTGCCAACTCTCTGATGGTTAATTTGAGGTGTTATCAACTTTTCCTTCACTTTTCATCAATTTTCGATGTCGATGACCTGCCACTACGTTCGTCATCCGCGATGGACTCACGATCTCTTCTGTAGCATTCATGGCTCTCGTAAACGGCTCACCAGAATCACCACTGAAATAGTTTTTCAACATTTCGCACCATTAAATCCATTTTCAACGCAAAATTTAATACGAACTCGTTGTTGCACATTCAAATCCATTCTTAAAACTGTAAAAATCGCCGAGGTGGATTTACTAAAGACGGCGTAACTTTTACAATGTCAAGCAAGGGCGATACAATTTTGGTAGGAATAGATGTGGCAACCTAAAAAAATGAACTCAAATCAGATGACTTAGATATTCACTTGGCGATTGTTCCGGGAACTTTTTGACCAAGGTGGTATATACACACATTTATTTTTTCTTCCTTTCTTTCTTTTTTACACCAAGACTTGTGGGTGCTTAGTGAAAAATATTTGCTTATACATGCATACATACTTGCTTAAGTAAATATTGCGGCTTAATTTTTAAAATATTTTCTCACTTCCGATCCAGCATCAGCTGCAGCGAGCTCAACAGATGGGGAATAGGGACACTGACTTACATACAAAAGCAATCAGAATTTTATTTAATCTTGTACAAAAAGTGTGGTCCGCGTATACTGCGGTTGCAAAATAAATGTGTGCATATGTATATGTATATGTAAAATTATATGTATTAAAGCGATATGATCTAAAAGTATTTGCAAACAAACGAGTGGTGTGTGCTGAGTGCTGATCTAATCTGCTGTGTAAATGAATTTTCGCACAACAAAATATTTGGGCTTTCGAAATTTGCATTTCATTGCCAAGGTTACACAAAACGTATAATTAAGTACGTAATGATGTGCAGATAAATAAATATGGTACGTATACATAAGTACATACATAGAAGTTAATTGGCAGTTCGCGAGTTTTATGCGAAAACCTGCTATTGTAATGAAATTAAGCGGCCTGTAAAGTTTACTTATGGAATGTGAAAATACAAGGTAATTTAACATTTTCATTTCTGTTACCAGCAATAATTACACTAACTTATAGCTATCAGTAACAAATAAATTGTCTCTATTTATTTGATACGTAAAAATAGTGGAGATATATGCAAGGAAATATAAATAGTTTTATATTCACTCCAAGGTAAATGGGGGGCTTTTTTTTTATATCCGTGTTCACACCGCTCGGGAGCATAGGGCTTCGACAAGACTCTTCCATCGTACACGGTTCTGTGCTGTTGTTTTTGCGCCGTCGCATGTGATACCGGCATCTGCTAGTTCGTGCAACATCGACCTTCGGCGAGTGATCTTTGGCCAACCGCGATCTCTACTTTCTTGCGGGTTCCAGTTCAGTGCCATTCTAGTGATGCTATCTGATGGTTTTCTAGCGTGTGACTTATCCAATGTGACTTTCCGCGTTTGATTTGTTATAGGACGGGCTTCTCATTCGTTAATATTCACGGCGCGTTGTTGCTGATGGTATTCGGGCGGAATATTCTACAGATGATGCGGACGAATTTGTTGACGAAAGATTGCAGCCTCTATGTGATGGTGTTGGAGACCAGCCATGTTTCACTTCCGTATAACAAACCTGATTTCATACATGAGCTGAATATTCGCATTTTTGTGCGCCTGCAAATTTGCGAACTCGCCCATACTGTATGCATTCGCCCCAATGCCGCCCTTTTTTCAGAGGAGGTTAATTAAAGGTCACACCAGTGGTATTTTGGGCATGCTCCCACTAACGCTATAACATTCCTCCCCTCTCGGTTGATTCCACCCTGGGATTGCTAAAAGTAATTTGAACAAGGTGGGGCCGTGTTTATGCCTTTTAGACACACCAGGTACCTTCGTCCAGGTTCCTCTCTTAATTGCGTATTGGGGTTATATGCTATCGATAGCAACCATTGGTTTGTCACCAATGGGGCATCGGGAAATTGCGATATTGACTTGTCGTCTGTTTAGGGTCGTCTTGAGGCTTTACCTCACGCGTTCGTGCTTGTCGTCTGTTCGTGAATACAGTCATCCCCACAGGAATCCGCACTTGCTTTGTTTAGCCTGCAGCTGACATTTTCATCTGATACGTCGGACTAGCGAGCCTTACGCCTGCGTTGGTGGTGATTGGGCCGCTGATGTTGCTGTTGTGGAGCACTGCCAGTTCGGAGTTCTCGTAAACGGCTCTGGTGAGGCGGATTATCTTAGCGTGAACTCCCTTTTTACATTTTATCAGCCCAAAATTCTATTTTAGAAAGTACAAAAGCCTGCTTGGGTTGTATTCAGAATTTGAGTGGCATGAGACAGGCGACCTGTCGGGTAGCTTCTCCGCGAAATGAGAGAATTGGGATACCTTTGATGGTGGTCTGCTTCTAGAAAGGTGTGCTACGCTTCAACTATGCGTGTGCTGGGGTAGTACACAAACTTGCAAGATCGCCAGATTCTTCTGGCCACGCGTGGATTGGAGGCGCTCGAGGAAGCTTCTGAGATAACAAAGCATAAGTTCTCGAATTTTGTGGGTGCCCTTAAAGTGGGTGCCCAAACACCTGACAGAAGTGTGTGTGCCAAATATTTATTTTTTTATGCATGCTTTGAGACTAGACATTACTTTGAGTCCTTTTTGCGCTAGCTACATGGAGTATAAGGTGGAATTATGTGAGTACTTTCCCCTTAGCTATCCTGCTCTCGCGGGACAAAGATTTAGTAATTTGGCTCACACTTCACTGCAACGCCGACATGATGTAGCAGGCTTTGGTATTAGCTTTTGAAGCGCTTAACGTAGCCGTAACTCAGTCGTCGTTAGGCCATCCTTCAGTCATCAAGAACCAAACATATTTTGTTCATGCACCATTCTATTGTATATATATTTACACTTTTGTGCACTTATTTCTTCACAATATTTAGTGTAAAACAGCTTTTCATTCTTAGTGATAGCGACCATCTTAAGTTAAGGTATTCTTTTGCGCTTTGGAACCTAGTTCAAGTTCAAGTACCATACATATTTGAGTTTCAACGTCACGCATTACTCATCAACTCATTGCAAGCACTTTGCCTGGCATTATTTCGCCGTATGGCTGCAGTACTTTTCTTCCTGCTTTTACTATTCTTCCCCCTGCTATTCTTAGCAGCAAATAATAGTTTACTGCAAAGGAGGATCTCTTAGTGTTGTTTCAGTTGCCTATCCAATCTATCTTCTCTTACTTTCCTTTACATTCCTTTCTGCCTATGGGGCCTCGGATCTCGAGAAGTTGGATGTGCAAGTGTGGTGTTAAAGTATTGAGCTTTTAAGACCAAAGAGTATTTTTATTTCACAGCTCGTTGAGTATTAGCATTCGCACAAAGACTAATAGCGTGAGACGCCGCCTGAGAAATACTCGGGAAGTAGTCAATTCCTGCTGATTGATGGTAACATATCTGCTTGTAGGTGTGGAGGTGTGCGCCTGAAGATATATATATATCCACAAATGGAGGGACCTACAGTTTAAAGTCGATTCCGAACGGCAGATATTTTTTATGAGCAGCTTTTTTCAAGGCAGAAATATACTCGGAGGTTTGCCATTGCCTGCCGAGGGGCGATCGCTATTAGAAAAAAACTTTTTTCTTCATTTTGGTGTTTCGCCGAGATTCGAACCTACATTCTCTCTGAATTCCAAATGGTAGTCACGCACCAATCCATTCGTCTACGGCGGCCGTAAGAGATAACCTGCAGAAATTTTAGACTGCTTTACTGCCTTATTCAATTCTGAAATTTTGTCGCAATTTACGATTGAATTAACAATGTAGGCGACTTGGTGGCATTTTACTATTTTCAAAGTCATTCCTGCCTATGTTGAACTAAATGAAGTGGTGTTGGTTTAAAGATCCAAGTTATTGCTATATGTTCGCGATATCCGCGTGACTTGCCTGCTAGACGCTTTCATTCGATTAAGATCTTTTTTAGCTATAGAGATGATTTCGTTTCACCGCATATATAGAACACATAAAGAAATTCCTTAGGAAATCCAAAGTGAAGCGACACTAATTCTGTAGAATTAAGCGGAACGTAACCTAAATCACAATAGGACTCTTAGTCCGGGTAAGCCCCAATAGAGTGATTTTTTGAGTGAGCCTTTCTGCCATGGCCTTGGCTTCGTTAAATTGCTAGGCACATTAACTCTCTTCTCACTTTCCATTGTAGAACTTGAAATCAACCCTCGACCCTCTTAAGTCATTTGGTATAACTAAACTAACTGCAATTTAAAAAAATGGAAGAATTGAATTTCTTGAAAAAGCTTTTTATTGAAAAAAAAAAAAAAATAAATTTATTATACTTCTCTTGTCTACCCCTTTTCGTTACTATAGAACCACTTTTAGTTTGAAATTCCTAGGAACTGGAATGTACGCAAGCACATACATATACATATAATGACATACATCGGTATGTTAACATAGGGGTTAAAAATAGTTTTACAACAGCTGCCAATTGTGTTGAAGTATTACAAACAAGTTGACATGCTTGTTACAGGGTTTCTTAACGGGACCTTTTATGTGATCATTAAATATTTAAATCACTTTTCCCATCTAACTATGCAGAGAGCTTTATACACTAGGAAAACTTATAAAAGTACACGACATAACAACGCCTTAAAACTATTGAAGCTTATTCTGAAAATGGTCGATCTTTAAGCACAACATATCGCAAAATTCGTGATTTTTAGTTGGAAATAATCGTCCGAATAAGCCGCCAATTCAAAGGCTGGTGAAAAAATTTCAGGAAACTAGTTCTGTCGTGAATAGAAAAATAAGGGCTATTGAGAATATTGCTGCTGCAGTGCAAAGCGCTGCTGAACAACCTTAAATATCGATATTTGGACGTTCTCAGCAATTAGGCATTCATGAATCGACTGTTTGGCTGATATTACCTATAGAGGTGGACATTTAAATTATGTAATTTTTCACATGTAATATACATAAGTCGTATTGTACATAATTGTTAAGAGTCGTATTTTGAATGAAAATAGTGAAAGTTTAAATTATCTGAAATTTTTTCATTATTATTATTATTTTAAAAAACATCTAGGCGTGCCTTTTGAAAAACCCTTAATTTGTTGGTTATTATGTAGTGCCTGAAATGAAAAAAAAAATGCTCCGAAAACGTCTAAAAATAGAGATATTATCTAAAATTAATGTTCATCAAAATTTTTGATGAATTTGTAAATACGTAGCAAGGTGACCATTTACAAAAATTAATATATTTCATATTTTGACTGAAAAATAAGGGAGGATTAAAGGGCTTAGAACTATTTAACTTATAAAATTAATAGGTACATACATAGATTAAATACATATGCACATAAAATATAATAGAAATATATATAACAGAAAATGGGAAATGTAATATAATATATAATAATAAAATATAATAGAAAAAATATTAACAGAATTTATACTGATATTTACTTACTGCGCAGAGCCCAAAAATAATATATAAATTTATTAGCAACATAATTGCGAATTTTTCGATTACGCCACTAAAGGTCAAAAAGACACAACTAAAGGTCAAGTTGTCATAGTTTCATATTCTTTACACACTTAACTGCAATACAAAACACTTTCCCTCTCATACAAATATACAGAAGTACATAAATATAAATACACGAATGATCACAACTAAGTTATGATGTCAGCCCACATTGTGCATTCAAATTTAATTGCCTGAGAAAATAAACAAATAAGCAGCCAGCCATTAATTACCATAGTTGATGGATAGATCTCCAATGCATTTAAGGTAAACGCCAATTTATTGTTTGCCGGCTAATTCAATTAAGCGCCTTTTCAAATGACATCCAATAGAAAATACATAGATAAATATGTATAAACTGCTTGAATACATTTACATACATATGCATGTAATCGTTAAATGCAAATGTAGTGTGCGACAATGGCGTCACTTTTTAAACTACCTCCTAGCCATAAAAAAAGATAACAAGGTAATAAAAAATAACAGCATGCAAATTGAGCTACAGCAATGAATAAGGTGGGTCAAAGGCTTAAAGATCCATTAGTTGATATGCGCATTTAGCAGAGAAGTTCTCTCAGTTACTACCGTTCTGTTAACCGTTAAGCAACTGTTAGGCAGCTGTTAGCAAATCAGGTTATGTACCGTTGCTCTTATTTTGAACTATGTAAAAATTGTTTTAAGGATCAGTTAATATTTGAGATAAAATGGGAGTGTAAAAAATTGGGCAAGCAGCACTCAAAGATAAATTGAATGAGAGATATCATATACTCGTATAAATGAGACCGGCTCGCCGTGCAATACCGCATTCAACACTTACATCTGCGTATAGATGACAGCTGAGATATTGTGAGACTTATGTAGTTACTATCATATTTATGGAGTTCGTGATAGCTTACTGCTTAAACAGAAGTCGAACAACGTATACCATATTTACATATATTTATAGAATGTTATTAGGTGACTTATGTATGTGTAAATAAAATGTTTCGCCGTCGCTCGCTGGATACTCCATTTTATTTGCTCCATTTTATTTGCTCCATTTTAATTTTTTTCCATTATATAAAATACATAACACAGCATAAATTAGTTCTCATTTCTTTGGATTTGGCGATTTTGGCGAGCTCTGTTAATACTTTTATATGTATGTATGTATGTGCATACATTTGTGATTTTGTGCTCTTCAACTAATATTGCCACTAATACTTCTAAATATACATATGTCCTAGTATGCACCGTGCAAAGGGAGTGACTTAGTACGTACACATCTTGACGACCACAAATCGCTCGTATGTCATGCGCCGATACGTCGCTCATTGTAATTCTGTTCACGGCTAAATTTTTAACGGACTGTTCACTGTATTGAAGCATTTGTATTAGTTAACGCCACCTATTATGTTATTGTGTCAACGAACAAGAGCATTCATAGTGCGCGCACACATATATATTAATGTATTTATTTTACACACACCTATGCATATTTATACTGAGGGTACACTTGTAATCGTGTAAAGCGCGCACTCGAAACTGGGTAAAAAATAAATGATGACCTATTAAGCGATGCGTGCTTGTAGTGTGACTATATGCCTGCGGGGAATACTTGTGGCTCCGATAATAGATATCATACATACATACATACGTAATTACATCATATGAATGTTTTGCCGTCAACGTAGAAGCTCATAGGTACTCTATGTACATATGCGAGTATTATATATGTATTTCTACACACTTAATACAGTACATAAATACACTAAGGTATTCAATATCCAAACTGACCTTGTACAATAACGAAAGTGTAATGAGAATGTAATGAAATTCTGAACAACTGTATTGTGGTTTTGTTGACATTGCTTTTGTCAATTGTTGAACTAAATGCACAAGTGCTTAGTGCTTATTAATCTAGAGAGATCTTTTTGAAATTTGCTTTTGTTGGTGAACAAAACTAGTCGCAAATATAATGCTACACATGTATACTACCCACATACATACATATATGTATTATATACATATGTATATAGTACATACCTTAGTTAGTAAGTTTGCAATAATTGTATTGATAAATATGAACTGATAATTCAATTCTCTGTGCATGCAGTGTTATCAATGCGATCTATGCTATTAGACCTAGCAGCTGCAAATATCTAGTCTTAAAGTTGTTGTTTATACCTGGCAAATAACGACCTGCAAAAGCTTTGTAAAGAGGATATTTTTAGAACAATCAATATATGGTTATAATACCGAAAAGAAGTTAAATCAGTTGTTACATAAGTATATCTCAGCCTCTGCTGAATTTGAAATCGTGATTAGATTAGTAGCCGGGTTCTAGGTAATGAACTGTCGATATTTTGTTATTGCTGTTAATTTCTTCTAATAGTTTTAAGTATATGTACATAAACGAAACTAGTTTTTAAAAACATTTTTTTTCCAAATCGTTGTAATTTTACCGAAATACTTTGGCAGAAGTCTTAACAAATAATAAGTTTTATAATTCTGAAGGAAAAATATTACGTGTGTATGTAAAGTGTATGTAAAGTGACGCATCCTAATGTACATATGTACATACATACATATATATTCTAACCTCAGCGTAAACGATGTTTACAAGCATTTCTATGACGTCTAAATTAAAGTCGTGAAAATAACTGCTCTAACTGGTAAACCGCAAGACTGGCATTGTTTAACGGTCAATGTGAAGAAACCGAACACATATCGCTAGAAATGCGGCTTGGTATATTAAATCTTTTGAGACAGACAGAAGAGCTCTGTATCAAATACAGTCAATGCCATTTAGAATAATACAAGGGCTAAAATATGGGAAAAGACACGGTAGAGTCTTACTTTAATTTTGCTCTTTACTTGTAAGTTGAATCTTTTTTAAGACGCACTTGTTTCATAAAATAATGCCCAATATTTACCCCTTGCATCTCAAAAGTTTACACACTTACTATGTAGTGTAAAGGTGATTTTTTTATATTCGTTTGCTTTTCGTCGAATACGCGTGAAATGTTTACGATGGTGATGTCACATTCAAAACAAACCCTCTCACTAAAGCGTGCTGACTGTGGCCCACAAAGCAAGCCAACAAACATTGTAAAGAGAGCTACTACAGCTAACGTGTGCTTATCCATGCATTTATTGTTGTTGTTCTTATCAACCCCAAGTGGACGTGCGCTGGCACAGTTTTACGAGCGTCTCATAGCCGCTGTTTATGCCCGCACATGAGTCCACTTACTTTTATATGAGATTGCACTGGTATGTTACTGGTGTTGTAGTGGTGGTTGTAGCCGAACGTAAAACGTAGTAAGAAGCTCCGGTAAATACCGATGCTCTCTGTGCTTATACTACATAGGAACATGCACGTATACGAGTATATTTGTAAGCACGCTTGCTGAGCGCTTTCAGTGTGTCTCATTTCCATTCAAAAATCGATGTATGCTTCTCCATGGTTGCGCTCACAATGAAGCTGGGACTTCGTATCGCTGGCGCTTTGGAGCAACGAGAAAAGGTGTAGCAGCACATTAGGTTTATATAGCCAGTCTCGGTTTTAGTATCGAACCGGCTTTCTACTGCAACGGATTGGAAATAATACAGCGAAAAGGCGAAGAAACGCACAAAATTATATACATATATTTTTCTACTTAATATATTTTGCATTCCCCTTGAAAAAAAAAATTGAATGAGGTAGTTGTGAAAAGGCTACTTACTACTTAAGCGAACGCCATTTGTGTGAATTTGCATTTTTATGTGACTAAATTAATGAAATAAACGAGTAGAATTATAAACCGTTCAAGCTTACGGTAAAATATATATGTACAGCACTTGCACTGTAGTTTGAAAAAAAAAAAGATATTGAGAAAAAATTTATCAATCAACGAATACGAAAATAAGAGAAAATTGAAAAATTAATTAATGTAATTTTGAGAGCCCTTCAATTGAAAGGGAGTAATAACGTGAAAAAGTGCGTTTAAAAGTGAATTGTGTTTGTTAAACGGTTGTTTTTTTACTATTGCCAACGACGCGGTGCTGCTTATCACACCAAGACGCAATTAAATTAACTTAACATTTAGAGTTTGTGGTGTTATTTTTGTTAAGTTTGCTTTGGCACGCGCACGCCAAAATCTTATTGTGTGAATATAAATTCCTGCAGGTTTCAGAGCCAATCGCATATCGAAGGCGTTATGTGCTAGTGAGAAAAATCGATTTTCCTACATTTTCTCCACATTCCACACCAGCAGCATTTCGAGAAAACTGTGTATAGAGCGACGTAAAACGCACTGAGACAACCTCAATGTGTTGTCCTGCAGATTGGACGTACATGACAAACGCAGCAACAAACATATCGATGTCATGGACAGAGATCCAGGAAAAAATAAAGACCCACCCATATCACCATCAGATGCTGGGGGTCGAGCCCGTGGTACCAACGTTGAGGATTATGATGCAGCAGCGGCACCTCCGCCCATTCCAGCTGCTCGCAAGAGGCATTTAAATCGCGCAGCTGATGAGGCACCATCTAATAATGCAGCGGCAACGCCAGAACCAGTTGCAGCTGATACCAGAACTATTATAGGAGATGACGTACGTGAACAGCTGGAAACATCGACAATTACGCGCACGTATACCTCACGTAAAGTTATACACCACTCGACGGAATTCCATGAGAGCAGCTCAAGTTCGAGTTCTATGCAATACGTGGCAGATGAAGATCTGGACTCGCCGACTACTCCGCACCGTTTGCGTCAAAAAGTGGCAGAGTATGAAAAGGTTTGGTCCTCTGGTGGCAGCCTTAAACGCTCACCAGACGAAAGTGCAGATGAGTTGCGCCGCGAATTCGTGCAAACTTCAACTCCTAGTGCGGAACACTCAACTCAAACCTTTACCACCGTTCAAGAGTCACTGGATAATCCTTTTGATATTGATGTGCTGGAAATTGAGAAAAGACTTCGTAGAGAACGACAACGTGGATTAGCGGAGGCTGAGGCGGCTAAGCTTGCATTTCAACAGGTGCAGTTACGCCACACCCCACAACCTTCTCCACGTCGTGTAGAGGTACAAGAAGAGTATACCTCACTGCCCTTTAATGTGACACTGCGCACGACTACCAAATTAAGTCCAGGCGACGAAACGGGATATGTTGACGCAGGTGATACACCGGATAGTCCTTTTAATGTGACACTTCGTACAACGCATCGTATTGTAAAAAAGGACCTTTCAACTAGCTCGCAGCAATATGAAGAGACTTCGACAACCGCAGGTAGCCCCTTTAACGTTATATTGCGCACAACAACAAGCCGCGGACATCCGATTAGTCCAGTGAGTCCTGGCGATCCGAAAAACGCATCTGCGCGTTTTCTGGAATCTGAAAAGACAGTACGTGAAGTAAATGCTGCTGATGGTGTGCGCACCATTGTGACATCGTCCATGACAAGTGATGGACGCAACCATGAAGAGAAAATCTTTCGCCATGGTGAAGGATATGTATCACCACGTTGTTCACCACAGCGTGAAGAACGCCCCTTCTTCGAGACACCCGAAAGCGAACGTGAGAGTTCAGTGCCGCGTTCTTTAAGCGGTCGCGCCAGTGCAACACCACCACGGTCTATTGACATGATGGCCGGTGGCCGCCGTATCCTCATACGTCTCGAAGATGAAACGAACGAGTTGAGTACACATCACGAAACCTACGACTTTACTGACTCGGTTCAGGCGCGCATACGTCAGTTAGCACGCAGTCCAGACGGCGGTGGTGGCCTGCCTGCGGGTGCAATGTATAACGTTGCGATGGAAACGTTACCTGGTAACATTGACATTACGGTTGGTAGCACCCACCACCACCACCACCGTCCTCATCAACAGCAAACGGATTTGCAACAGCCCAGCCAATGGTATTACCAACAGCAACGGCAGGAACAACAAATGGACAGCGAAAACAGTGTGGAGAATGTGGTTTCCAAAACACAAATACAACAAGAACAGGCATATCATCAACAAACACCATGGCAAATGACAAAGTCAACGCATTCAGGCAAAACAGTTACAATCAGTGCACCAACAGGAGAGGCCGCGACAGGACAAACGAAACCTGGTACGCATACGTCTAGTGCATTAGAGACGGGCCAATCGCACGGTTCTTCAGCGGAAGAATCGCAACGAGTTGTTAGCACGAAAAAGAAAACGACAACGACCACAGTTACCAGTAGAAGGTATGCAAGCGAAGATCGCGAACTGCAAGAAGAACAACAACGTCAAGTTATCGTTGGAAAATTAACGCGACCGACCGGTTTAGCTTTATCCGGTGCGAATGTGCAAATCGGTGGAACCACGGTTGGACAGTCAAAAGGCGAAAGCCTACTGAAAGGTGAATTAAGTGACGACTCAGATACTGAAGGTGTGGCTGCAAAGAATCTGGTAATTGTGCCCACACGTGTGGAGCCAAGCCAGACAGCAGTAGCTGGAGCGGCCGGAGTGAGTCAGAGTCAAAGTCACAGTCAGAGTTCAAGTGCAAGTGCGAGTGCAAGTGCTAGTGCAATACATACGCCAACAACCTCTTCAACGACAACTGCCAGCAGTACTTTCGGTAAGAGTCTGACAGGACATCAGACACTACAACAACAAAGTACTCAAGACGAATACCAAGAATTCCAATCCACAATGGCAGCGATTAATTTCGCCCGCAGCAACTCCCAATACGACAGTCATATCAGGGAGAAGAGAGGTAAATAAAAGAAAGAAAATTATTAATAAATATTAAAATATTCTCATAAATATTAAGTTAGAATTTCACACCGAACTTACAAAACTTTGGGGTTTGCAGTGCGTTGTGCAGGCTTAAGATTAGGCTGTTGAAAAAAAATTAAAGCGGCTGTGTGTAAAACGCGTATTTTGGAGTTCTAGTTTTAAGTTTGGGAATTATTCAAATTTAGCTAGATTAGTTTTGTGTGAGTGTGGCTAACTTTTTAGTTAGTACTAAGTTTTTAAAAATTTTGCCAAATGGTTGGAATGCTTTTAAAAATGATTTAAACATACTTTTTTATGGCTTTTTATATTTGAGACCAACGAAAAGTCATCTAATTAGGGAAGGTATCTGTGTTATTTCACGACTTTGGGGTATTTCGATAATTTCTAAAGAAAATATTAGCTCAGCTAAAGCTTAGACTTATGTACGTAAAGTGTGCTGAGTTTATTTCTGTATGAGATTTATGCGATTTCAAAAGCGCCGAAGCCTTGCTAGGGAATTTCAACTTACTATAAATTCTTCGCATGCTACAACCTGTTTTCAATGTGTGTTTAAAGAAATCAAAGGAAATATCTTTGTAGAATTTTATTAGGTTCAGAGAGATTGGAGCAAAGTTTTCTAAAATTGATTTGAAATTTAGTCATGGGCTACGAGCATCCTTCTGATCATCGTCTCTTTTGAAGAGGTCAGTCGGTAGCTACAACTGATGTCGCTGCTGCGTTGTGCGATTTTATTGCTCGGACCTTGTCGTAATCGGGCATAGCCTCTAGGACTTCTTCGTTGTTGTAACAGTATAAATATTCCACATGAATGTTGGGTGAATGTTGCTGAAGTGACAGTCCTTGTTCGCATATAAATCCGGTCTTTTCGGTAAAGCGTAGAAATTACTATGTGGGGAGCAACGAATTCCTTTTTCTGTCTTTTGTCTATTGAAGTTATGCAAAAGGATGAAAAAGAGCAGAATAAAGAGCTACAAAAGCCTCCAACGGCAATTACTGGATAGTTATGTTTGTTCTTCTGCACGCGTGTCTATCAGTCAGCCTGTGAACTCTCACAATCCAGTGCGTCTCTGCTTTCGAGGATTTGTCCAATACTTCTCTGTTATCGTGTCTCTCTGTGGCTTATTAAGGGAGGGGGACATATTTTTATGTTATGGGGAAGACGCTATCCTCAAATTGATGAGTCTTAGAGGGCGTGTTTGAGGAACAAGCAGCGGATGGGCTTTGCGATAGATGTGTTTCGCTGTTTAGAGCCTCACATTTGTGGCATCAATTAGGCCTCGAAATGTTTAAGTAGCCAAAACTAGCCAGGCCCCACTTCTTGTAAAGTACGTGGCAGCAGAAGTTCCAAAACGTTTTCTTATTTTTTTTGTAACGTGGGCTTAGTAGCTCCTTCTCTACTACGAAATAATTTATGCACTAAGTGAGTTACTATGTACATATGTATGTACGTATTTAACAAATCAATAAACTACGAATGTGGTAGCTGTTGTGAAGGAAGAACCAACAAACAAACAAATAAACAGCAGACATGACATCACCTAATGGTAAAAAAGCTATAATTAAAAAGTAAACAAAAAAAAAAATGAAAAAAAAACAGCTCAAAATTTGGATGACATGTTGGGATGGCAATTTAAGAAAGATTTAATATTTGTGTTTTTCATTTAACGCGCATAAAAATTTACGTACTCACATACATACATATCGGCCTTTTATTTGGTCACTTGCGAATACGAGAATTCGCACTTGAGAATGTGCTAACAAGTCGACGAATTTTTTCACATTTTTGTTTCTGTTAAAAGTTGTTAAGCGTGACTTAAACCAGCTCGAATACATTTGCGTGTTGTCTACCGAGATAAATCACGGCAGTTATTAAAGAATGACAGCTAAAATGTGTGTCTCTGCGTAATGTGATTTTTATGCTTTATGCACATGGCTATTATGCATATGTATATACATATGTATGTATGTTTGAATTATTTTACGGTGTAATGTTCCCTTTTTCAATGTTATTGTTCAGCGGTTTGTAACAAAGTGAAGCCCATTGGTTGCTCTTCGTTTCATTGGCTACGAAAGTTAGTATAAATTTGTGTGTTCGTGTGCGTATGCTGTGTATTGTATTTGCTAACTAAGGGCATGCTAGTGCGGTTTTTTGCCCATGCCGCCCTCAAGCATACTATTCAATTACAAGGCAAATCCACGAGTTCCTCATTTTGCTTACGAAAAACGCGTGCGTTGATTTCGAGTGCATTTTCGGTTTTAATTTTAATTTAACTAACTGTAATGTTCCGCTTTTCGATTTCAACAGATAAAACCAATAGAAAATGAATTTTTATTCAACACATACGGTTTGTGAAAATAACGCACGTGCTATCGGAAAAATAGAAAAACAAATTTTTCATTTCGTATTCGGCTTTAGGACTTTAACATGGCTCGTACACTCGAGAGACAAGTCAATGCGGCTCGTTAGTTTGCCAGTAGTTTGTTGCTGCAATATCATGCCAGCGTGACTTTGCGTTGCGCTTTTTTCTATTTTTGTTGTTTTTGTTTTTATTTTTTGTTTCTTTCCCAAGAAACTGTGTTGGCAAGCAAACAAGCGCACTAAGTTTGTTTGTTAAAGAAAATAAATTTATGAGAATAATCAATACCAACTACCCACGAAACGCTCAGCTGTCCATTGTTGAAAAAAATGACACGGCAGAAACGAAGGCAGAAGTAATAGTTTATGAACTTGTCTAACACAGAAATAATTTATTTGTTGGAGTTTACGTATTTTGGTGACGAATGAAGTTGTGTGGAGTTAATTCTTTATTGTGAGCCTTTTTCACACAAAAAAGTAAAAAACAGTGCGTTATACAGCAAATCGAAGTTTGAAATGTGTATGTAACTGGTACTAATATTTATTTACTGCTGTGCGGTATTAAAGAGTTTGCCGAGGATTAAAGCGAAGATTTTGTAGGTAAGGGTTAAGGTGGCTTTTGGGATTTTATAACGACAATACCGGGATTTTTCGAGATTATAATACGGGTTTTCGTGATATTCACGTATTTCAGGGTTTTTTTTGCTATTAATTTTAATACTATTTTTTGGGGTTTTTGCGGCATTTCAGTGTTTTTTCCTCTATTAATTTTAATATGCGTTTATGGATGTAAGTTAAAGTTGTGTATGTATTAGTAGATATACATAAATTTTGCATTTTGTAATTTATTAAATTGCATTAAGGCGGTTTTTGGGGCTTAAAAGGACAATTTTGGTATACTTTGCTCTTCGACAATTTAAAGTTACAGTCGGAATTTTTTGATATTCTTTATGTAATTTTCCGGGCGATTCACGGTTTTTCCATTCTATTATTTTAATCAAATTTTTCAGTCTTTTTTTGGTATTTTCGCGATATGTCAGGATGAAATGTCTACGATTTTAATATGCGTTTATAAACGTAATTTTGCATTTTTGTATGTAAATATAAATATGTTTTGTATTTTTTCAAATTGTTAAATTGTATTAAGGCGCTTTTCGGGATTTAAAAATTAACAATTTTGGTATACAGAGATTTTCGGGCTTTTAAAGTGCCAGTCGGAATTTTCCGATATTCCTTTCGTGATTTTCAGGACATTTAACGGGTTTTTCTTTCTACTATTTTTATACAAATGTTCGGTTTTTATTCGGAATTTTTCCGGGATTTCCTCGGGATTTTTCCGGGATTTTCGCGACATGTTAACATTTAATTTCTATTAATTGTAATATACGTTTAGTAGAGAGCCATACGCTCTAGCTCACCAAGTGAGTCTTGCAATAGTATTTTTAAAGCTGGCTTTCCATACATTTGCTTTCATTTGTTCTGAGCCTGATAACATAAAAAAATTAGTATGTAGTTTTATATGTTTTTCAATCCTTTGCTTCACAAATCTAAACTGGGTTTTGATTATTTACATAAAAAAAATCGCAGCTATGCGGAATCTCACTATTTTGATATTCGCCAAGCTAATATCTTTCAAAGTTTGCTTGATTGTATAGCCTTTGGAAGGCCATAACCTCTGCTGGTAGTGCAAATTTGTAGGAGCCACAAAGACTATACCCAAATGCTTCTTATTCTCTGAGCGAACAAGCAGTGAAATCGTTTACAAAAACAATTCATAGCTTTAACCAAAATTCTGATTTTCTATAAAGCGAAAAATCGTTTTTGAAGATATTAGTCCATATATATTAGTATTTCCTTCCGCAAGTATGTATATCTCCTGATTTCTATTTTATGCGGTGCTATTAAACTCTCTTTATTCATATTCCAAGAAGACTTTACTTCTTCAATGAAAGGCATGACGCAAAATTGTTGCCTGATAAAATTCCTTGAATATCCAGCGCAAAGCGTGTAACTGATATAAATTTAGGTTGCATGCAAACAACAAATCAACAAACATTCCCCCAGCACTTTAATATGCTTGGAGCTGAATTTAGCGGAAATTTGATTTGATTTATTTTTGGCAGGAAATTTGATCGAATAATCTATTATGCATAGATTCCTGAGTATGTTGAAATTCCTCAAAAATACTTGTAATAATGAATTAAATAAGACATTTTTGTTTGACATTTAGCGGTAGTTATAGCCATTGTGGTAGTATCCTTTTTATGACTAGACGGTCATAAAGCTATTTTAAAGAGTCAAAAGTTAGTGTAGAGCGTCTCAGCGCTGCCCATCTAAGGAGTGAAGCTTTTATTGCCATCACTTCTTTGCTGGCGTTAATATTTAAAACTCGGTTTTTATTTATTACTCTACATAAGAAGTAGGCACTGATTCTTCCTAATGCTTCTTTAAATTTAAAAGCTGTAGTTCGGCGAACTCAGTCAACATTTTGTGCTCGACATTCTCCATTGCAGTTCGATAATTTTCTCTCATTATGTACCTATGCATGTTTTCCAACGTATTTCTTGTCCTCTTCTCTAAACTGTGAGCCACTTTTCAACAGCTTGAGGTTTTAACTTCGATTTAAACTCTGGGCATAAATACCAACAAAGATCAGCACTAGATTATGCAATATTAGCTCAAAGGCCAGGGTTAAAGGGAGTTATGTACGGTTTATCTTGGGTTAACTAAGACATTTCTTATAACTGATTGTTTAAATTATACTATTATTTAATTTTGATCGTCTATCGTAAATTCTTTATAGGCGACTATATCCCAGTTTTAATTGACTTCATTTTTTGTCTTGGTTGTCATGTAATTAGTTATTCAGCTAGTAATCTAAGGAAACTATTGTTAGAGTCTAAGTTATACTCGTACATATATTTCTATGAAATTACAAGTTTCTTATACCTCTCCAGATATTATCTTAATTGCTTCTAAAGCTATTTAGTACGTGTAAAACTTTTATTTTTAAAAAATGTTTATCTCGGCTCATTTTATACACTCCTTTTAACATTTTTGCCAACTATTTAACACTTTCAATCAATTAAATAATTAAGCGTTTGTACATACATATCTTCATCTAATTCTACGTGCTTGTTCGAGTTTACACCTGACTAGAAAAGGCTTGAAATTCACACGCGAGTTCAAAGGTGTGAATCAATTTTCTAATTAAAACATTGCCATATATACTCGTAGTTGGTTCTAACATCATCGCTATTGCCATTCGACTGTGAAAATATTCGTTGATGTCGTGTGTGCATGTCTAACTTTGTATGCGTGAATATGGGAGAAATCAATAGATTCACACCCTAATGAAGAAATTGTGCAGAATTAATTTTCTTTGACTTTTGACTTTTGGTGCATACTCTTTGGCATGTTATTGTTGTGTAACGAAATTTTGAGTGGGTCGATGCAGCTCGTTTAAGGCGGCCGTAAAAATCATTCGACCAGACAGGCTGTGCATGCCACAGCGGACAAATTCGATTCAACATATTCACTACTGAATGTTTCTATGCCAGTAAGACAATGCAGCCGTAAATGCTTTGGTGCAAAATTAGTACAATCAGTGGATTCAATGCTGCTCACAGAAATTGGGAATCCGTCAGTCCGTATTGAGGCGAAAAGATGTTGAACTACACTGAACAAATAAACTCAAAAAGTGCAGCGGCTTGATCATTTGAAACGCCGCAGCTTCTTCGATTGGACTCTATAATAGGTGTATTACGTTCCCATTGAAAATTTCTCTATCAAATTTAATTATTTTCTTGCTTCTTTTACAAGTATTCAAAGTCATTTTTCGCTGACACAGTTTTTGGGTAGTTCCATTTTTTCAACAGTTCTCTGAATTCTGACCTATAGGATTGAACATTAACCAAATTGGGCCGCGAGATTAATGAAAAATAGTAGTCCAAACCTTAGGTAGAGTAGACAGAGCAGTAGAATTTAAGGTTCAACTATAGGTTGCATGGTTTTTGAGAACTTAGTAGGGCAGCTGATTAATAGATAATGGGAATTCTTAGCTTTCGTTAAGACCTCGAAGGTTTACAGTGTGTTGTAATATAATTTTTTGAAAGATGCGGATGTAGTGACAGTGCTTGGCTGAATATAAATCCGGGTTGTTCCGTTATTAATATAATTGTTGGAGATAGTGGTGAGCAACGTAGGATCTTTTATGCCATATTCAAGGATTAAAAGAAGAATGTTGTTGGTATTGTTATAACAGCATAAACATACCCCATACATGTACGCGGAATGCTGCTGGAGTGACAGTCCTTGGCCGGATATAAATCCGGGTTGTGATTTTCGTGGGAAAGATTAAAGTAATATGTCGTATTTAATTCTGCTTCCGTGAGGAATTTTAGTATTGACCCTAAGGCCTTGAAATTCATTATGCCGTTTATTTTTAGATAGTCACCCAGATGCACAAATCAGTAAGGAGCATCGCTGAAGTATGTCCCTTGCAGTTTTGTTCTCTACTGTACATAATAAATTCCCAGCCTACAATCCTGCCCAAAGTTCCGTGACGATTCCACAGCTGTTCTTAGATAAACTTCATGCATTTCTTAAAGGATTTTCTGTTTAAGATCCCAAAAGTGCTTTTGCAGCACTCAAACCTGGTAAATTATTCTACAATAATTCTGTGAGAGCAAAAGCACTTTGACTCTATCAAATAAGTTGATACTCTCGTCTATGCGAGTTTGCCCACAGTCGCATTTCCTTTAATGCCACTGTGACCAGATCTTGATTGGTCGTGCAAAGTGTGTTTATGGTAGTTTATAAAGCACTCCGTCACCAATTTAGAGGTCATCTGGTTAGATCTGAGTGGTCAAATATAACAATTTGAAAAAAGAAAACGAAAATTTTACAGCTCTGCCGGAAGGCGGAACGAATGCGTCATTAATGTGAGAAACACCACTAACTCAACACCACTAAACTCAATCCCGGTACCATCTCCAGTTACTGAACCATTCGTGTACCAGGTTATTATAGTATATTGGTTTGGTATGTGTGCTTCAACTACACCCATCTAACTCTTATTGTTACTAGAACCCATTCTGAATGCATGTTGATTCTCGGTATTGCAATTTCGGGCTATTTGTTTGCCAGATTTCACAGGTCGACTACACGTGTGCTTTTGTTTTTGTTTTTTAACATGCGACTGGTTTCCTTTCTTACGCCTTTGTGCGCGGAACTCGATTCTGGTGATCAACAGTGCTAACCACGTCAAGGTTTTAAAAAAGTGGAGGTACAAACCTATAAAAACGTGTTTTTGGGTGCCTGTACGCCTCCTTTTCTCAAAAGCTTGACGTGCTAAAGCTTCAATTTAAAAAAAAGTTATGCAGGACCTGTGCAGACTATTAAGTAGCGCCCACCTCTATCGCAATTTCTCTCTCATTGAATTTGACTGGCAATCGCTGTGTGTGCGACGTGACATTTGTGCAATTTATTCGTGCTATTTGTGTAATTTTTTCTTCTTGCGCTCGTTTTCGCATTTTCATATTTTGCTCACGCAACTATACCAGTGTGAAGCCACGTCTCTCTATCATTCCTCAACTCGGATTCCCTTTATCCCCGATATTGACATTAGTTATCTTCCATCATTACGATAAAGTGGACCACGTTTGTTGCGAGGTCTACTTATATTTCTGAATTTTCTAATTTTCCCAGGGTGGGATTCAGCCGAGAAGGAGGATTGTTGTAGTGTTAGTGGGAGCATGCCCCACATATTATTGGTGCGACGACTCCTTTGATGGTGTTTCTGACATTTTGATTTTAACCTCCTTAAAAAAAGAAGATATTTCTGAAGATTTAAATATACTTGAGAACTTGTTATGCTACCCAAATCATGGCCTTCTTCATGCATAGCAGTAGACACGTCGAGTAGAAAAATCCTTCTGGATTTTCACTCACTTTAGTCTCGTTGCTTGGTCCCAAATTACTCGTCGTGCGTTTTATGCACTAAACGCCTTCCTATCTATCTTCAATTATAAAACTTAATTCTATTTTGCTTAGTCATCTTCAAGTCTAACGACAAGCGATGGCAACACTTCTGCACTCATTTTTCTTTCGGCTAGAGTTCATTGTGTAAATGTCAGAAAATGTTTGATTTGAATATGATAAGAGTTCAATACGTGGGATTCCACATTTGCGAGTACGCGTGTAATACCAAGTTGAATTATTTTCATTTTCCTACACGAAGCATGTAGATATGCGTAGGTGTGTATGTATGCACATACTATGCTCGTAGGCTTCACACCGGCTTTTTATCAACGCCTACATACAAGTGGATAATACCCGATGCCTACATGCAAAACAACAAGCACCCGATACTATTTATGTAGTTTCTAATAAGCCATACAGTCAAACTCATTGTGCATTCTACTGGCTGCACAAGCATGCGTATCCTGGCTGAAATCAGTTTGTCGAAATACTATTCACCTTCGGCACGCTACTAGTCCACAATTAATTTCTCGAAATATTGCAACCGTCTACTAGGGCGTGGTCATGCCATCAGTTTTTTGCACTCATCTTGAACTAGTTTTTAACTAGTCCTTGGAAGATACTCACGATCTTAATACATAAAATATTATTTTCACATCTATTTCCATACACTCTCGAGCTGGTCCGCAATTTGTACTGCGTGCATGCAAATTATATAGAAGTTGCTTGCATGTAGTCTTTCTAAAATAGATGTGCATGTATGCATGTATGTATGTGCGTAAATATATATCAGTTTTAATGTACTTAAGTGCTTCTGACAGCTCACAAACTTTCCGCACAGGATTGAATTAAAAATGAAAAAAAAAAAAAAAATACTGGTAAAAATATGAGCCGGTTTTCAGACGCCTACAGTTCTACCACAAGCACCAACTCCTTTACTGCTCAACGAGTGTTGTTTTTGTACAAGTATTTATGTATGCATGCATGTACAAGTATGGCAACAAATTTGAAGTGCGAGTTGCACCCATGACAGCCGGCTATGGCTACATGCAACCAATTCGTTTTGGGTAAAGTTGAAAAAGTATAAACAGGGGCGTGCTATAGGTCGCAGAAAAATCAATTGTGATTTGGGTTTATGCAATACTGGGTAGTCTAAAAAGTGCGGTAATAACTTTGCGTAAAACTAAATAAAATTATTATTTTTTTCAATGAAATTTATTAAATAAAATAGTTGCTACCTTATTGAGCATTTTTTTGCATTTTTTCTTTCTGTGCATTGTTTTCTGTGTTTTTTGAATGAAAATCTATTTAGAGCACTACTAAAAGGCCACCTCTAAAAATTTTGTAACGAGCGAAAAAATAATAGTTTGCAGCTGCAAGTCAGACACAACAGGCTGTATACATCTAAGCTTCCCAACCAAAACTTGCTCAGTCTCTGCCGCGTCATTACCGATGTTTGTGATCTGGCGTTATTTTAAGAGAGCCCATTGTGCGTTCTGATCGCTGGAACTGAATTTCTTGCAGCAGTTTCTCAAATTGTCGACCGTTAAGGTCAGATTCAGTCATTTGGATATTCGATAGTAGCTCTTAATGTATCATTTCCTTTAAATTCCACCAAACAAGCGGCTTTATTTGCATGGTCGTCAATCCACGGCTTGCTACCATTTATATTCGCTTATTAACTTTAGCCTAAGAGTTAGCCTTTAAATCTTAATGTGATTGAACTGCTTGTTAGTCTATTAAGTGGGCTCGTTTTGACCTCTCTTCGTTCTAGTTGTAATATGCCGATTTGAGGTGCGTGAACAGTAGCCAGAGGATTACAGAGGATTTGCAATTTTTTTAATGAATTTATAACTAGTAATCATCCGTTATAAAAATTCCTCACTTTCGTTTCGTGAGTCTCAGGAAACAGGGGCAGAACTGGGAACGAAGTAACGGACGCATTGGCTAGAGAAACTGCGGTCTCGTTACCAATAGTATCCAAGCCCCTTTTTGCTACGAGACAGCACACCATCAAGGAGTAGCTTTGGAAGAGCTAAGGTTAAAGTAAGTTGCTGACACCACATTATGGTGCTATGCCCAGGTATTGGTGGGGTAAAATCCAAAGAGGTTTAGAAAGCTCATAACGCTCCCTAAGGATAAACCCTCACAGGCCGTTGCAGATTGCGCGGCCATTTGCACAGGATTGGGATATGGCCCACTGACTCTTGTCGTTTTTGCGACCAATCTCCTAGGCTCCTATACACCTTCTCCTTGAATGTGGCGCTATAACGCGAAGAAGGTGGAGACATCTCGGCCAATTGCAGCCAAATGCAGAAGAATGGCATATACGCTTAGCTCAACCCAGCCTTATCATAAGCTTAATAAGGGAATTGGGTGTATGAGGTACTGTGATCTGTAGAAGGCACAAAATACCATGAGATCGAAGTGCAAACCTCAAATCAATCTATCTACCTTCCTTTGTACAGCCACACATCGAACTTGTTTTTGTGTGCGTTTTCTTTTAATAGTTCAATATTTTTTGATGATGGATTCTTAGTTCCCTAGCAGTTCCGTGACTGCAAAGGTGTCAGTCTACCCAAATTTTACACATAATTCCAATAAAATTTTCAGTGATTGAGCGACCAGTCCACAGTGGTTCCGCCATAGGACATTGGATGAAAATAGTCATGTTAAAATTATGCAGCAATATTTAGCTAAATGTTAGTTAATTAGTCATAGTTACTTAGAGTATAAAAGAAATTTCAACTGCACAAACACTTCACTTATAATTGTGCCTCCAAAGTAAGAGAATTTGAAAAGTGATAGTTAGCGTGGTCTCCGCTCCGTACTTACGCAGTTCCGGGAAGTGTTATTTTTCTAAGAATTACTGTGTTTATGACCTGTTGTACAATGGAAATTCAAGTTGAAAGTATGTAAAACATGTTGAACGTTTTCTTATCTTTTTTAATTATTATTTGATGGGTTTTCAGACCGTACGAAATACGTACTTTAAAATTTCCCTTTTTTTTTTATAAGAAGTTTGTAAAGTTTTAACTAAGTTCGCACGAATTCGCACAAATGAAACATACATTAAAATATTCTTACATATGTCCTCTTTAAGGAAAAATAGTTTCCAGCTGCGATGACCTGCGACTGCGCTTGATATAGGGTCTAATCTGTACCTATGTGACTCATCTACGAGTAAATGTTAGATTTGTGGTGCGACACCTAAAGAAATGAATGACGTAGAAAAGTGTAGAAACAAACAAGTAAACTCCAGTAGATTTGAATTTGGTTTATCACCCCTGCATTCTTGGATTAGATTTTTTGAATACTTTATTCATGTTTCTTATAGAATCGAATTTAAAAGGTGGCAAGCACGTTCATCTGAGGAAAAAGCACTTTTAGCTAAGAGAAAGGAATTCGTTCAGAGGGAGTTTAGAGAACAATTAGGCTTGATAGTTGACAAACCGCGAATTGGAGGAAGTGGCACCTCTAATGATGGAAATACAGCACGAAAATTTTTCCTTCATTCAACCATATCATCCGAAATCACAGGAATAGACAAACACGTTATAGACAGATGTAGTTATCTCCTACAATGTCTTTCATCTGGTTTTAAAATTAATTCGAATAAATTCAAAATATATGCAGTAGACACTGCTAAAATTCTAGTTAGTTCTTGGTATAATTTACCTGCATCAGTTCATAAAGTGCTCATTCATGGGTCGGAGGTAATCGATCATTGTTTATTATCAATTGGAGAATTATCAGAGGAGGCAGCTGAATCATGTAATAAATTAGTGAAACAATTCAGACGTGACAATACCAGAAAGCACTCAAGAACTGTAACTAACACGGATCTTTTACACAGGCTTCTTCTTAATTCCGATCCATTTATATCTAGTCTACGAAAATTACCATGTAAAAAGAAATCTATGATGTCAAGAGAAGTGTTAGATTTACTGAGTTAAAAGTTTTGTATTTCTAAGTACATTAACTTTTTGGAAAGTGAATATTTTATTATTTTCATAAATAAGAATATGTTAACTCATCCTTTCGGAATTTAATGTTTTTTTCTATTACTGTTTATAATTTAAGATTTATGCAAAACCTTAAACGGAACAAAAAAATTTTATGTAAAAAATGTGTGTACCTAATTTTCCTTTGACTTTTTATATTAATTATATATTACTTTATTATAATATATATTATTATTATTATATCTTATATATATTCTTATTATATATATATTACTTTTTATATGTCTTAATGTTTTTTTAACAAATAAAAACATTTATCAACTTAAAAACGTACTAAAAAGTCATTTATCACGCCAAAAGTTCCTATGACCGCTCTTCCTGCGCAGCGGGACCACTGTGCAGTCTCAGCATTTTCTTTAGTACCCTAATTTTAATGACGAAAGCTAGTTGCTATTATTCTAGACATTGCATTATGTTCGTAAGCATCACATTTTTTTGCAGTTTGCGCAGCTTAATTCCCTATTTTTTATGGCTAAAGAGCAAAATAAGTTGAGGATTCTGAAATTTTTAAATTTTAAATCAAGTTTTATAATACATATAATTCTTATGCTCTTCTAAAGCCGTATATTCGCAGGGTGTTATCGAACTTTTCTCATTACCCATTATAACTTTGTTGGCAACAATTTTTTTTATTTATTCGATTTTCCTTATCCTTAAGAACACATAGTTTCGAAATTGTTGCTATTTGTGTGTGTTTTTATTTGTGTATGCCAAGTACACACCCTAATTTGGCATGTCATATGGCCATTACTTAAAGGCTATAAAAAATTTTGTATTTTATACGTTATCCTTTATTTATTTAATTTCTTTATCCTACTCAGCAGGGGAACAAGAATTTTTGGATGATTTTGTTACGATTTATTTTTGTTTTCTTTTTTCATTTGTTTGAATATTTTGTTATAAAAATAAATAACTAAGCCAGCATTGAGGGACTGAAATGTTGGCTTGCAAATATAAATCGCTTTTGAACACGTGCATAGTGCATTGATGCGCGAAATGCTGAGAGTTTTATGAGGCTTTACCTGTCAAACAATGAATCCCTTTTTAGTTGTAGATTTTAAAATTGTGTAATACAAATATAGTATTCTTGTTGCTGTAGGTATATGAGATCATCAGCTAATATTATATTCATCAGCATTTGTTAGAAGCGAAATTCTTCAATCTATTTGCCGACATACTTACATATATGGACATATTTACATACCTCACTCCTATTTTTAATAGAGGAAAAGCGCAACCTTTTACTATTTATTTGATTTCAACAAAGGCCTGGTCATATGAATGTGGTTTTAAAAAACACGAAAACAATAAAACATGAAGCGGTTTGCGCCGGCTGACTGTCGCCATAAATCGCCATTAAAGCCGGTTTCAATGTGCTAAGTTTATGGCGAATAGCAAATTAACGGAAATACTGCGCCAATGACGTTCAATATTTTAGCATATAAAATTGGTATCAAATAATTTCAAATTGAAATACAGGCAAAACATCAAATACGTAAATAGGAGCATAAAGCAAAATGTTGCATAATAAATACTTAGCATCTCTATTAACCAAAAACAAAAAAAAAACAAAGAAAAAAAGTTAGTGGCTAGCTGAGATTGCTAGTTAAAAAGGAACAAATGAACCTATAATTAACACAATTTTAATTAGTAATGTTTTGCGTCATGTGTAGAAATGGTATACATAACTCGATCAAAACTCGCATTGACCCAGAAATACCCGTTCGCTAACTTCACTTCTTGATATTTTAAATAATTTTTCTTTTCGCCGAATCGTAATTTGGTCTCAAAAACTTACGGATATTAATAAAATTTAAACCAAATTGCCAAAAATAACAGCATTTTGTTGTATAAATTTGATTAAAAATTTAAAATCAAATAAAACCTGACATTGCACGAATGAGAACCTTTTAAAAGCGACCGCTAACATAAAACTGTAAAATTATTATTAAATTGCTTTATATTTCGCTGGCATCATTAATTGCGTGGTTGCTTAACAATACACGATGGATTACACTAATTATTCTATAAGCTATAAAAAATATTCTGAGGAAAACAACTTAAGGGTTACTATTAATGTAAACGAGCAAAACGATTATAAATTTTAGTGCATTAAAACTTTCCATTAGCATTAATTTTGGATAATTTAATAAATAAAAATTTATTAGCATTTTTTTCCAGAAAGAAGCATGAAAATGACTAACTATATCCTAGTTACTTGTAAGAAACAAAAAACATACATACAAATATAAATATAATTGTATATTCAATTTTCATTTATAATTTGGGATTTGAGTAACTCAGACTCTGAACCTATATTAACGGAAATGAAGAAATGCCTTAACAAATTTGTGTCTGAGAAAATAAAAACAAATTTTCAATTTGTGTCAACCTGTACTTTAGCTATCTCATTATGACACAGAAAAATATTAACAAAACTTGTTCACATTAAAATTAGTAAATATTTTCTTAACAACCCATCATAAATCAGTTGCGAAATATCAATAAATCTCGATAATTCTTTTTTGATTGATTGCCTAACTTTAAAGTGCAGCAGCAAAATGCATTCACAGTCATGTATCAATGGGAAACACATACTTACCCAAACATATGTTACGAACATTTACAGCTTTAAAAGAGAACTCGTATTGCTGCTCACCTTACTTATGTAATTTAAGCTGAAAGTCAAGTTTACGTTTGATTGTACATACATATGTATGTGGTTATAGATGCTGTTAATGTTGTTTTTCTCTTGCTGTTGTTTTGCTGGTGGTGCCAATCAAGTACATTCACACTTATAATATGATACTTATACATACGAGTATAGCGCCGGCCGGTCAGAAGTTATTTTTAGTAGTGAGTAAAAACTGAGTGCCTTTGAAAATAATTTGAAAAATTAATATTTAACTACAATATTTTACAAATTGAATATAAAAGTGAAGGTTTAAAGTTGGACATTAGAAATTTAATTAATGAGTTACACGAATGCAATTTCATTGCAATGACAAAGCTGTCTATTGTTAATTGATGTTGTCATGCGATTTTCTTAAATATTCAGCGCTTACCGGAAAAACTGCATATTTTATTGCCGCATTACTAATATGGTAAATATTTTTTTAAATTTTTATTTTAAAACTGCACAGCATTAATCATTCATATGAAATAACCCATAACTTAAATTCTTTCAGACCTGGTTGGAGATGGCAAGCAATACGGGTTTTCAAAATAATTTTCCTGTAAAAAGAAAGAAATTTTATAGTTTGACTGCATTTGTCACCAGCTTAACAGTTTACAAATTTTCCTTTAGCGAGTTTTATTTTTCTGAAAAGTGCTGTCGAAGCGTTCGCGTATTGACATATGAGATTGTGGAATGGCCGTTGGCAGTCTGGAATCCGCAAATTTATATACTATATTTATAAAGACTATTATTTTTTTAAATTTTTTTTTACATTTTTCCTTAAGAGTTTTTCGATGACATTCATTATATGATCTTCCACCTTACAATAGTCGCCTAAAGCTTATCAATTTCCCACTATTTATAGTCGTAGGAAAATAAAATTTTCTGTGGCGAGAGTTAACCTTAATGTTCTTTCTCGAGCATCAAGGCCCTTTAAGCCTCTTTTTTAAAACTGTATGACATAAATTCCGAACTCAATGAACTATTTCAACTCTTATGCCAAGATTTAAACTCTCATTCCCGCATCCTCGATATATCGGACTCCTTTGATCATTAAGTAAAACCTATCCTCTCTCAATAAATAATTAACCACAGGTTCTCAAGTAACGTTTTTGCTGATTTTTCGGTATGATGTCGCTTATTTTTGACTTACAAGTATTTGTCCCCCTAGTAGATGGAGGATTTTGATACCGAATAAATAAAATCGAAGATCGCATAATCGATAAATTCAGAATCGGCTTGATACATTTTAATAAATGGGGAATCGAAATTCGATATTTTATACATATTTCGTATATGTAATATATACTATTTTTTGAATAAAAACTGATTTAGTGAAGACTTAATTTAAGTAACTTGGAATTCTAGACTTAAAAAATTCTAGTAAACGAGGAATCGAAATTTGATATTTTTTGAATAAGAGGTCACTTAGTGAAAACTTAATTTATGTAACTTAACTTAACACTTTGGTTGGTTGGTTGGTTTAAGGGTGACCCCGCATCGGAGTACCACATAGACCGCAAGTTGGGTCCGTTGTGTTGCCCTAGAGCTCATTATTTTAAATGATTTCCCCACCTAACCGAGATTTTTATTGTAGATTTTGATCAAAGATATTAATTCGTTTCGAAAATTTGATGAGAGATTCGATTTTCAGGTCCGAGAGTACTGAAAGATTGTCAATTGTTGGAGAGCCTAGAAGAGCGAGTCGACTTCTGGCTAGACCCGGACAACTGCACAGCAAATGTCTGCTCGATACTTCCTCATCTTCGTCCTCGCGGTATCTGCACAGGTCGTTCTGAGGAACCCCGAGCCGACGTGCGTGAGTGCCCAAAAGGCAGTGGCCGGTGATAAGAGATGTTATATGCCTTAGTTCGAGTTTCGATAGACTTATAAGGGTTTTTGTCTGTTTCAGATTGTAGGATGGCCAGATTTGTCTGGTCGTAACGCAAGTACTTTCCACTCGCCACCTCCGATCAGCAATGCTGTGAAATTCTCGATCGATGAGCATTTTACATGTTGAGAGCGGAATGTGGATTGTGGGTAAGTCACTAACATTTGATTGCGCAGCTCCAGCTCTTGCGAGCTCATCAGCTTTGCAGTTACCTTCGAATCCACTGTGACCCGGTATCCAGATAACTTGGACAGAATTCTGAACACTTATCTCGTTAAGAGATAAGAGACAGGATCGAACCACATCTGAGTGGGTATAAGAGGAGCTGAGTGCTCGAACGGCCGCTTGACTGTCGGTGAAAAAGCGGATATCCTCTAGTGATATTCTATTTTCTAAGAGAGTTTTCGCAGCATACCAGATAGCGCATACTTCCGCTTGGAATACGCTACAGTAGTCGGGTAATCTAAATGATAGATTGATGTGAGGGGATTTGGAAAAGATTCCAAATCCCACTTTGCCGTCTTGTTTTGAACCATCTGTATATATAATCAGCGGGCCATCGATTTCGGTTAGATTTGTCTTCCATTCCTCCCTAGTTGGGAGTGAACAGGAGAATAGCAAGGGTGGTGATGGAAGACTTACATGGTAGTCTATGTCGGAAGAGATAACAGTGTTCCTGTTCAGTATGGCCGAATGGCCAAGATACTTATTCTATTTCGATATAGCATTCATGCGTGTCGCTGCTTTCGCTGCAATCGCTTTGCCAGCCAGATCGATAGGGAACAAGTGAAGCAACGTATTTAGAGCCTTAGTAGGTGTTGTACTTAAGCATCCTGTTATCAGGAGGCAGGCTGTTCTTTGGACTCGATCAATTGTGGCTACTCTGCACCGTTTTTCGAGTGCTGTCCACCATACAACCACACCGTAGAAGAGTATTGGTTTGATGATCGAGGTATATATCCAATAAATGATCCGAGGTGAAAAACCCCAGGTTTTGCCTATAGCTTTCTTACAAGTATAGAGAGCTATGAAAGCTTTTTTACATCTGTTTTCGATGTTCAATTTCCAACTCAACTTCCTATCTAGAATAACTCCTAGATATTTAGCTGAATCAGATAGGAGTAATGATTCCCCTTTTAAAGTTATTGTTTGCAGTGGAGGAGATTGTTGTTTCCTATTGAAGAGAACAAGATCTGTCTTTGCTGGATTCGCATTTAGTCCGCATTCGGTGCACCATTTTGACAGAATATTGATTGAGCGTTGCATGAGCTCAGTGAGGGTATTCAGGTGTTTGCCTGACACGCAGAGTGCAATATCATCTGCATAGGCTACAACCTTGCAGCCTGCTTTTTCGAGATTTCGAAGCAAACTGTTTACAGCGAGATTCCAGAGAAGGGGTGAAAGTACTCCGCCTTGAGGAGTGCCTTTGACGGCGTACATTCTCATGCGGCTTAACCCAAGCTCTGAAGTGATTATTCTATTTTGGAGCATTTGTTCGATCATCTTTCGGATGGAGTAATTAATACCCAATTTGGCAATTTCAGACAAAATAGCGTTGGGTTCAATATTATTAAAAGCACCTTCTATGTCCATAAATGCGACATTCCCTTATTGTGAAGGGAAGTTTCCACTGTTTGCACCAGTGAATGAAGTGCCGTTTCAGTCGATTTCCCTTTAGTGTAGGCATGTTGTGCCTCAGAGATCAACTTAGTATCAAGTTGGGTTTTGATTTGCTCATCTAAGACTTTTTCAAAAGCCTTTAAGCAAAAAGAGGTTAGGCTAATGGGCCTGAAGTCGTTTGGTTTGCAGTGTGAAGGCTTCCCCGTTTTCGGAATGAATACTACCTTCGATTTCTTCCAAATTGTCGGAAGGTAAGAGAGATTTAAACACTTGTTAAAGATCCTTGTTAACCAAGGCAGTAGAATTTCCAGTCCTTCTTGAAGTTCTGCTGGAATGATGTTGTCAGGACCTGGTGATTTAAATTTTTTAAAGCTTAGTATTGCTGTAGAGATGCTATTAGAGCTGATTAGATCTGATCTATTCCCATAATTACTCTGAAGAGTACTGGGAAGTGCAGGTAAGTTGGCAACACAGCCTGGAAAGTGAGATTCTAGAAGTATTCTAAGAGTGTGGTCAGTTGAAGTAGTCCAAGTTCCATCTTGAGTCATGATAGAACTGGGAGAGACTGGGTTTGATGCAAGAATCTTGCGTAGCCTGCTTACTTCTGAAGTGTTCTCTAATTCTTGAGTGTATGATCGCCAGGATGTGCGTTTTGCACTTCTGACGGCTTTCTTAAAGTCTTTGAGACATTGTCGATATTCTTCCCATTCGTCTGTTATTTTAGATTGGTTAAAGAGTTTCCGAGTTCGATTGCGAAGTTCTGAGATTTCTGGAGTCCACCAAAAAGGTTTTTGCTTACCTCCTGTTTTCGTCAGGGGGCAAGATTGTCGTGCTGCGCTTTGACACGTCTTCGTTCTCATGTTGACAGCGTTTTCGATATCGTTTTTATTTGCCATTTCAAACTGCCTGATATCAGGAAGTCCATTGGCAAGATGTTCTTTATATTTGATCCAACTTAACACTTTAGTTTTGAAAATAATTTATTTGATGCGGCATTATAGGAAACGAACTGCTTAACAGATGTAATATATGATTCAAGAACAAAGTCAAGTCAAGTCAAGTTAAGTCAAGTCAAGAGCAGAGGAAGAAGAAGGTTTCATCGGCTATCGTGTCCATTAGTAAGAAGAAGAGATCTGAAAGTTCTTAGAAATTGCACATTTTTATTTTATGATATTGCACTACGCATATTTACATCACTATTAGAGATGTAAAGAAAATATTGTTCTGAAATAAAAAAAATGTTGGCCTCCGTTTTGTTATATAATAAGCAAAATAGTACTTCACCGGCCGAGCCGTGGGTAACATCTGTGCAGCAATAAATAAAAAGCAAGTTCACCACATCAATTGACCATTAAGTGCACCAAACACACACGTTTCAAAGCCAGAGAAGTTCAAACTAAATTAATGATACGTGCATTTAGTCGTCTATTAACTTATGGCATACGTACATTCTTTTTCACTATTTGCACAAGCAAGCTTATTTTGGACACGTCTGCGGTCACTTTAATTTAAATAAATTTTGAATTTAATAGCTAATTCAATTATGCCATATTTTTTCACTCTCTAGCAGAGTACAATAAATTATAATATTTTTTAATGGTTTGAAATTTCTAAATTTTTGCAAAAGCAACAAATAAAAAAAACGTAAACTCAATTACTGAGGCAGTTCAATTATTAAAGCAAATTAAATGGAGCATAGAGGCGATCAACAACTAGGAATTACTACTATTTTAAAATACTAAATGTGTAATACTACATAAATTTTCATTTGATTCATATTTGAAATTATGGCCACTTATGTATGTTTGTCAAAGTCGCCTTACATTTTATAGGTCTCTTCAAATTTACCATAATTAAAAGAGCAGCGTTTAATTGTTCTAAGAAATTAGGCGTTCCAAATTGTCTGATTTCATGACTGCGGAATTTGTGTCAGTATTCCGCGTGAGCAGATTTTTGTGGGTCTCTAGCTAACTATGTGTTTTGTTTAACTTTATGTACAAATTATTCAATTAATTCGTGCTGCAAGATCCAGACTTCTTCAGTTTGAGCTTGTGAAGAAAATTCCAAAAAAAAAGATGATGCTTCCAAGAAATATGGCTGGCTGACATCAATTAAGCTGACACTAAATTGGAAAATGTAAGAATTATTTCTAACTTTTTTTTTACAAATAAAACTTAAAACTTTCAAAGTATTTAACTACTTATCTACCTACATTTTGGTATCACATACCATCAAACAAACAAATGTGCAAACACTATTCAGGTCAACACGTTTGACAAGTGCGCTTGCGAGTCCAATATTTTGGCAATGCCTTCATTTATCATTTACTCAATATGCTAAATAGCTGCCAAAATCAATAGCTCCCACTACCTACAAAAGCCATTTAAAATGCTTTCAACGAGCTTCTTAACAGTGCACGAAATTGACAAAAGCGAATTGGCCAAAAAGGCCAAGTGGTGGGTAAAAAAGTGGTTATTCATCTGCCTCCTTGAAAATTTGTCAATAACTAGAATTTGACAAACTGGATTTGAAACAGAACTGCGTAGAGCATTCGTATAGGTGTGCATGTGCACATATGTATACTTATACACATATACATACATATGTACATATATACCTACCATACCATTTGACAATGTGCTGGATAATCTCAGCTACCCACACAAAAGCCGGCCAACAGCCGTATTTGTATACATAACTGCTTTTGTTTGCCGCTTTTATGCCAACTACATTTGTTTAAATTATTATTTTTTTATATTCGATGCTTATTTGTTATTCTAATTGAGTTTTTGTTTGACTGTCTAAAAACTCTTTCGCCTGAATGTGTTGCTTTGCTATGGTTTTGAGCTGTAATTGTTTTTTTTTTTCAAACTTTTTTGTGTCTACTGCTTTTTGTATTTTGTGTTTTTTTTTTTTTAATTTAGTTATCGCATTAATGGCACAAATTTGAGAACCCACAAAGGATTAATGATATATTTTTCGCACTCATTTTATAGCTTTGTGGCCTTAATAGGATTTCTTATAAGATCTTTCTTAAGTTCACTTTTACAGCTGAATTTGGGTTAGGCCGATGTTTAAGTATTTCATGCCTTTCACAGCATAGGCATACAGATTTTTTTAGCTCTCTTTTAATCGGTCATATAATGAATACTCGATATTTCTTTTACGTAGAAAAAACATGAAATATCCTCAACAAAAAAAGTTAAAAATCAACACTTGCACTTTATTACACCAAACTTAAATTAGCGACACAGCTACATATTAGGAATTTTTCTAAAAATTCTGATGAAAATGATTGAAATTTTAATGAAAATTTGCTGTATGCTTGAAACTTGGATTTGTGTGGTTTTTGTAGGAGAATAATTAGATTTTCATAAAAAAATATTAAAATTAAACCAGAGAAAAATATATTTTCAAAACTTATCAATAAGTCCCTGTGCTATTGTACAAGGCGACGCAAAATTAATCATCATAATTTTTCTGTTGAATAACTTTTTTACTAAGAAAAAATCAATTATTTTGAATAATGCAAATTTTTATTTTGACATTTACGCGCTCCACTGCTTGTCTGTTTGTATTTTGCAGCTGAAATATGGTTGACAAACTACGTCATTTGAAAAATTATAAATCTTTTGATAGGGTGATTCATTTTGCGCCACCTTATAGTTATTTCACGTATGCACATGCATAAATCTCCATACAAAAAAAAAAAAAAATAAGAAAGGTATTATTTTTCCATCAGAATAACGAAATTTGTTATGATTTAAGATCTTTAAAAGATTTACGTGAGCAGGACCGATTTGAAAATACCTAAAAAAATTGAGATTTTCATAAAAAACAAATTAGTTTAAAAACACTTTCCATAAACTCACCTCCAAATAATATCTTAGGCTTAAAAGGTGTGAGTGAAAATGCCTAAATATTTTATCAATAGGATCCACATAGTGATAATTGGGAGGGAAAAATTTCGATGCAAATAAAGTAATTTCCTAAGAATGAAAAAAAGATTAAAAAAAGGGGAATGGGCTAATTATGCAACAAATCTAAAGGATGGTAAAAAAACATTGCAATGCTACTTTAAAAGTTGAAATCAGTCAAAGTTTGGCTGAGTTATTCAAATTTTTCTTAAACCTTCCAAAAATAGTCAAAAATAGCAACAAAATTGGCATTATTTTGCTTCCGCTTGTAAAATTTTTAAAATTTTTTATGCTGTTTCAGGCTTAAACTAATTTTATTTATAAAAAACTCCATATTTTCAAATAGCTCCAGCTCACTTAAATCTTAAAATTGATCCGAAATATTTTAGCGTAAGCCTTAGAATATAATAAATTTTATAGTTCCGTTGGAAAAATCACAAATTTGTCTGTAAGTATCAAAACGGCGCTTTAGTGCTATTTGAGGAGCGCCAGACTGGCACTTCAACCATTCCACCTACCTACCTATGCACAGGTAAACACACTATTCCCCCGACCAAACTAAAATCAGCCACTTGTTATCATTTTTTCAAAAATTTGTTTCTAGTAAGTGTCCTCAAAAGATTGACACTGCTAAGTAAACAAGGCGGACAGCAGCCATGTGACACATTTTCACGCCTGACTGCTTCTGCCTTGTGCATAAATCATATTTTCGTAGAATGCATAATTTTTTATGTAAATATAGTTTTTTAAACTTAATTCCATGAATTACTCATTTTTTGTTACTGAATTTTTTCTTAAATTTTCTTAGTTCGATTATCTGCTATTCTGCTTTTCTTAGTTCGATTATCTGCTACAGGATCTTTCAAGTATGAGTTTAATTTTTATCAGTATTGTGTGCACAGCTGTTGCAGTTCGATGACGTTTGACAGACGTTAAGCATAAAATCTATAATTGACTATAATGACTTCGTTTTCGTTCGAGTGCCGTATAAAAATTATTAAAATCCTTTACAAAAGTCTTAAACCTGTGGGAACAACAACAGAAATTCTGCATATTTTTGTTCGTTATATTCCTTTAACAGACTTTGTAATAAAAAGTTATAGCTTTTATATAATGCTGTATTTTCGGTGCCAAATATAAAACACTAGAGTAGATTTGTACCAACTTCTCTCTCTTAGCTTCACAGTCTGTGGTGGACCATAGCTTCATCAACAAACCTCCTCCAATTCAGTCTCTCTCTTGCCTCATTTCTCCAATTACGAACGTTCATCGCTTTTAAGTCGTCCATCTCTTTCTTGGTCGGCCTCTCTTTCTTCGTCCTGTTGGACGCAAAGTAAACACCCTTTTTCGGACTCCATCTAATCCGCTGCGCTTTAATAAAACATATTACATTTTCTCCACCAATAAGTTTTTCAATTTCGTTCTTGTAACGTTCTTGTAACGGATGCGATACATGCCGTTTTCCAGCCGAATAGGACCGCAGATTTTGTGTCCTTATGGTTTTTTCAAATCACAATAGCTGGTTTATATCATTACCGGACGTATCAAAGTTTTATGCATATTGATTTTCTGCATTCGTGATAAAACCTTTGCTCCGAACAATTTTATATTTGCATAATAAGTCTTATTAGCAGATTTAATTCTTCAATCTATTGCAATTGATGTGTCTTTACTCGCTGATAGAAAGAATCCTGTACCAACTTTTGAAATGAAAATATCGTTGCTATTAGGGAAAATATAGAAGAGAATGAAAATGAAGCTGGACATTCGCTTACCATCAACGAATTGCGATATCGGGATATTTGATTTAATTTTAATTCAAAAAGGTAAATTCAAAATGAGAAATTGTAACTCAAAATGCAAAAAAATTAAATTGTATTGGGAACATAAATTTAAGTTGATATTGAGAACTGTAAATTTCAAATGAGAAAGGTAAATTCTTAGTAAGAAAAGGTAAATTCAAAATAATAATGTGCAAAAGCCGCTGGTTATCCAACGTTGGGCAGTTTTGTACTTTACACCTAGCGAAACACAATTTGAGCCTGCATTCTCAACATTTACTTTAACACATAAACAGATCGGGATTAGAGTTTAAGCGCCATGAGGTTTTTGAGGGTACAACTGAAAAAACTTTCCACAAACTTAAAGGAAAAAACGTTAAATTAATAAAAAAAAGTTAAATGAAAAGCGAAAAGGAAAATTTGCATTGTGTTTCGTTGTTTTCGTAAGCTCTCAAACCATTTTACGAGTAGGTGTGCGCGAAACTTTTTTAGCCGCAGTGAAAAAGTTTTGCGGGGACCTGCTCTTCTACATATACCAATAAACATACATAGATATCTAAATAGATTGTATATATCAGTATACAAGAATTGTATTCTTATTCAAAATATGTTTTTAATCATCTTTAAATGGGATTTAAACAAGAAACTCGAGTTTGAAAGACCCTGTATGAACAAAATTTATTATTCTTCTTGAGCTCCGTACGGCGCACTACATTATTTATTGGTGCTTTCAATACACTTGCTACCTTCTCACGTATTAATAATGATATTGAAAGTTCCTACCTGAAAACGTACAAATTTTTGTCTAATTTAGCACATTTTTCCAAACAGCTAATGAATAACTTTCTTTTTTGTTGGCTTTGTATTACTGAATGCCATTAGAATTCTATGATTCTCTATATATTATCATTGACGTAGCATGACTGACTGCCAAATGCTGAATACACCCATCAACAGCAATTATATTTGATGAATGAAACTTCAATTTTTTCTGATGAGAAAAATTAAATAAACAAAAAAAAAAGTTAATTATTCAATAAACCAGAAAGCAAAAGCGCAAAACGACACCGGAGACAGAGCTGCAGACAGCTGGTATTGTTGTTATAGTAATTGTATACAACATGACCCATTTACAGTAAACTCTGACGAGTACCTCACACACAAACACACATGCAAAAAACATACTTATTCATGATCTATTTATAAATAAATACACACTAACATTTAGTTGGGGGAAAATTAAGGTTCCTGGAAATAAAACTAAAAAAAAATGCTGTGAAAAATGAGTGAAAAGTGAAAAAGCTTAACAATATAAAATAAACGAAATAATAATTTATACCGTGCACTCGTACTTGAGTGCGTATGCTGTGAATATGTAATTGATGCACATACATACATATCAATGTAATTGTAAAGGTGCGGCTGTATCACATTTATGTACCTGAATTGGTACGCGTAGACACACATAAATGGCAAACAATTACCGTTCACCGCCGGCAATTGTGGGTTAACAAATTCGGTTTTTTATGTAACACACATATACTCGTACATATGTACATACTATGTATGTAAATAAATTAAAACCACAAATAAGTCTGAGAGTCTATTAAAATACACTTCACGTACGTACCGAATGACTACTTAATCTGGCTGCTACATAGCAATAAAATAAATATTGTAAACCTGTGATTTACTTGCTTATTGTATAAGTACAACATGCAAAAACACTCAACTACAGCTACTTATTTAAATACATACGTACATATATAAATTGTGTGCCTCAAATGCAAATAAAAATCATTTTTGGTTGCTATCATTTCACTTAAGCGCAAAAAATCAAGCAATAAAAAAAATAAAGCCAAAAAGAAAAGAAATAGAACCAAAATTAAAAAAAAAAAAACAAAAAACAAAAAATAAAGAAATACATTACCAACCTTACCCATTTCTGGGCGCCTCACTTTCGCAGGTGCCTCATCCTCCTTACCATATGCATGAATGTATGTATATGCATGTTGGAATTTTTAAAGCTGAGTGGCGTCGGAAATGTCGGAGGCATTATGAAAAATCACTTGTAGCCTATGCGCTTCAGTGCGCTTGAATCGTAAAGCAAACAAATATTAAATTATATGTAGCAAAAATTTAATAGAGAAACAAAACAAATACAACAAAATGAAAAATGAATAACTCTGGCAATAAAATTCGTGAGTTTATGTCTCAGGAAGATTAGATTAGCCAAAAATAATAGAATTTTTCTGAACATTTTTATAGCAACTACGTATGAGACTCTAAGCATTTGAGCTAATTCGTGGTATTTGAATTTTCATTTTCACAGTTCTTCATTACATGAGAAAGGTCATAAAGTTGTGAAAATTTTTTAATTAAAACGTTAGAACTTTCGAACGAATGAAGGCGCAAATAGGCTTGCGAAATGGATATAGAAAGCTCAGAACATGTGCTTTGTGAATGCCCTGCGTTGGGCAGACAGAGACTTCACCACCTCGGTGGTATCGTAGTATCTCCATGCAATCTTTGGAACAACAAACCCAAAATTGTGCTAAAATTTTTAAAAAGCCTAAAACTCTAGGGTTACAAAATAGGCATTTCACAATAGATCAGCTCTGGTCCCAGTGCGTAATGGCCTTCTAATAATAATAATAGTAATAGTCTGTGGAAGTTAAATTAATATTTTTTTAAATTTAATATTTTAATATCATTTTGATTATTTTTAGTAGAAAGTGATCAAACATCATTTTTTGAGCCCACAACTGAGCCGAAGCGAAAATTTTCGAGGTTACAAAAATTCATTAAAAAAACTGAGTTTATTAAATTAATAAAACAAATAATAGTAAATCACACAATTGCAGTGCTTATTTCAAAATAACAAAAGAAAAATCGATTAATTTGTACAAATTACACATAAAGCATTAACAAACATCTTTACACACATATGTACAGAGGAAGTCTCAATAATAGCACAGCGACATTTTGCAAAGTCTTGAATTATTTATCTATATTTTAAATAGCGATCAAATTCAACGTTCCCAAGCAGAAACAAAAACAGACAAAAAAATTATCGAAAACTAACACGAATTTTGAGCCATCTTAGGGCTGCACAATATAATACTTTAAATTGATAACTGAATGGGTTCAAGGATCCCTTCTATCCCTTCTACTCTGAGTCCCTACAACTGTACAAATGTCCAAGTCAATGCTCCTTCCAGACAAAGCTAGCATATTCTAGACAGAATTGCTAGCAATCAGTGAAGCCTGGAGTCAAGATATATAGGTCTTCACGGATATTTAGGTTGCTATAAATGCGATAAATTCAATCAAGATAACTTCCAAACTCTTAATGCTTTTACACAGCGGCAACTCAGCTCGCTAAGTCAATGGCTGGATATCACTCTAGTATGGATTCTAGGCCAAAGTGACGAGAAGACGAATGAGCTTGCTGGGCTCGGATCCTCCACAAGCTCGCCCGAGGCGGAACCAGTAGCAGCTCCCTTCAGAAGGATTAAGACGGAAGTAGAGTCTCTCTATTACAGCATTGCTAATAGACGATGGAAGGGCATACCAACCGTTGCATGTCCAGTAAGGCATATCTTGATTATAATGCTTAAAGATCAAACAACTGCTTGAATATGGTCCTCCTGGCATTTCAAGCCTAACCGCGTTTCTCACAAGCTACTGGAAGATAGAGGATCGCATAGTGACGTTAAACAAACCACACAACAAAATATGCCGCAGTTGTCTGGTGTTGTCAAGAGTAAGGTTACGAGCTTTCAGCAAATCAGCAAACAACATTGAAGACATTTCGGAATCAGAATTGAGGTCGCTTCTTTTCTTTTTAAACACAAGGATTTTATTATAGAAAGTAATACTCCATCACTAAAAAAGCAGGCGATTGTGATACTAAAACGGCTCCAGACGAAAATTAAATGCATACTATGTATATATATATATATATATAATTGGCGCGTGCACCCTTTTTGGGTGTTTGGCCGAGCTCCTCCTCTTATTTGTGGTGTGCGTGTTGATGTTGTTCCACAAATGGAGGGACCTACCGTTTCAAGCCGACTCCGAACGGCATATATTTTTTATGAGGAGCTTTTTCATGGCAGAAATACACTCGGAGGTTTGCCATTGCCTGCCGAGGGGCGACCGCCATTAGAAAAATGTTTTTCTTAATTTTGGTGTTTCATCGAGATTCGAACCGACGATCTCTCTTTGAATTCCGAATGGTAGTCTCGCTCAAACCCATTCAGCTACGGCGGGCGCCGGCATACTAGTCTGGGAAATATAGCCACTCAAACAGCAAACCACTTAATGCAGTCCCAGATTTTTTTTTAATTCTGATTAAAAGCCTAAAATTTGTAAGAAACATTTTTTTTATTTCAAATTTTTTTTTTGTTTTTAATTTTATAAAAAGCGTGAAACTTTTAGTTATACGGTTAACTATAATACGAGTTAACTCAATGTAAAAAGCCTGAAATTTAAGAAATATTTCTTTAATTAAATTTTTTTTTGTAATTTTGTAAAAAGTGTGAAATTTTAAGTTATACAGAAATATTTCTTTAATTAAATTTTTTTTGTAATTTTGTAAAAAGTACGAAATTTTAAGTTATACAGTTAATTTTAATACGAGTTAATATCAACTAAAAGGCTGAAATTCTAAGAAATATTTTTTAATTGAGAACAATTTTGTTTTTAAATTATAAAAAATTATGAAATTATGAGTTATAGGTGCTATAACACAATGCAAATTTTAATTTTTTGTTATCACTGGGAAAAGATTAACCGCGTTCGATAGCGGTAATTCAAATTCGGACACAACATTTTTTCCACATTAGTTTTGTGAAAATTTTACTCATTATCATCAAAAAAATGTATTACAAATGAAGCGAAAATGTTACTATTAATCCAAATGACAGCACGAGTATTAAAATTTACACTTTTATACTCCCGTAAACACTATTTGAAGTTTCAGTCACCACGACTGACTCTCTCGTTTGGCCCAGCGAAGTTTGAATGCAGTAATTTAACGGCTCAATGTTAGTTAACAGCCTTATGTTGACCTTGGCTGTTAAATGCTCATGGACCTTTAATAGCCGGCACTACCTATGCCCCTAGAGCTAACCTGCAGTACTGAGCAGTTGCTCACTAGGCACACTCGATGGCGGAGCATAGGCATACTCGTACATGTATTTTTTTAAACTCATATATTTTATTTTTATTATTTATTAGAGGAATATGAAATATTACACAAATTTTTTGAGCGCACTAGCTACATACTTAGGCCTACAGTGCCATATATTTTATATTACATTTTGAGCCGAATAAAGCCCAGTAAAATAATAATGAAAATGGAATGGACTGAAATGAAAAGTAATTAATATTGTTTTTCAAAATATTCTCCTTAGAAATCAAACAAAGTCCCAAAGCACTTTTGCCACTCAGAAGTGGATACCTCCAAAACTATTCCCCGACCAAAGTAAATTCAGTCACTTGTTATCATTTTTCAAAAAATTTGTTTCTAGTAAGTGTCCTCAAAAGATTGACTCTGCTAAGTGAAAAGGCGGACAGCAGCCATGTGACACATTTTCACGCCTGACTGCTTCTGCCTTGTGCATAAATCAGAAGTGGATACCTTCAAAACGAGCTGTTTAAAGGCTTCAACAGCTTTTTCAGGCGTTAAAAAACCTTGACATCTCATTTTATTTTTGATGCTAGGGGGGGGGGAAAAAGAAATCCATAGGTGCCAAATCAGGTCTGTAAAGCGGATTATCCATTAATTCGATATTTTGTGTGTTAAAAAAACTCCTCTGGGTGGGAGCTCGCACTGGCTTCGTAAAGGATGATTTGTCTTTGGCCGTTATATTTCCTTAAATTGTAGTTAGGTCCAAATAGTCACTTCTGATTCGCATTTCCGGTTATAAAAAAAGGTTTCCGAAAAGGTCCATACTCGTAACATAGAAGCAGCAACTCTTGTACTGAAAGTAGCATACGATATTCCTGAAGCTAAGAAACAATTGGTTCAAATAAGAATCAATAAACTCATGGACCTGTTTTGGGAACCTTGAAAAAAGTTTATCAAATACATGGACTTTTTCTCTTTCCCATTTTTTCAAAACTATATTCGTGCATAACTTTGATTGACAGTTGAGATAAAAAAATAGTTAAAGCCGATTTTAGAGCTAAAAAAGTTATTGGTTTGATAGGTAAAGCTCATGATTCAATTATACAAGGTTAAGTAAAGTTTGACAACTGATTTCGGATGCTACTTAATCCATTGATGCAATTTGGAAGCAAGGGAAAAAAGGGCATAAGTTTATCCCCTTTCTGAAAATGTAGTAAAAAATTGAAAAAGGTCGTTGTAAGCCATAGAATAATTTTATGTTATTTTATAAGTGGTACTTAATTATTTATGTTTTTAACTTAACTATTCCCATGGATTTGTGTCATATATATAAAACAACTTGAGAATAGTGGAAACTCTTAACGAGGAAAAACCACTTTTATTTCGTCAGGTCCGCTAATCATACATTAGATTTTTTAATGAGATTACCTGCAAAGTTACAAGTATAAAGTCTGTGTTAAAAAAGATAAATTTATATATACGCAGTAACACAAGTAGACGCCTAAAGCATTGCATACTTTACTTACAATTATCTTATCGAATGCTCATTGTTCTCTTCTTTTGTTTATTGCACCGGTTAAGATGCTTTATTCGAAAGTGCATCCGGCATTTAAAAAAAACCGTTTAACATCATCGCGTAAACTCACGTTTTCACTTAAAGTGAACAATTTTTGTAAAAATGATATCCCACCGTAAAGCTTCCTGCCGTTGAACTGGTTAAACGCTGATTCCAACATTTTAATTTTGTCCAAGAACTCGGTGCTTGGTTTAACTAATCCGCCCTTAGATAAAGTGCCAACCCAAGTAAATGTAGGCTCATTGCATGAACAATCGGTTAACTTTAATTTGCGTATTATGTAACCGGCAATATATTCAAGGGCATCTTCGTGTAAGCTATCAAAGTCAGCGTCCTCATTTAATGAATCGTTAGCGAAGAGAGAGTCGTCTAAAACTACATATCTCATCTTCTGTTAGCAAACTTTGTAAAGTTTCTAAAGAAGTATCATTGAGACGGAGCCCGCTAGTTTCGTCGGCCTCAACATTGCCACGATCAACTAATATTGAAGTATTTCGTGCTGCTACTATTCTTATGTATACGAGTATATGTGTGTGTTCATATACATATATAAAAAACAAATGAGATTGTGATTTGCTGACATTTGACTTTGTAATTTATCGAGGGTGGTTAGCCTTCAAAAATTGATTTATTGAATTTTATTGCAAACTCCACTTACGTCATCATGACCTTTTTGCTTAATATCCTTGGATTTCGTAATCGAGTATAAACGTGTTTATACAAACAAACCTATTTACATACATATAAGTACATGTGAGTAAACGGCTTTACGAATTTTTGCGATAAATAAGCCATTTGCACTAACTACAAAAGCATGTCCGGTTCGTATGCGATAGGAGTACATGAGATTAATTTGTCAATGGCACGTACACGATTTTCTTGCTGTTTGACATGGAATTACTTGCAGTTTATTTGCGAATTTCATACACGAATTAAAGCGAATCAAGCGAGGCTTTTGGCATTGCATAATTTATTTACATACATACATACCTAAATTCTAATGTGATCGAAATGTTTTAAAATAAACTACGCTTGCATATGAAATTAAATACAAAAGTAAGGTAAACAAATTTTAAAAATAAAACAACAACTAAATAAAACATAAAAGTTGACAAGTAATGCAAGCAGAATGAGTCAAAACAAGTTTCCTACCTTATTTTAAAACCTTGCCAGATTTGTGATCATGAAATCGTGCAAAAAATGAATAAAAACAAATTAATTCATTTAACATCAAAAATTTATAATACTGGTTAGGCACAAATAAACAAGCAAAAATAAGATAATGTGAATTTAATGTGAAATAAAATGAATCTGAATGAAATTTGTTTTTTTTTTTAATCATTACTGGCAAATACAGCATGCGCTGATCTGCCGTTAGAGCAAAGTAAAAGGTATTTCAAAAGACGCGCCCAGATGTTGCTTTAAAATAAAAAATGATAAAATTTAGGATCTTTTTGGCTTCACTATTTTTTATTGAAAATTTGGCTCTTAGAATTTGTATGTTAAAAAGTACATCTTTTAAACGACCACCACGAGCACGTTACAGGTAGAATTCGCCAAACAGTCGATTCATGAATACCTCTTTGTTGAGTACATCGAGATATCGATGTTGAAGGTTACTCAGCAGCACTTTGCGCTCAACATTCTCAACAGAAGTGTAGTTTTTGGTTCACCGGTTCTTTTTCTATTCTCGGCAAAACCCAATTTCTTAATATTTTTTCACCAATCTTTGAATTGTCGACTCATTCGGACGATTATTTCCACCAAAGAAATGATCATTTTCATATTACTATAAGTTTTAATAGTTTTAACGCTGTTCTATTGTGTAAAATAGTACAACTGTCTACTTGATAAATGTCAAAAATGGCATAAAAAAGGGCGCCGCTTAGGAATTATTCACTATTGACATCCAGGCGTCTTTTTTGAAAGAGCCTTTGCATGTATACAAAGGAGTAGTGAGCCCCACAATAACATATCAGGAGCTGCTTATTTGCGTTTAGTGGAGCTTGGCACATAGCAAACATGCAACTTTAAAAGTTGCGCCTTTTGTTTTAAAAATTTTAATAGTAAAATCTTTTAATAAATATCTCCTTCAGTTCATAAATGCGGAATGACAGTAAACATTTAAAAGTACAGTACTCCAATCGGTCGAGTTGTTTTTGATTTACAACAGTTTGAAAATAACTTTTATGATTTTCCAACAGATGTTGGCTGTATACGCGCCCATTTTGCAAGTTTATGCAATTTAGGTTGAACAAAATCCTTCCGGGAGAGATTACTTTTAAAATAAGAAAACTCCTGTGCAAATCGCAGCATTTTGTGCAAAGTAATTAGCTTACATGTGTACATACATATTTTAGAACTTTATTTTTTAAAATGTAAAGCTAAACACCCTCAACATCACTGAAAAAATTTCAACAATTGTCGAATAACTTCACAACATCTTTGCCATGATTTTCCAGAAGCAATGCGAAATACTGCTGTACGGCAGTGACTTCGCGAACAGCTTTTTCACAAGTAATTCTTCATGAGAAATATATAATAGAGTATTCAAATGGGAAGCTTTTCTGATCTTGAGACGGTTGGTTAAGTGGTTGTTGTTGTTTTAGCAGCATAAACATTCCCAACACACATGTACGGGGAGTGCTACTGGAGTGACCGGATATTAATCCAGGTTGTTCCGGTAACGTAACGGCATATGGAAGCGCTGACTGCCTGCAGTGGGAACGTCCATTAGGCGGTTTATCCATAAGGCTTGAACGATACCGTTTCAACTGTAAAAGCCACCGATGTACGGTTGGAAATCAAGGAGTGGATTCTTTTAAGACTTCCTCATTTTTTTAAGTTATTTCTGTCGCCGTAAATCCTTCAAAACCAAAAATTTTAACTCAATATCCATGACCGATATTCGGCTTTCACTATTATAAAAAAAAAATTCACCCGCACGTCAACTTCAAATGGCTTGTAAACAAAAAATAAAGTAACAGATGAAATATAAAAATTACTTAAATATAAATTTTGATACCTCTATCGCCTTCAGTACTTTTCAACCAGCTTGTTATTATTTGAATTTGCTAATTGGTTTTTTCTTTAAACCAGTTGTATCACTTTTAGTTTTTATGTATTTTCCTTACGACCTTTTCGTCTTAATTAAATGTTTGTATAAAAAATTTTTTTAAGATTTTGAATATTTTATTTGCACACATGTCTCAAACTTGTCGCTCTTGTTGGCAGCTGCAAGTACAATTTACTGTTAAATACCAAAGTGTGTGTATATATTCGCGCAATTAAAGGTACTTAATTGTTGTATTTTTGTTTTCGTATCTGGTGTAAATTTTTAAAATAAACAAAAATTCTCTGTACTAAAAATATTTATTTTTATTTCACGAAATTGGGTCCCCAAATATTTTTAACGCACTTGAATTAAGTGGAAGTACTATTTTCGTTTTGGCGGTATTATTTTAGGCTAATTGCCGAAAATTTTACTTCGAAACTGAAATTATGTAACAGCTTTAATTTTATTATAAATTTCACAGCGCTTTTATAACCTTTGCGTTCTGAGGCAAAACAAAATCACTTTCGAGATATGTACATGAATACATATGTATGTGCACATGCGAAAAATGTTCGAAAATAATTTTCAAAATTTAAAAGTGTTTTTTGCAGTTTGTCAAACTAATATTGGGCTCACTTTTGCAAATCACTCACATAACCTTGAACCAAATTCTATTTTAATAATAATGGCTTGTGAAGCAATTTGCATTGAGCAATCGCTCACACTCTAAGTGTATGTGTGACATATGTGCATATATATGTATGTGTGTACGTCAATTCTTTTATCTAACGTTGGAAAAGTGCGTCAGTAGAGTACTCGTTTATTTGCATACTTTTGTATTCAGAAGAAATGAGATTATTTCGAAATAATATTGAGCTATATATTAACATCCGTTTTCCAAAAAAAGAAAAGAAACGAATATATTTTTAACTAGTGACCTACTTAAACAAGCGTACACAGTTATGCGACCATAGGAGTGTCGTAAATGTATGTATATGGAAGCGCTCAGTATGCTCCTTCAACTAGTCAACCTCTCATTGGAATTATACAGGCAATGGTTAGGGCACTTTTTTTTGACTTGAAAACGATTGAGTTGAGAGCCGCACTCAAAATCTTACACTGAGTTTGATCAATTTTAAACTTCAATACTTTGAGTGGGTAGAAGCGCCATACGGCAAAGTAGAAAATGAGACTTCGAGGAGTGTGGCTTAGAGCTCTAGACAGGGCTAGTAGGTTAAACTCGTACACATCCCGAAAATACCCCGACATGCTCAACATGAGTCTGGCATGTGAAGGTATCCCGCACAACACTAACCACCTATTCACATGCCCCCATAAATGCACTCATCTAACACCCTTCTCCCATCGGACCCAATCTGTAGAAACAGTATGCTTCATCGGCCTGCCGGTGATTACATCGCACTGGCAGGCTTTGATGAACAGCTACAAAAACAACAACATTAACTTTTTCCCACGGTAGTCGATCCTACGTTGCAGGAACGACCCGGATTTATATCCGGCCAAGGATAGTTACTTCAGCAACACTTCTCCATACATTCATAGGGTATGTGTATGCTGTTACAACAATAACAACAAAAACATCTTTCGACTGAAATTTTCGAATTCCTTTTCCTGGCGTAACATACTATTCGTGTGGAGAATTTAGCTTCTGGAATTGCAGTAGTTGGAATGTTTCTGACTCTTGAATTTAAAAGTACATCATAGGAACTTTCCAAAGCATCTTTTATATATAATATTCAGGAAGCATTGGGAGTTTAGTTTGAAAATCCACATATGCATTTTTTTATTTTTATTTAATGTGGAAAATTAATTATTTAATGAAATGCAATTTCTTCAATAATTCATTTAATAATCGTTTAAAATTGGATTTTGATAAAGAAAAATTTATAACAAAAAAATGTTAGAGTAATAAGCCAGAGAGTTAATTTTTTTTGTAAGAAAGAACTTTAATTATTATTTATATTTTTTTACTCTTTTTTTATTTACTTTTTATTCTGTTCAAAAGGTAAGAAAGAAAAATTTAATTGAAGTAGTGACAAAAATTATTTTAATAAGCAGGAAGCACTGGGGATTTAGTTTAAAAATTCACATATTTTTTTTTTTTATAAATACATATATGTTTTTTATTTAGACGTGAAAATATAAAATTTCGTACAGTTGAGTTAAGAAAACAAAAAAATTCTTCAACCATTCATTTAATAATAGTTTAAAATTAGATTTTGATAAAAAAAAACCGATAGCAGACACATTTTTGAGCAATAAGCCAGAAAGTTAACGTTTTTGCAAAAAACAAAAAAAAATATTTTAAAATTTAATATGTAAATAAGGATTTTTTTAATCAGTTTAAAGGGCAAGAAATAAGAATTTTATTGAAGCACTGGCAAAAATTATTTTATAATCCTGGATTTTAGTTTGAAAATTAGCATTTCTTTAATCTGGAAAATATAATATTTCGTGCAGATGAGTTAGGAAAAAGAAAAATATTTAACAATTATTTTAATAACAGTTTAAAACTAGATTTTGATAAAGAAAAACTAATAGCAGAATAATTTTAGGGTAATAAACTAGAAGGTTTTGAGTTTTTGTTTTTACGTTTTTTTTGAAAAAAAACTTATTTTTGTTTTAATTAAATTTTTTTTTAATCTGATCAAAACCATTTTAATAATACAGGAAGCATTGGGGGTTTAGTTTAAAAATTCACATATTTTTCTATTTTTTATTTTATCTGAATTTATTTAATCCTAACTTCGTAGGAAGTTCTTTTGTAACATATTTTTCTATTGTAACTTATTTAATAATCGCTTGAAATTACATTTTGATAAAGAAAAATCGACAGCAGAATAATTTGTTAGCTATATTTCAGGCTTATTTTGTAAAAACAAAAAAAATTAAAATACTAATAATAATTTTTATTTTGTATTTGTACTTTTTGAATTTTTTAAATATTTTTCTTTAGGTATATTTTTAATTTTATTTAATACATATTTTAATTTTTCTATTTTTTAATTAAAAATATTTTTTATTTTTTCCCTTTTATTTTAAAATTTACAATTGAAAAATTACAATTTGTATAAAAGTACAGCAATAATTTATTAACTATCAACACCTCATCTTCAGCGTTTTATTACCGTATTATTTTCGGTTTTTCCGCATCATTCTTTACCCAAAGCCATATGAATTAAAGTTCCAAACTTTGCACAAAATTCAGAAAAAATCATCAAACTTTCATAAAGATTTCCAACTTTTTATATATTCTTTCTAAAGAACTTTGTAGTAAGCAGTATTCTAGTTCATTTAATTTTAGTATAAAATTGTGTTGAATTTTAATAATTTTTTTATTGATGATTTTATATGAAATACATTTTTAAGTGGGGAAAAGTTTAACACTGACACCAACTTTTCTTTTGAAGATTAGTTAAATTTAAATAAAAAAAAAATTAAGTGTAAAAATTTGTAATCACTAAGGGTGCGTGGATATTTTATTCATCAACGGATGTGCGTACATATATATGTTTATATACATACATATCGATGGTTTTCGAGAAAAGTGACATAATTCAAAAATACAAAATACTGAGTTGGGTCAGTTTTCTAGATAAGTGACGCGCCAATTCGATCACCTCACAAAACGACACTAACGCCATCTCTCAGAATTGCTTCAAGATTGGCTTATGACGCTTTTCCTGATAAAAATATATAAACTCTGTAGTTGATTTTTGCTTTTAACGGCAAAACTCCGAATTTTGAGTTAATTTTGAGTTATGTCGATTTTCTCGAAAACCATCGATATGTATGTATATGTATGTGCTCGGTATTACGTACTTTCTTCCTTGGCATTCTTAGCGCTGAAATTGAAAATTAGCAAAACGTCAATGTTTAACAAGCAGCTTCAGTAATTATTTTCCTAAAATCTTATCTGAAGAAATTTCATTTATTCATCTTGCATTTGGAGCATAATCACAAATGTTGCATACTCACATCCCATTTGTATGGGTTCAATTTATGAAATACATCTGACTCGAACTGCGGCAATTCATAGGATTTCATCCAAAATATTTAAATTGTGATAAAACTATTTGTTGTTGTTCTCGTGCATATTTCTTTTTTTCTTTGGCTAATTACTTACGAAATACAAAGCAAATCAACGAAAATGATTTTATTACGCGGGAAGGCGGGATAAATTATATTTTATTGAGGTTTTGTGTTTTTCTGTTATTTTCTGGAAAGTTGCCAATTTTATTTTAATATTTTGTTTTTGTAGAAAATTTATTTGAAATTTGTGTTTTTATTTCTCATTTTAATTTACCTTCTTTGCACTATACATTAACTTGCTAGTCATCGACTGCCAATAGACCGTGACCAGTTGCGGTCGATGGCGCCGCCTCTACCGCTGGCATTTGTCTGTAGTAACTTTTCCTGTTTAGCACACTTAGTAACGTGCGCAACGGTCGGTCGGTCGGTCGGTCTGACTATCTTGGCTACATTCTCCTCTTAAATATATACATATTTAAATACATACAAACGGCAAAATCTGCAGTAAATACACACATACATACGTTCTGATTTTCGTAGTTTCGACAGGTTCCGGTACTTTCGTGTGCAATTTCATATGAGCGTTGTTGTATTTTACACCAGTTCAGCTAAATTGCTTACACAAAGCAGTGAAGACATTTTGGCGCTTTGTTCGATAGCAACTAAAATTTGGACAGCACCGTGACAGACAGTTTTCCACGACTACGTACGAGTACCTTCATTGCATGTGAATAATAGGAAATATGGTACAAATTGTTATATGCTTATCGATAATACAAACACTCATATCTGCGTCTGCTTATTCACATTTTGGCTTTATTATAATTCATATTTACATACATACACACATATTTCTCTATGCACTTAATAGCGGAAACGCTAACTCTGAGGTAGCTAATTTAAATTTGTTTTTTAATTTTTCAATTTTACTATATAATTATATTCCTAATTAATACTATACAGAGCTGATTAAAATTATATTCTCATTATTTTTTCAATTTTAATTTTTTTATTTTATTACTTAAAATAACTTTTTCATTAATTTTTCATTATTACTTTTATTCGAGTTCTCTGACGCATCATCTGGTTTATGAGCCAATTACATTTACGCTTTGTACTTCAAATACATTTTTTTCAAAGCTTAAAAAGGAAATACCAAAGATAAGTTATCGCAAGTATAATTCATTTTATCATCACTCATGATACCGTTAAAACTTGAAGTGAAATACAAGAAACAAAGAAAGGAATGCACTCAAATTAGTGTCATTTAGTATACATATTTATAAAATAAAAATAATAAAAAAAAATATGTACATATGTACACTTGTATAATCACATGTTTGTTATCGGAATAGCATTGCAAAATTGTGTACTGAACCTTAAATACCTGTGTTTACGGATTTTTGATTTTGTTTTGATTAATATAGTACACCGTCGTCACCCTATTAAAATTTCTTATCAGAATTGTTACATTGACTTTTGTCCTTTTTAACAATTACATATACTTACGTTTATATGTAAAGGGTGTTTTTAGACGATAGATTTTTATGCATTTAACTTTCTCTAATATATTTAAATATCTTTTTTATAATTTGTAATTTTATTTTTCCCTTTTATTTTCCCTTTTCTGGCGTGCTATTAATGACCACAAAAGCTCACTCCCGTGACTTGTTTTCCATGAAAAGTCAAAAAGTTGTCGCTCTATGCCGATACATCAGCAGCATTGAATCACTTCGGCTAGAACTCCATACTAAGCGCTCCATATCACAAATTCCATATCTTATAGCTGAAGAAAGCGCTGAAAAACAAAGCGCCGCGTACGAGTAGTATGAATCATCTAGCTTTAGAAGCCAACATTCGTGAAATTGTTGCTTATATACGGCATCAACTTTTGAGCAAGGCCATGTTAAGTGATCCAAGTATTTAGGACATTGTGATTGATTCTGAAAATTGGTTTATTTGTAGGCTTGAATTTCTTACTATACTGAACAAATTTAGAAGCCAATTTTATAATTTTTAGATTTATTCAATGTTGAAAATTTTAGTGTAAGGTTTTTCAAAGTGAAATATCTGCGGTTTTTTGACATTTTTATATTTTTGTTTAAATTTTTTAAGATAACATATACTTAAACAATTTTTTTTCTGCTTTTATAAGTTTGAATTTCTTTGAATAACTTTGCGATTTATGCAATGATGAAAATTTTGGTATAGAGTTTTTTCAAGTAAAATATCTGCGGTTTTCTTTGACATTTTTCTATTTTTTTTAATTTTATGTTTTAGGATAAAATATATTTAAAATAATTGTTTCAAGTTTTTTTATTTGTAAGCTTGAGCATCTTATTATGTATACTGATTTTTTTTTAATTTTTATAATTTTGAGATTTATTAAATTTTGAAATCTTTGATATAGACGTTTCTTTATTAATATAGTTTTTTTCAACAGTTTTATAATTTTTACATATAACTTTTTTTGGATAAAAAAACACATAAAAAAAGTTTTTATTTATTGTTGATAATTTTTAAGAAAGGTTTTCGAATTAAAAAAAAAAAGTACTTTGTTCAAAGTTTTAGAGGCAAAAAAAATTTGTTTTGGTCGAAAGTTTTTGAGACAAAACAAAAATTTTGTTTGTTGAAAATTTTCGGCTTAAAAAAATATTATTTTTTGTTAAAAGTTTCTGAAATAAAATTTTTTTTATATTTTGTTGAAAATGTTTGAGACACAATTTTTTATTTATTTTTTGTTGAAAATTTTTGAAAAAAAGAAATTTTTTAACTTTTGAATAAACAAACTACAAGTTCTCAGAGTTTTCTCTTATTTTTGTCGTTAATAGCTGAGACTATGCGCAATAATCCCTGAAAGTTTCATAGTAGGATTCCCATAACTTTTCGAGCTATATTCAAATACGCTTACAAATGTACGTAGCGACATTTCGTTTGACTTTCGAACGGATGTAATATAGGAGCGCTTCGGTAAGGCAGTATTTTGATCTGAATTTTGGTATGACAAAGTGCAAGTTCTGAGTGACTCATAAGTCGCGTTGATTTTTAATTTTTTTTTTGTCTGGCGGCCTTGTGCATTTTCGACTCATACACAAATTTCAAGCATTTGTTACATGGAAAAAATGCATAATACCCGACAAAAAAGTTTGTCAAAAATGAACGTGAATTTTGAGCTACTTTAATATATTAAGCCAAATAAAAAAAGCTGGCAAGTCTCGCTGCTTCATTGCTCTTATGAGCATTAATGTTCCAATCATAGTGACCTTCAAAAAAGCATAACCGCTATCGTGATTTCACAACACCCTTTATCAGCAAATATTAAAGACTATCAACCAATTTACCTATACATACCTATCTATGCCTGTCCATGCTTATCTCTTATAGCAAAACATTTAATTTATTAGAACTTATGGTTTAACAACTTGATAAGTTCTATTTAATAATACAAATAAACGTACGTTTGTGGAAACACCTGCATATATGTACATATGTATCATATGAGTAATTCAAGCCACTGTCAAATGCATAATTAAAATATATTATAAAAAATATAATACAATGAAAACTTAAAACGAATTAGGCAGACAAGCTGAATATTTTTAGGCTGACTACTTTGTGGTACTTCAGAGAGAAGGCTTTCATATCGCATAAAAAGGCGTAAACCACAAATTTGTAAGGAAAGGGGGATGGTTTTTAATAAACAACAGAGCTTTAAAAAATTTTTAGAATAGCAAGAAAAAATAGGTAATAGGTTCAAGTGATAAAAATTTATCACAAATTTATAATTAATTTTTAAAGAGGTCTAGGAAGCTTGATTTAAAGCCATAAATTTTTCATAAAAAAACAACTCTTTAAGTATCCGAATACTCATTTTTGGATAAATAATAATATTTATGGTTACATTTGTTTTGCTTTTTGAAAAACCAGTAAATTTTATGATTTTATGGAATTTCATTTTATATGCATTATGCTTGCATTCCGCAAGGGTTGGTGTGCGACTACCATTCGGTAGGTCCTGTATTCGAAAACCTCGGCAGGCAATGCCAAGCCCCTGAGAGTATATTTGCCATGAAAAGGCTCTTCATAAAAACCATCTGCCTTTCGGAGGCGGCATAAAATTGCAGTGTTACGAGCAAATGTTACTAAATATTATTATTTTTTAAAATGTAACTGCTTAGAAACTTTCTAGGTGTTCGCACAAATATATTTGGGCAAAGGTATTAATTTTTCCGAATTGCTAAGGTTATGAATATTAATACAAATAGCTAAGAAAACGATATTGGTAGCTTTCGCTGTGGTATTTTATTCCTTTTTCCGGACTCGTTACGTTACGTCGGAAGAAATGTCATCATCTTAACAGGTCGAAAAAACTTAAATGTAATCATAATCATAATAGGTAAAAGAATATACAAGGTGGCGCAAAATTAATCATCCAGTTTGGTTTTAATTACTTATTCAATTACTGGCTTCTCAAAAAATTTGTTTTTCTTGGGCACACATTTTCATAAAAACTCGACCACACCATTTTTGTCTTTTTGCATTTTAGTAGACCTTGAAATGTTCATAAATTCTCGACTCAAAGTCCTCATCTCGTTTCATTAAACAGGTAATTGTTTTATTTTTCTGATGCGTAGGCATACATATACACCTACATTAAAGCATTTTAGAGTTGAAAATAAAAGAACAAAGGGTTTTATAAACCATTTCATGTTTAAATATATGAATGTAGAAAACCGGAGAGATTTATTACTTATCTAATTATTTTTGTAAATTGAGCAGGAAGTAATAAAGCTATGAAATATTTTGCTGAGCCCTTTTGATGATTTTTGACACGCCTAAATATCTAGAAAGTCTTAGAATAAGTGCATAGGTACGACTAGAGTTATTTATAAAATATTAAAAATATCTCACCCCTTTGATCTCTGTATTTTAGTTGCCGCATAAGCGGGCGTTACAAATCAAATATTACATCAGTTCTAATTTGGTATGAATTAGGCAGTAAAATATTTTAATATCTAACGTTAAAAATATGCCAAGCGACAATTTATCAGCAGAGCGGAAACAATAAATGCCAAACAAAGAGAAATAAAAGTGAAATGACAAATGCCAAATGAATTATTTGAGGTAAAAAGACGCATATATTTGAATGTGCCTAAGCCAGCAAAGTGTAGGGTTATTCATAATTTAAATCGAGCGCGTTGTATAAACAAAATATAGCTCATACGTTTGGGAAAAATCTGCAAATTGACTTCAGTCATATATTTACCTTTTTTGAATAGTTCCATCTACTGCGTCAAATAACTCTAGTATTAGGACTTAATGAAGGGGTTTGTCTCATATTTAGTTTTATTATTTTTTTAATCAAAATATAGTTCATTCTGCTACAAAAATCATCTAAATCCAAGCATCAAATTTGTCCAATTTACAAAAAAAAATTTTGATTCTATTTAAAATATGAAACTTATTAATTGGAATTTCTAGTAAAATTTCAAATTTGCTGTTCTATCGCCCATTGAATTTTGGTTTTATAAAGTGCAAGTTTCAAGTAGCTTAAATATATGTTGTAAAATAATGTGGAGTATTCGTTATATGAAGAAAATTCACATAATCGCCATGAAATATAAAATGATCGCCAGCACAAGAATAAACAAAAAATTGTCAAAAATCAACGTGATTTTTGAGCCACTTAAAACTTGCACTTTATTATATCAAAATTTAGTGAGCTATAAAACTGCATATTAGAAATCCTGATGAAAAGGTTTGAAATTTCGAGGAAAGTATGTTGATTTTTTTAAGTTTTCACATAGTTTGAAACTTCGATTTATTTATAATTTCTGGTAGAATAATCTATGTGTTCATAAAACTAATTATTAATGTTAAGCAAAAAACAAAAAAATTGTCAAAGAAGTCAATAAGTCGTTGTGTTATATTTTTGGAATGGAGTATAGTTTTTAAAAATAAAAAAAATCGGCGCATTTTTTAAATTTTTCTGCAATAAATCAGCGCGGTGAGATTTATCCGATTTAAATCAAATATTTGCTGTCCATTTCGAAAACAAATCAATGTTGAAAGTAATTTCAGAATTGCAGAAGTCCTCGTCCCAACTTTGTCCTGCTAATTTACACAAGCCTCTCTTGTGGCTTATTTTCTAGAATAAATAAGAAACGAATGGCAAAAATACTTAAATCTATGAAACTGATTCAAAAATAAAATTTCTTTTAGCTCAAGAGATTTTTGATGGGACTCACTGTATGATCTTCCACCACACAATAGTCGTCTAAAACTGATCTATATTTCCGCTCTTTGTTAGTTGTAGAAAATAACTGAGAATAACACTTAAGTTAAACTGCTCACAGGTCTATTTCTAGCCCATTTTCTCTGGTGCAAGCCTTAATATTCCCTCACGAATATAACCATTTTAACCTTTTTTTGGAAGCAGTGTCTTTTGTAACAGGAATGGGCATGTTGTATAAGATTGATATAAATAAGTAATAAAGTATGTTTGAAAACTAAAAAAAAATAATTAGTTCTAATTTTTACAAGCAAAATTTTTATTTTATGAACAAAATAAAACACTATTGAATTCAAAATATCAGGTCAGTCCATAAGTTCGTGCGTATTTTACCCATAATTTCACTTTTGTACGATTTTTGCATACAAAAAATTATTCGCGGAATATAACGGAATTTTTTATATTTTCCTTGATATTTGTGTATTCAACAAGTGATTTTAATCGCGGATAGAAGCACGTGTTGTTAAAAAATAAAATGGTCGTCCTGAAGTCTTTAACTCCGACGCCTTGCTCGAACTCGTGGAAGCTGAGAGTGAATGTGTGTTCTCAGCTGATGCAACGGCTTGAAAATGAAAGTTTTTTGAACCGTATCGTTACTGTGATTAAAAATGAGTATTTTCCAATAACCCTGTTCGTAAACGCAAATGGTTAGATATAGATGAAACACCAGAACCGACCCCTAGAGATGTCCTTCACGCCAAGAAGATTCTCCTGTCTATTTGGTGGGATATGGCCGGTATTGTTTATTACGAACTTCTGGAACCAAACCAGACGATAGCTGCTGATTATTATTCCCATCACCTATCAAACCTGAATGAGACACTTAACAAAAATCGACCGTCTTTAGTGAATAGACGCAAAGTTTTGTTTCACCATGACAACGAGAGACCTCATAACGCAAGGCAAATATTAGCCAAGCTGAACGAGCTGGGATGGGAGCTAATGCCGCATTCACCATACTCTCCGGATATTGCACCTTGTGATTATCACCTTTTCCGTGGACTTCAATCCCATATGAGTAACAAGAACTACTCCTCAAAAGAAGCTATAAAAAGGGATATCAAAGCGTATTTTGGCTCCAAGGACAAACAATTTTTTTAACAGGGAATTAAAAATTAGCCTAAACATTGGGAAGACATTGAAAATAATGAAGGAAAATATATTATTGATTAATAAATACTTTAAACATCTTTTTTATTAATTTTAAAATCACCTTTGAAAAGCGCACGAACTTATGGACTGACCTGATATATTAGGAAAAATCTTCGGAAAATATTTAAGGATTGATTCATCATGACAGCAAACAAATCGTCGCTTGTGATCGCTTGCCTAGATCCGCTGCACCTTCCAAAATTACTAAATTCTGCTTGCACAAATTAAAGAAAATTGGGCAGTAAAAGTTTGTTTCGACCGCAGAGTAGAAAGATAGGCGAAAGAAAAGAAAAGCATTGGCGGGGTGTGTTAAGGGGGCGTCAAGCACGATTGCACAAGAATTCGCTGACACAAATAAAATCGTTGAAGCGTTTTTTGACAAAATTTTAATGGTGCAACTTGGCCTTAAGGGGTTATACGCAGTTATGAAGCAAATAAAAGACGGGTTGTCAAGGATTTATCCTGAAGAAACTTCAGAATATTTTAATTTGAAAATTTTTGGCGGTTATAAAAGCATCCTTCAAGAACGTTACAAAATTTTTTATTTATGAAAATGTTGATTATAGAGCGCGCTGCAGGCGATTTCTGGAACCTCCTTTAAAAAAAGACGATTTACGGTGTACATCGTAATTCAGGATTGGATTATCTGAAATCAAAAAACCAAACAAATGTTGTTAATGTATTAGATTATCTAGTAATTAATCGTTCGGCTAATCAAAATAGTGAATTTTCACAAAATGGCAGCTTTTAAAAGAAATGATTTCGATTTTTACGTTCAAATTTGGCCGTAAATTGATTATAAAATGGAAAATAAGTATCAGACTTACAAAAGGAACGATTAATTACTAGAAAATGTATCTTTAAAGATTGAGTTAAAACGGTTGACCGATCAAACAAGCCGTTTTCGAGATATCGTGTACACCGACTTGAAAAATGCCGTTTTGAAAAAACACGTTTAAAGTTTCAATACCTATCTTAAAACGTGCCGAGGCATCTCTACATGTTTAGGTATAACTCCGAAAGTATTGCTTAGATCTACTTCAAATTTCGTGCGTATACTTTTGAATATATGTACATTACAAATAACTGCGTATAACCCCTTAAACATTTTATCTGCGATCTGCATTAGACATAAGGCTAGATCACCTGCTCTAGGTGATTTATTAAGTCACTGATTATACGATTACATAAATATGTATGTGAATTCATACTACTAGTTTAGATTTATTTCTGAATATCTATAAACATACATATATACATATATATTACCACTTCAATCGCTAATGAGCGTTTTTTCCATTCTCTTTCCATTACAGAGGAGCAAGAACGTGTGCAGAAGAAGACATTCACTAATTGGATTAATTCGTACCTCTCGAAGGTAAGACGATAAAAAACTCATGTAGACGACTTGTCTCAGTTTTATTAAAAAAAAGTTTGTTTTTAAGCGCTGTAATATGTGCACACTTGTATGTTTACTTTTTTGTGCTAATGTCAATGCATAAGTAATTTGAGTAGCTTTATTTGTTTTTAATTACATGCATTGTACTTTGTCGTTACCTTGAATTTATTGTTGTTGGTGCAATATCAGGGCATTAAACAGCATACTTTTGTAGATACTTTGCATATTCAGTGGAGTTAAAGAATGTGTAGACAATTTCAAAGCATTTTATTGTGTAGAAGTTTGCAGAGTTTGGATTACATTACTAATTTTATAGATATCAGTTGACGAAAGAAATATTCTTACGAGGCAATATCGCCTACTATAAGTATTAATCACATGGAATAAAATATCAAGAGGAAGGAATTCGATTCAATCGTCACTCCTATAAATAACTTATTCACAATGGTAAATATATCCAAATTTCTGACTGGTATTTGCTATATTCTGCGAGAATTTTCTACTCCACTCGAATGCATACCAATGTCCAGTACGTTGCAGTATTTCTCAAGCCAAAATAAACGCTCCAACTTAAGCAGCTGAGTTCGCATTTGACCTAAGTGCTATTATAGCCTAGACACTCGGCGGCGTTAATCGGGATTACCGGCGCAGTTAATTCTGATTAAAATTGAAGTGTGGCAGACAGTTGTTACGCGGACTAGTGAATAGCTGAGTTGCTTATTGGATAGTTTTATCAGTAAAATTTGGATCGCAGGCAACAAATTCGAATATTAGCTACCCTGATAGTAAGAAATAATTATTTATTTAAAAAAAATCTTGAATTTCAATTTCGCAATTTGTTCCGAAATATCGAAACAATTATTGATTTATCTTAAAAAAATATTAAAAAAAATTATAAATATGTTAAAAAGAAATTAATACAATATATTTTTTAAGAAATTAATATATATTAATTAACCACCTCGTGGTGGTTAGTTCTATTCTGAGTTAGACGTTTCTAGATGTGCAGAATCTTCCAAACATTTCCCATGTTAATTGAAAAAAATATATTAATTTCTTTTTAACATATTTATAATTTTTTTAAATATTTTTTTAAGATAAACCAATAAATGTTTCGATATTTCAGAACAAATTGCGAAATTGAAATTCAAGGTTTTTTTTAAATAAATAATTATTTCTTACTGTGTTTTTAAAACTGACAAAAAAATGTTCCCAAATATTTTTACAAATAAAATTAAAAAGTTTTCCCTAAAAAAATGGTTTTTACAAATACATACATATATTTTTTTCGAAAAAATAAAAAAAAAATTAAAAATATTTTTTTTCTAAAAACTTCAATTCTAAATTTTTTCTTTTCATTACAATTCTTGTTTTAAATACAATACATTTTTTTCCAAAAATTGTAAAAAAATTAAAAAACAAATTTGTAATATTTTTAAATACATAAATAAAAAAAAAAATTTTTAATATATATTTTCCTAAAAAATTAAATTTTTTTGTTTCAATATTAAAAAGAACTGAAGATATTTCGAAAAAACTCTATATAAAATGTATTATTATCTCATAATTATTATTTTTTTAATTTTATTTTTTTATATATTTTTTGAATACAAAAAAGAACCGAAGATATGTATTTTTATCTCAAAATTATGGCATGGAATCACTCTGTTGTTCAATGAGATTAATCTATTCTATTTACCTAAATGAACTTTTCATTTCCACTAAAGTAAAAAATAATAATAAGTAACTAAAACAATGCAATTTGAAGAACTTAATGTTTCTTTCCGATTCTCGAAATTGAAAAAGTCGAATTATATGGGTAAATAGTTTAACGAATCTCCGAACCCATTAGAATTGTGAAATGACAAATTGCAGATTTTTCAATCCGATAATATTTTTTTGTCTGGTAATTTGTGTAGTTGCTCTTTTACAGGGTTAAGGTCAAAACAAAATTTTTTTTTTCAAATATTTAGTGAATTTTTTAATTTCTTTATCTCAGTTAAAAATGGTTTTACTAAAAAAAAACTATTTGAAACTGTAAGTCTCTAGTTTTTAGCTCTTAGGTAGGTAGGTGAAATGGTTGAAGAGCCAGTCAGGCACTCCTCAAGTAGCACTGAAGCGCCGTTTTGATACTATTATGAGACCTCCAACAGGCAGATATCTTACAGCCAGCTAAAGCTGTTGATATAATGGTATAATGGAGATGATTGATGGGATTTAGGTTGGCGCACTGCGCAAGGCTGTCGAAGAAAGGAGCACGCAGTGATCTTAATCGTCTAGCTGCCAAAACCGAATATTCACAGAGAAAGTGCTTAACAGTCTGCTTCTCTGAAAGGTCCCCATAGCTTCAGCAATGAGGGTTAAATGGTAATCCTAGTTTTGAGTTCTTTTACCGAGCAACAAATATCATGCAATTAGAAGTAGCGTGAAAAAGTTTAGATTTTTTTGCATCCTTTTTTGGGCTCACATATTTACACAAATTTTTCCCGTCTAAACTTTTCAAAGGACCGACAAACTTGTTTATCCAGTTACAAATTTTTTTATATCCCTCGAAACGATCGGGCTTTGAATCGAAAAACAGTTTGTTTTTTCTCGACCATCCTTATCTCATCAACGAATGATCGCATGCAAACAACAGTTCATCGTTCGAGACTCCATTGCATTTTATTATTTCAAATTAAATTTTTGATGAACAGGACTTAGTCCTATAATAAAGAAGAAAAAGAAGAAAGTCATTCTCGCCCCTCACACTTTGAAATCGAAATGAAAAAAAATTTAAATCACGGATTGTAAAGCATCGCCATTCCAGTCACAGTTCAAAAGAGAGAATGGTCGATATCTCTTCAACCTTTTTGAATTTGGCTTGCTTTTTTCTAAAAACTAATTTTGAAAAATATTTCCACCCGAGCACATTTTGGGTTTTGTGTATGAATTCACATGAATTCATCATAAATAAAAAATGACTATCAGTAAGAAATTAAAAAGTGCACATATTGTTTTCTTGTATAAACATACAATATTCATATTTTCAAAATAAGAAAAAAAATATCCAATGCACACTCGCACAGTAATTGCATGCTGTTTGAAGAAATACAAATTTTCGTAAATGGAAAACATTTAGTTTCACTCTGAGTCAGCAAAGGTTTCTTTAATTTATTTATAAATTGAAAATTCAATGGAAATTTGTCTGACGGCAGCGATGACTATGCGCCAAATATTACTTTCCCCCACCTAAAAAAGGAAAAAATAAAGAAAGTAAAAGCAAATTAAAAATATGAAATTACACTTTTAATGCTAATAAAAATTTTTGTACAGTATAAGAATAGAACAAAATCGAACAAATGGGCAAATAAACCAATAAACAGCCATGTGGAAGGCATTTTGCCAATAGAACCGTTTGCAATGCGAGCAATTGGACATGCGAAAAGGCTGAGTGAAAATTTTGAAAGTGCATTGTACTTACGTGCTACTTACACATGAATATTCATGTGTATTTGTATTTGTATATAGAGAAATGTTCTCATGAAAATAAGAGAAAAAAAACAACGCAATAATGGCCAAAAGCAGAGTCATGTATTTATTCTAGAGAATGACCACAAATTCGTAATATTTTCGTTGCTCTCGTGTCTGCTCCGGACACGTTGAAGGCTGTGGCTGCGTCTGTGGCTCTGTTGCGGCTGCGGCTGCATGCCTTGATGACTACAAAAAAATAAAACGAAGTAAAATGCAATATTGTCTGCAGAGACAATGCAGCTGGCGGTTTTGTAAGGCTTTCGAGGTGAAACATAGCAATAAGGAAATGTAAGAATGCGCGAAAATGTTCCATGTACAAAGCCAAAAGTAAACAAAGCGAAAAGTTTGAAGCTTCGCAAATACACACTGAAGTACTCTTGGCCTAAAGACTACGTGGACCAGTCTAAAATTAGCTCATAGTTGCAAGAAATCGTACACACTCTAGGGAATAGCTGCTTCCAAATGGATGCAAGTACGAGTATAAATTTACATTTCTCTTGAGTGAAACAAATCAAAGTGCTATTTAAAACGTTACACAAATGTACATATGTGTGTACAGTATGTCTAGGGAAAGTGTGACCGGCAAAATTCAATTCAAATGGTAATGTCTCTATATATACTTGTACACCTCAAAAGGTCCGAAAATGTCACTTATATCTGCAGCAAAATATTTGAAGAAGTCAAAGATGATCATAGATAAATGGGTGCTTACACCCTTTTAGGGTGTTTGGGCGAGTTCTTCCTCCTGTTTGTGGTATGCGTCTTGATGTTGTTCCACAAATGGAGGGACCTATTTTTTATGAGGAGCTTTTTCATGGCAGAAATACACTTGGAGGTTTTCCATTGCCTGCCGAGGGGTGACCACTTCATTTTGGTGTTTATCTCCGAATTCCGCATGGTAGTGGTAATTTCTACGGGGGCTGCATTGGTACACAGAAATTAAGAACATCGACAAAAAAAATACCTTTCGAAGATCGGAAGATCATTGAAGCTGTTTTAAAGAAAATGTATGCAAAAACACGATTCGAAAATGTCTACGTGCAGAAGACCTCAAATTCTAGAGCACAGTGAAAAAATCGCTGTTCTCATTATCACACATTAAAGAAAGACCTGCATGGGCTAAAGCAAATTCATAACGGAATTGGGCATACGTTATATTTACTACTGAAACTTCCTTTTGGGTGAATAGTTAGTTGCATACGTCGGGCCTGGTGCACTGCTGATAATCGATAACGCCAATGAACTGTTAAAAGCATCCAATTAAGGTTCATGTTCGGGGCAGCTATTCCGGCAAAGGATTTGGCCGTTTAATTGTGTTCACTGAAATTTTGAATACAGTTTTGAACGGGTGACCTAAAAATCAGAATAAATGTTGGTTTAGGATCGGATCTCCTTCTCCCGCCGAGCCAGATTTCGATCTGTTAATAGTATTGTAATTGCTCCAGCTAGTACTGGTAATGATAAAATAAATAATAAAAATAAAATTTACTAAAAAGCATTATTACCGCCACCTGAGAAGATGTTTGGAAGAACTTACACTAGTTTACACCAAAAATTGTCCTCGACCAAAAAGCGGTTTTTAAATTAATTTGAGGTTGCTGAAACCAAACATGAATTTTATTTTTTTTTCAAAGAACGGTTTCCGAGATATTCCCAAAAAACCTGTTTTTTTGGACAATAGTGCAGCTCTGTTAAAAGTAAAAAAAGGCATTTTTGACGTTTTTTACTAAATTATCAAAGTTTATTAACTTTTTTCTGGAACAACAAATTTTTGTATATCGACATAAGATAGGTTTTCTGAAAGACAATTTTGTCACCTACATTTTAAGCTTAAGTTTGTCTGAATCGACGAAAAATTGTAGAAGCAGGATAACAAATATGGACAGCCAAACAGTTATCAAGGCAAATTCGGCTGATTTTGAGCCAATTTCAATTCCACAACTTTCGCAGAAGCTAACACAAAGTATGACTATGAAGATGTGAAGCCATTATAGCTAGTGGTGGTGACTGGTCCATACAATGCAGTTTGTTAGAATTGAATTGGTGAAAAAGTTTCTAAATTATGGCGGTCACACTTCTATTAGACAGAAAGTACATATGTACTACTATGTCTATGTGATAAATTTTAGTGTGTCAGACAGGAATGCGTAAATACTTGTCATAGGAAAAGAGTTGTGGATAAATGAATCACGGTTTAGGTGTGGTCTTTTTTCCGTTATATGTTAGGAAGAGATGATAAATAAGCCATTTGAAAATATCCTCTTGAAAGCAAATTCTCGAAACTTGTGCTTCAAGCATGAAACATATATAAAAAAAGTGGGCACATTTGTTTGTTTTCATAGCGGTCGCCAGTAGGCAGTCACAATTATCGAAACTCCACTTGTGGTTCGCCTTTAAAAAATCTTTTCCCAAAAACAGAACGCCCGCCGGTGAGTCGCCATAAAATTTAGATCGCCTTATTTGTATGAATAAAAAGCAGGCGCAAAACAAAGAATATATGAAAGGTCATATCTGTATAGTTCTGCCCCTTCAACTCATGAATCTCTCTGCACGTGCTACAAATTACAATTTACTACTCATAGCATTGATTTCTAGCTAATTTCTTCTGGCCGAAGTTGACCCTAATGTCTAACCCTAAACATCTTGAAAGATTTTATTAGGGAGGAGTGGAGAAGATTACTGTCGAAGATACTATTGAAAATGGTAAACTCTATATCCAATGGATTTAAAGAAGTGTTGAAACATCGTTGGTCCCCCACAAACTACTCCAAAAGTTCATACTGTTTGAGAGTTTTTTGAATATTTTAAATTTTCTATAAGCGAACCAAGGCGCACTCATTAAAGTTGGTAGCACTAGACCAACAACAATATTTTGTACGTTGGATTGTCAAAGCAAAGTATTAGCAAAGTAGAAAACAAAGAATGATTTCGGTGTGTCCATGTGGCTGTCAGCACAAATCAAACAAGGCGTTTGGGACGCGGACAAAATCCTTCTATATATTCAACTTTGTCAATGCTTTGCTTTGACAAAAGCCTTGTTTCATTTGCGTAGAGCGTAGACTTTTGGAATTTGATATTTTTGGGTTTCAAAAAAAATCTATTGTTCTATTATAATTTGTTAATGGATGGATCTAAAATGAATTATACATTTCATTTAATAAGTTTAATATCGTTATATAACTAAAAAAAATTAATTACGGTTGAGGACGTTTCTTTTCGGATTTTTCTAATTTTTTTTAACTTTATTGTGCGAAATCGCACAAACCCTTCGGCCTGACAGCATAGCTGCACGATTCCTATCTTTAAAAAAGATAAGCAACTGCTAGATAACTACAGGGGATTATCTTACTTAGCTCCGTGTTAAAACTTTTTAGCTGAAAAGGCTAAAAAAAAGAGCTTTTTTATGTTTTGCCGACCTGACAAAAGCATTTCATAGGGTTTCGCTTAAAGATGTAAATACAATTTTAAAAACGCAATTATGACAGCAATGTTCTGGCAGTAATTAGAAATCCCAACACTGAAAACACCACTTCTGCCAAGACTAATAATGAAATATCAACCCGAATACCAGTGGCAGCAAGTATAAGACAAGGCGACAACTTAAGTCCTATCTTATTCAATCTGTTAATGAACGAGATAATATCTGCTGTAAAACCTACACGGGCAAGAGGATATTTGCTGGCAAATGAAGTCAAGATAATGTGTTACGCCGATGACGCAGTTATAATGTCGCACAATGAAGACGACCTTCAGCGGATGTTGTATGCCTTGGAGAAAGCTACCTTTGCATTTAATAAGGTGTAAGCTCGTACAATATGGAATTGGGTACCATAAATATATCAACGAAAGAATTCTCAGCTGAAATAAACAACCGCATGAATAAAACAGCACGATTCTTTGGATGTTAAAGCGATGTAATATGGCAAAATAAGCATCTAAGCGTAAAGGAAACGGCAAGGCAAGAATTTATAAAACATGCGTTCGACCAATACTCATTTATGCTGTTGAAACCCGATCAGATACATTTGTAACACAACAAACAATGAACGAGGTTGAACAAGGCAACATCTCCTGCGATCAATCATTGGACATAGGTACTCGCAGAGATCTTATGCGTAACGAAACGATTAAAGGGTTATGCGGGAAGGGATTAAAGGCACGTAGGGCTTTTAGTTTGTGAATCTGTTCAATTTAGTTTTCCTGGAAGGCACACTTGTAGATTGCCACTTTCCTTTTTGCGGCTAGTAATTCTAAAATGCCTTAGGGATATCGTTTTTTTTAATTATTGTTTGTTTGTTTAGCTACTAGTGGAGGGACTTATCCAACCAGCTTTTTTAATATGTGTTGTTAGTTTTATTGTCTCATCTGCAATATCGTCTTCGCTGGTAATTGTGTCGGTAAAGCCTATCTAAGTATTGAGTTTGCACTTGATTTTGGCTTGCCATTTACATACATAAAACTGGGTGAATGGTCCACAAGTATACCATCTTCTACTTGGACGAGATGGTTTAGTATATGTTTGATCACGCAGAAGTGTATAATAGCGAGAACTTTCTAGGGGTCTGAGAACAAATAGGTTAGATTTCCTGTTTCGAGAACTGAAAAAAGTTGTAAATTTTAACTTAAGAGAATTACTTTGCAGGGGAAGATTTCGATCCAGTAGTATTCAATATGTATATACTACTGCAAAAATGTAACAACATGCACCTAATCCAAAAAGAAATTAATTGTAGATTTCCCCACTTTCCCCACTAATTTAATGCGACGCTGAAGGCTGGCAAACGATTAGCTCACTCCCAGCTATGTAGCCGCATTGAAAGGTTAAACAGCTGAGTGGTAAAAGTACTATTAAATAGAAGCATACCTATGTATACACTATACATAACTAGCACATACATACATAAGTATGTTGATGTGTGCACAGTAGATTGCATGCCATGATAAAGTCTTACATTAATTTTTTTTCCCATTCACTCGCTAAAATTAACTTCGACTGAGTCGCGCCTGCAGTACTCGTATGCTTGCGGCGTTTTAATGCAATTGTGGCGAATGCCGGCCGGCCGGTAAACACAAAACCGGCACGACCGCTAACTCTACACACGCGCCCCTCCTCACTTCGGCCATGCTCGTGTACTTGAGTTTAGACCGGTATTATAGTTTACTTGTATAGTAGTTGCAAGCGTGCACTCGTTGGCACTGATAAATAAATATGCACGCCTCTCTTGCGATACACTTCTGATAGACGTTTATACCGGTGCATACCTACATTTAACACTCACGAGTTAACTTTATTTGAAAACGCAATGTTGGTAATGCTAAAATGAAATTGCATATTCTTTTGTGCATGAATATGCATTTTGTTGGCCGACATACGCACTTACTATTTTATACTGTAGCCTCTTTACATATTTATGTATGTATGTATGCCTATTCGCATTATTGGTGCAGCATACAATTTGTGTGCAAACCAGTTACTTGGCTTCAAACATGCAGTTGGTTGCTTGCTAAATTATTATACGTACGTTTGTATGTGAATACATTAGGATGGATTTTAATTTCTCTTAAAAAAATTTACCAAAAAAGAGTTAAATTTTTTTTTTTGGAATAACATTTTTTTTGTTTTTAATTTTGGTTTCAGGGTCGTCTTATACTTGTATCAAAACTGTTAAACTGTTTTTTTTTTCAAAATTTGGGTATAATTTTTTACACATTTATGAAAAAAAAATTGAAGGAGGAGATTAAATATATATTTAATATCGATATGTAAACCCTTTACACCAAATTTATGGAAAATTGCATAGTTCCCATGGGAATTCATGGGTAATTTTTAAAGTGCCGGCGGTACAGGAAAGTATTAATAAAAATTGTCATTGCAAAAAACTTAGGCTAGGTCTTTGGATCGACGTTTTTAAAGTCAACATGACTCAGGTGATTGGTCGAATTCAGTTAAATTTACTCAACAGAGTAATAGGAAATTAGAACTTTCGGAATCGTCTCATCTAGCGAAGCGGCAAAGAAAATTTGAATGATGCCAAAAAAAAGACTTTCATTTGCTTATTTTAATCCATTTTGGTCCACCTCTATTGTACATGACCCAGGTGATTAGTTGAAGTCAGTTAAATCGGGTCTGTAGAGTCATAGAAAATTATACCTTTCGGATCCGGGTGAAGCCACGACGGACATTTGAACGATGTAATTTTCCATATATATTGGCAATCATGGGTCTTTCAACAGAAAAAAAACAAAAACTAAAAGAAGTTCGAGAATAAAGAACCTTTCAGAAGATGCGCCTAGATGTTGTTTTAAGATAAAAAATGTAAAAATTTTGATTCTCCCAGGTTTCACTCGAGATGTCGATGTTGAAGATTCAAGTTCAGCCAGTCCTTTTTCTATCCTCGACAGAACCAGTTTCTTTTTTTTTGACGACCTTTGAATTGTCGACTCATTCGGACGATTATTTCCAAAAAAAAAGACTAATTTTGTGTTCTTAAAGATCGACCATTTTCATAATAAGTTTCAATAGCTTTAACACGTTGTTCTATCGTGTAAAATTGTGCATGTGCCTACTTAACAAATGCCAAATATGACCAAAAAAAAGGTACCGTCTAGGAAGCATTCACTACTGACATCTAGGCGTCACTTTCGAAAGACCCTTTACCTAACACACAGCTAGCTAGCTTTATTCCATTTCGACCCACTCCTATTGGAAAGCCCTGCATGCAAGAACAGAAATATGAGCATTGGTTTGTTGCATGCCGCATATTAATTTGCATCAGTAAATGCCACAAGCAGCATGCCTTTGTGGTGTATAAATATTTGAATATGTATGCATGTTTGTTTGTGGGCATGTGCGGGGGGATATCGCTCACTTGGCACGTCGGTAATCATTTTATGGACAAGTTAGTGCATTGGCTTTGTCAGCTCGGCGATAATTATTGTCCAAACGAGTTGACTCGCTCCTTATGTAGGCCCACATCTACATACGTCGATATGTTTGCTTGCGTGCAAAGAAATATTACTGCCGCTCCTTGTTTAACATTGCGGTTTTAACACGTTTCTTTGCTGGAAGTGCGAACGGATGTTGCAGACAAATTGTTAGATTGACAGAAGCCAAAGACGCAAAATGCATTAGCATCCGTTCCTTGCAATGTTTTTCGAAAATTCCCTAACGGTTTATTGAATAAAAATGTATTTTCATCAGCCATGGCCGCTCGCTCACATAAAATGTGTTGAGATGCCTCATCGTTCTCCAGACTTAGTCCGCAATATGTCCAAGTAGACAGACCCATCACGTGCAAATGTGATTATAATCGACAACAACCAGTTGACGTCTTAAGTGGCAGAAAAATCTACGTTAGGTTGCCTATGAGAGGCCTCGCTAGGGAGAGAAAAAAATCGTTCCTGAAAAAGGAAGGAAAGAAGATAAAAAAAGGGGATCGGAGGTATCGAGATTGAGGATTATGAAGAACAAAAACGGAACGATGACTAATCACTAATCGTGCTTCTTCTTTTTCAATGGCGCGATAACCGCTTAAGCCAAGTCCTTCTCCACCTGATCTTCCCAACGCAGAGGAGGCCTTCCTCTTCCGAATACTTTCAGAGCCGGCGCGTTTGTATCCATTCGGACGATATGATCCAGCCAACGAAGCCGCTGTATTTTTTTCGCTGCACTATGTCTATATTGCCATAAAGCTCATACAGATCATCGTTCCGTCGAATGCGGCACTCGCCATCGCTAACGTGCAAAGGTCCAAAAATCTTTCGCCGAATCGAACTGATAAAATTAATCAGATGGTCAATATTTACATCTGCTATATCCAAAGCGAGCGCTAAACCAACTGCACTTAGCGCTGCTGGAACAGGACAGCTGAGGCACCTTCTTCCCTAGGTATGCATGCTTGGACCCATTTTGTGGCTGTTGTCGATAGGATGAGATGTTATGGAACAAGACAGCTCAGGAGAAGGTGCCTCAGCCGCAAACTGGGCACGAGTATGCCTACCTATCGGAGAAGGTGCCTCAGCTGTCTTGTTCCAGCGGCGCTAAGTGCAGTTGTTTTGGCGCTCGCTCACAGTTTTGTTAGCCTTAGTAGTTCCCTAGAGCGTCTTGGATTAACACGTGGCCAAAAGGATCTCGCGAACTTACAAGTGTGTGCACTTTCCCGGCTTTCGCTGAGTTGGCACGAAGCTCACCTTTTCAGAAACAGACAACAGGAAGTCAAGGGCATCCCTATCATCTAGTATCACCGGGAAGCCGTCTTACAGACTCCTTGTCTAGCTAACTTATCCGGCCAGCGGTTTTCCGCAGTATTCCTGTAATCAGGTATACAAATGAGTCGGATTTCAAAAAGTTCTGATGTTGTGGAAAGGGAAGCTAGGTTTTCCCGACCAATTTCAAATGCACCATCTCAATTTACGTTTGGCAGTCGAAGTAAATATTTACTTTCTTGTCAATCAGCTGTTTCTATGATTGAAGGCGGGCTTTCTCCAACCAATTTCTGCTTGGCTGTAGCAGTAAATGTTTACTTACTTCACAGTTGTTGCACAAGTGAGCAGCTAATCAGCTATTTCTACGATTGCGACAACCTCCGCTTGAAGCTCTTTCGTCTGGTCCGGTAGCCCGAAATCGAGTTTGATGTGAAGCTCCTCGCAAAATACCGTCAATCCAACTTTGAACCTTACGTGAACAGGTTGGCCAGGCCCTGTCTTCAAACGCTCTACCCCGTCCACCTTTCCTCCGAAAAATCTGGTTCTCACATGCAAAGTTCTCGAGTCATCCACGATCTCAAAGATTACGTGACTTTCACTCAAAACGCGTCAAAAAGCTTGTCACGATGTGTCAAGCATAAAATCACGCATTTTATCCGTCGTTAATTCAGAGTGCAACACAAAGCTTTTATTGCTTTTATTGCTAAAATGTGAACTTATAAAAAAATTTCAAAGCGAGAATTTCGTCATACTGATTTGGTTTATTACTTTGTTTTATTTTATTTTTTTAATTATTATAAAATATATTTTTTTTCCACTCAGCAAAGAGAGTATCTTAATTAAGGCCACATCACTGACGTATGTAGATAAAGATGCAGATACGCAATGTACATATGTATGTATGCAAATGTGTGTATGTGTATCAATAAATGTTTGAATAAATATTTTGGTGGTAGTATAGTGAGACTTATACATGCACATGCGCACACACATACTTATATGACTAAATTTGTTAAGCAAATAAAATTACACAACTGAATTTCAAATGCAAATTTTATTCACCAATTGACACTTAACTAACTCAATAGCACAATTTGGTTCAGAACAACAACAACAACAAGTAGGAGCAAACATCTGATGACAAGCTTTTGTATTTGTGCTACATAAATTTAATTGTGAATTTGTGATATACAAATGTAGGGTGGAGCAATTTTTCAGACCTGAGTATCATCCAGCAAATTTGAAGAAAATACAAAACAAACCACGTAAATGTGATTAAAATTTAGCTGCGCCGCGAAATAAGCTCGTGTGTGCAGAAGCATATGCACATATCTATATACATATATATATGAAGGTATGTGCGAACTTGCTGTTCCAAATGTGTTTACATAGCTTGACAGTTGCGCGGCAATTTGTTTGAACTTCAGAAAATCCAAACATACATAAACCCATAATCAAAACAAAAATCAAAAACCAAAAACAAAAAGATCTAAACTTTATTGCCTGCCTTTTTACTTTTTTACAGTTTGTTTATGGGCGAGTTCAAGGTGAGCGCGTCGAGCCGCTTGTTCGGCGTTGACGGGCTAAAGTTTTGTTTTTGGCTTTTTTGGTGATTTATGTATGTTTGCCTGCGTGTGTATGCCATCTCAGTTTCAATGAATGTGCCGGTGCTATAAAATTTTTTGTAGCATACTTAATTTTCGACTGTCCAGCTTCGGCTTGGTTTCAAAAGTTGAATGTTAATGCAGAAATGATGCCAGCTAAGCCATGGATGCATGATTAATTTCAACTTGAAAATGTAATATCATGCGAAAAAAAAGAATGTGTGATTATTTGGCTTTAAATAAACCAGCGACCGAAAATAACCATTTTTTTTCAATAAAAAGAAAATTTAAAAGTTCGAAAAATCGAAATATCATACAACAACTTGGAATATGTAAATGGTGGCGCACAATTAATCACCCTAGAAAGATTTATAATTTTTGCAAATGGCGTCGTACGTCAATCATATTTAACACATGTGCATTAGACAGCTGCAGTAGGCAAACAAAATATAATATTTTTTTTTTTAAATAATAAAAAAGGGAGTCAAAAATTGTCAAAAATTTTATGATTCATTTTGAGCCACCTTGCATGTACATACATAGCTATGTACATACATATGTATATGTGCATATTTTTTTACTTTTATGCATCTTTCGCGATTTAAAAACTTTTGTGCTTTCTATAAAAAAATATTATTAAGAATGACATTTCAATTTATAATTAATCGCTCAGAAAACACAATCACATATCGAGTAAAATTTTTTAATGAAAAATAAAACTTCTTGTTCGAGTCATAATTTTTTCGCTCTGAAATAATAATTTGTTGATTTGCTTTGTGAGCTGTTAGTTTTTGATCAGAAACAAAAGTTGTTTTTTTTATCAGAAATAATAATTTTTGTGTGAGTTATTTTTTTTAGCAGAAATAGTAATTTTTTTGTGAGTTATTTTTTTGTTCAGAAGGAATATTTTTTTGTGAGTTATAATTTTGATAAGAAATTTTTTTTTTCTTAGTTTTGAATTTTTTGTTGAAAATTATAATTATGAGCTATTTAATAATCAAACATAATTTTTGTATGAATTGTAATATTTTTAATCAGAAGTAATAATAGTAATAGTAATAGTAAAAGGCGGCCGCCGTAGCCGAATGGGTTGGTGCGTGATTACCATTCGGAATTCACAGAGAGGTCGTTGGTTCGAATCTCGGTGAAAGCAAAATTAATAAAAACATTTTTCTAATAGCGGTCGCCCCTCGGCAGGCAATGGCAAACCTCCGAGTGTATTTCTGCCATGAAAAAGCTCCTCATAAAAATATCTGCCGTTCGGAATCGGCTTGAAACTGTAGGTCCCTCCATTTGTGGAACAACATCAAGACGCACACCACAAATAGGAGGAGGAGCTCGGCCAAACACCTAACAGAAGTGTACGCGCCAATTATTTATTTTTTTTTTTTTAATAATAATGTTTTTGAGAGTAAGCTTTTTGATCAGAAATAATAATTTTTTTGAGCGTTAGTTTTTTGGTCAGAAGTAATAATTTTTTTTGGGTGGTTATTTTTTTTAGAAGAAATAGTAATTTTTTTGTGAGTTGTTACTTTTCTGTTATCAATTATTTAGTATTCATTTTTTTTGTGAGTTGTTATAATTTTGAACAGAAATTTTTTTTATCTTAGTTTAAATTTCCGTCGAAAATTATGATTATTTTTTCGAACTATTTGTTTCGTCGAATAATTTGTTTCTTTCTAAACTGCAAATTAATTTTTGACTTTTATTTTATTGTATTTTTCGGCAGATTTAAAAACTCAGAACGCCGCATATCAACCAAGCTCACCTTAACTCACCTTTTACATGCATAGATACATAAGAAAATGTGTCATTTTAAAGCACGGCGATTTATTGAAAAGATGAGACAATTTATTTATTTCTCATTTAAATAATTTTGATAACATTTTTTATAAAAGTGCATATGCATATCCTATTGCATTCTACTTCTAAAACTATATAAAGCCAAGTTTCCACAAATTAAAGAAATAATAATAATTTCCATCGATTTTACAAACTATTTGATCAGAATTCTGAGGAAAATTTATAACTCATCGAACTTTGGTGCAATTTCGAATTGGCTCAGAAATCACGTTGATTTTGACAATTTTTTTTTATTGCGGATTTGCGCATTTTCTCTATATAAGGAATGCTCGAAATTTTTGTTATTCGTAATACGCCAGAGGCTGTCTATGGAGTTTAAATAATTAACAGGAAATATATTGCCTGTCAAATTCGGCTAGTTGCATCTATGACGCCAACCAAATGGAAAAAATGGTCTTCAATTGAAGGTATCAGGTTTTCCTGTAGCTGTTGGTATTTAATTGCGTTCACATTTCCATCTATAAAGGCAAGGTATTCTTACTATAATTACGTACAGCATGGAGAAAATTCCTCTAAATTATCCTACTCACTATCTGACATATTAATTAATTTTTTTTAATTTTCCATGGATTTTCGGGATTTCGTTATTACAATTTCGGTATCCTGAGATATTTATTCTTCAACAATAACTTAACTCGAAAAAATTGCACTATAATTTTTTTTAATTTTCCATGGATTTTCGGTATTTCGTTATTACAATCTCAGTATCCCGAGATATTCATCATTTTGCAATAACTTAACTTGAAGAAATTTGCAACACTGTTTCTTGAAAAGCACTATTACAATATAAAAACTTATAAATAAAAGGGTGTTAAATAAACTTTTTTAAATTAAAGTCAAAATCATTTCTTTGTGTTTTTGCTATAAAATCGAATTGTTAATCCCGAAAATCTCGGGGTTATTTGCAATAAGACAAAAAAGCTTGGATCTCTAGTCCCTACATAGGAAGTATATTTGTTTGTTTTTCCGCGAACTTCACTTGGTGCACATTATACTTATATGTGAACTTTATGCGTAAAGCAATGCCACTTTGTTGGTGCACTGCTGGCTATGCGTTTACAAACTTCCATAAGAATGCCAGTTTTGTCTCTGTCGTCATGCAATTTGCATACCTTGCAAACAATGTTGTCCAATTATGCATCATGTTAACCTTTTATATCAGCAAGTCACGCAGTCTCTGTACTTTTTAGAACAATAAGTTTGGCAAATAATGCCGTTAAATGCTGTCTTGCAAACTTTTTGCTAACTAAGGAAGTATAAATATTTCTTAACTATTGCCGTTTGCATTAAAATGCCTCTATTTGCTATTTGCTAATTATAATCGTTTATTACACACCGTCTAATTTATTTTTCTTCTTTTTCTTTAATATTTTTTAGCGTGTTCCACCGCTTCGTGTTGACGATATAATCAACGATTTACGCGATGGTACCAAACTTATTGCACTTTTGGAAGTGCTATCCGGCGAACGTTTGCCCGTGGAGAAGGGTCGCGTTCTTCGGCGTCCGCATTTCCTCAGCAATGCCAATACAGCCTTACAATTCTTAGCCAGTAAACGAATCAAGTTGGTGAATATTAACCCGGCAGATTTGGTGGATGGGAGACCACCAGTTGTGCTGGGTCTGATATGGACCATCATATTGTACTTCCAGGTAAGTTGAAGTGTTTGAAAAATTCGATTATCTTAATAAAAAAGTAAATATATTTAATTATTTTTCTAAAGCACCCTGTAAGTGCACCATTATTAAATAAGTATATTTGTTGACGAAAATTGAAAACTCTACCGAATGCCTAGAAAAGCTCTCTAAAAAAATTAATCTCTTATAGTTTATTCATAGTCAATTACAAACACCCTACATACAGAGTGAACCATATGGTGTTTTTTTAATCATATAGTATGCTATTTTGATAGTGACAGCTTTTTTCTGCTGAAAATTATTATAGAAAGTCAGTATCAAATAAATTTGTGCGGGATGAAATGAATCGCTTTACGCTTGAGCAACGTCGGGAAATATTGTAAACTTCTTTCCAAATTCAAAGTAGGCAGCCCTAACAGTGTTTTTATTGAAAATAAATCAATCAAAACTGATGCATCTGGGAATCAGAAAGACCTCACGTGATCGTCGAGAAACCAATGCATTTTCAGAAAGTGACGGTTTGGTGTTGATTTTGAAGCGGTGCCATCATTGGCCAATTTTTCCTTCAAAATGCTACTAGAAATGCCATTCCGATCAACGGTGAGCGTTTCACAGGGATGATAAAAGATTTTTTGTGGCCGAAAATTGAAGTCATTCATGGACTTGGACGATCTTTGATGTTAGCATAGCCTATACCATTGACAGCCCATACCATAAACGATTTTTTGTGCGGACAAGTTCGGTAATCGTGTTATTAGCCGTCTCGGTGATGCCAATTGGCCACCCTGGAGCTGCAATTCCATACCGTTAAATTTTTTTATAAGACTACGTGAAGGAACGATATTGTGCGAACAATCCTTTAACGGCAATCCTAAACCGTCACCAAGATCTTGAAAAACTGGGTTAACAGGATGCGCTACTGCGAGGCCAGCCGAGGCAGTTACATGAATGAATGTTTGGTCTTTCGAAAAAAAACTAATATAGTAATAACAACTGAAAAAAAATTTATTACATTTTCTTTATTTTTTGAAAGTTTTTTGAATTTGTAAAAAGAAATTAATATATGAACCACCCTATATTTAGTATACACTCAAATACGGGACGATCCACATCAAACGGAACAGATCTATTGTTGCTGTAGCAGCATAAAAATTCCCATATACATTTACGGGGAAAGCTGCTGAAATGCCAGCCCTTGGCTGGATATAAATCTGGGTCGTACCAGTTGTTGGAACAGATCTATAGTCCAAATTGGCGCAGTAAAAAGAACTCACTTAAAGGGATTATGTTGAAAAATAACATAAATTGTACATGTGTACAAATGCAACCCTGCCTACAAAAATTAAGTACATTTACTTTCTGGACAAGCCTCGTACATAAGAAGGGCTGGCTCTCTTCGTCTTGCAAAGCACTATGCGCGTGCACTGTAGAATTTTGCACTCAATGAAATGACATAAAAAAGATAAATGAAAAACTATTTCCAATTGCTGCAAAGTGGGCGACACATTTGTATTGACAGGCCGTGAAAAATGCGACCCTCTGTCAGGGGCTTGTTGTACCTTTGCGGCGTGCAATGTGAATAGTAATCTCGCACTTGTGCATACTTCAATATAGGTTTTTTGCATTCCCTGCCATTGTGCAACCGGGTTGTTTCTGAAAAAGCCTCTGTAGTATTATGAAGGAGAAAATTGGAAGATTTAAATTTTTTCTTCCATTCAGTAGTCACTTTGGGTGTGAACGCGCTTTTCTATCTGCTTGGCTTGGCGCGAACAATACGGGCGGCTACTTTATTCTTACACTTCCCACAAAACAGAAATTAGGTTGTGTGTAGAAAGCTTGTAAACCTGACCTTATCTTCCATGTATATAGCCATTATTCCCCGTGACATTTCGGCTAAAAAGTTCAGGCAAAAAATGTAAAGTGCAAATTTGTACCGATGGCATGAAAGTAAGCCAGCGCTAGTTTGCCCTTTTGGTCATTCCCTCACCACGAAGCATAATTAATATAGATATTCGCAAACTTAATAAAAGCGAAAGGCAGCGTCTAATCCAGTTCAATTTATTGGTAATCATAATAATGCACAGTGGCCCACTTATAAATATTTAAATGCTTTTCTAGGCGTTCCTTTCCCTTATCTATTTTCTAACATAACACAGCACATAATCTGTACTTTCACAATTGCTAACACTTAAAACAAAAATAGAAATTAAAAAAAAAAAAAATACACAGTATATACACTAATAATAGACTAAAGTAAAGTAAAGTAAATAAATTGTGTGTACTTCTTTCCTTTCTATCTATTTGTCTCTTTTTGAAATCGTTTTGGATTTTGAACGGTTTTTAACTTTTTATTTGCTAAAAAAAAAGCTTCATAAGAAGAGGCGGAAAAAATTAGTAGTAGTAATAAATTATGCGCCACAGGTAGGTTTGTAAATAGTTGATGGTTGTTGTAATTATGTACATAACGATGATAATTACGAAATGGACAAATCAATTGATTTTTACGCTTTTCAATTTTAATTTCAATTCAAGTACAAACATAAATGAAAATTGCACATTAACTACACGCCATTATGAGTTATAATAAGTTTTTATGTTTTCGAAATTGCTTTTAAATTTTATGGCAAACGACTTATTCGTATTTTTTGACGTAAATGTAAAAGTGCAGGAATTAAATTTAATGCTGCAAGTCTGCCAACAAATGGCTTTTTTTTTTAATGGAACTTTAACTAAATTTTTTCTGGCATAGCCTCATACCAGAATTCAATATCAAATATGTGCAAACACTGTGCCACATGTATTATACTGTGCTGCCCAAGAAAAATTTCATATGCACGTGCAACTATAGTTTTTTTATAGTAATGCTGCATACTCAGTCTTTCATTTTCAATTTAATCAATTTAATTTTTCAAAGCGCAAGGAAGATTTTATTTTTTTGCAAATGGCCAATCATTTTTGACACTTGTAAATTAGACTGATTTCGATGCCTTAATACAATTTTTTTTTATTTAGCAAGAAAGTTATTCAAAAAACAAATTGGATGATTAACTTTGCGCCATTTAGCTCCCTCTTCAGGCCCTCATTAATTTTGAAGGGTGAAGGAATAAATTCTGCAGATTGGATATTGTCAGAAGTTCCTTGTGTTTTTGCGATTTCCAACAGGTTCTGAATTCGGCGATCCTTATGAATGAATGAATGGGCGCACTTAAGAAAATTAGAGATTTATAAATCGGTGTGATTTGCACATATAGCTACGATAACTGCATGTCTTCATTTCTCGAGCAAAGTGTAGTCCTCCATGTCTTACCTGAAAGAGGGCAAAATGAAAAATAATGGTTTCCGGAAGTTATACAATATATATTTATATATATAATTGGCGCGTACACCCTTTTTGGGTGTTTGGCCGAGCTCCTCCTCCTATTTGTGGTGTGCGTCTTGATGTTGTTCCACAAATGGAGGGACCTACAGTTTCAAGCCGACTCCGAACGGCAGATATTTTATGAGGAGCTTTTTCATGACAGAAATGCTCTCGGAGGTTTGCCATTGCCTTGCGAGGGGCGACCGCTATTAGAAAAATGATTTTCTTAATTTTGGTGTTTCACCGAGATTCCAACCAACGACCTCTCTGTGAATTCCGAATGGTAATCACGCACCAACCCATTCGGCTACGGCGCCGCCGGAAGTTATAGCTACATTAGGCCGGGTCGATTTGTGAGGAGGCAAAAAAATCGCCCATTGCTCTGTGAAAATCATATTCTAGGGATCAAAATAAGAAACTTTGCCGAAGGAACCATACCTCTAAAACGAATTCTGATGTCCCCCAATTTGGGTCGAACTTTTAAGTTTCTTTTCTCATGTAAAGGCCAAAAATGGTGATATTTTGAAATGATTGTATGGGGAACCCCCCAGGGGAGTTCCAGGGGGTGTGCCACTGGCATAGGTGGATCGACCGTCCAAAGTTAGTGGGGGTCGGTCATACATTTGGACTCGATTGGAGCACTCTAAATGGGTCAAAGTTGGATTTTTCGTTCGACCCAAATTGGGGGACATCAGAATTCGTTTTAGAGGTATGGTTCCTTCGGCAAAGTTTCTTATTTTGATCCCTAGAATACGATTTTCACAAAGCAATGAGCGATTTTTAAATCGACCCGCCCTAAGCTATATTACATATATGCATGCCCTCAAATAGTGTGAATTTCTCCATTTTTCCCATGAAGAAGTTTCTCATAAACAAAAAAAACTATCTGGCGTTCGAGGTGTACCAAACTTAAGGTCTTTTTATTTGCAAAAAAAACATATAGACGCAAAAAACTACAAATCACAAAACGAAAAAGTTGAGCTTTCCTCCTATGAAATAAGATATACACAAGAGATGTTTCTGTTTACGTTCCCTCTTTGAAACTTTAACCTCCTTTAGAAAATTAAATTGATGAAAAAATGATAAAATGAAAGATTGTGTATACTGCATTCCTAAAATTACAAAAACATGTTCTTTCTCGTGCCTATGAAAATTTATTTTCCTAAATAATAAAAAGTTTATTTTTGTCGCATGGTGTTATAATACGTGCGGCATACATACGTCAACCACATTTTATCCCCTTAAAAACGACTATGACTCATTCCCAGCATTGTTGCTGCAAACGAATTCCAGAACGAAAAAAAGCTCTCGATTTGAGTGGTTTCCTTCTTATGTTATCTTTCGCCTATGAGGCTCTTAAAGAAATTATATAATAGTATTAGAACTTCTTCTACTTAATTGACGAGTTAACCGCTTAATCGATTTTATCCCAGTTTATCGAAGGGCGTCAATCATTTCTTCCTCCGTCCAATACACAAATGAAGCCAACTCCTTTTCCACCTAATATTTCCAACGCAAAGGAGGTACTCCATTGAATACTTTCAAAGCTGAACCATTTGTATGCATTTGTACCGTATGACCTAGCCAGTGTAGTCACTGGAGAATTATGCGTTGTGCTATTTCTGCTGCGCAGAAAATTCGTACAGTTCATCTTTGCATTATCTGCCATATTCGTAGTCGCCAAAGCGCAAAAGGTCCAAAAATCTGTCGTTAAATATTTCTGTCGAGCATCCGGCTGTTGTCATCCTCCAAACTTTTCCGCCATCAGCGTGGTACTCCTACACTATTTTTTGGGTATGAATGGTGGGTTCGATAGACTACGATTTTCGCATACCAGATAACTTGACGAGCGGGGTATACTCCCATTTCTAGAAGTAACCAATAAATTTATAGTTTTATAGGCAGTAAATGAAGAATATTTCAGACCATGGTTGTACACTTTTAACCCTTTTGCATCATTCGACGGAATAATCCGCGAACAAAAACTCTCCCTTATCACCAAGAGAGGAATAGTCCGCCTGATCGAAAATTCTCTTTTATCACCAAGAATGGAATACTCCGCAATACATTATTTTTTTGTTAAAGTTTGAGGAAAATAAATAATTTAGGCAATGCTGTATAAATCTTGCCGACGTAAGGCATTATGACGCAAGGTATTTTGAGTATGGCTCGAAGTGAGCGAGAGCGGTGATGCAAAAGGGATTAGAACAAAAAATCGTTGAACATGACTTTATGCTGGTTGTTGTTGTTATAAAAGAATAAAACATTCACCTAATATTTTTTATAAATTCAGCCGGAGTGACCGTTTCTGGTGTAGACCTGGCAGTCGTGGCAACGGTGTGCTCTGGCTATTGTCTCTCTGTTGAAGGGATACTTCTTGATGTATCCTTTCTTTTGTACAATCGATTCTGAACTACTGATTTTTTAATATGGAAGGGATCAAGTGTCTATCTTACCGAAATACTTCCAATTCTGTATACGAGGTATGACTATTAATAATATTGAAATTGCATTGAATTACAGCGACCGGCCGTTGTTTAAGTGAAGACTTGTATTTCGCATGCATAACCTCTCGATCTTATAAGTAAATTATGTAGTAAAGCTTGGTCTGCGTTCGCAGTAGAGCTGGTTTCGTTTCGCCGTTTGAAGTGTAACCATAGAGCAAGAAAATGCGCCATCTCTTTCCCTCTGTCAAGAAGCTTCCATGGTAGAATACCATCCGTCATAGTCGTCATAACTTGTGCTGTACGATTTCTATCTGTTTCTTGAGGTAGAAACGGCACTAAAAGGAACAAGATTTGAGCTGGCTAAAGCTACAAGACACGCCTGCTGTGAAGCTGACAGAAAAAGACTTTTTGCACAGTTTCGATCAATGGAAGATTCCCGTGGAGCGTTGTAGGGATAGATAGAGAGTGTATATTGAAGGTGATAGTAAGCAGATATGGCAAGGACGAAATCAATATAAAATGTTTTACAGTGTCAGTCTCGTTATTGAATGAAATGAAACCTCAGATGCACACCTGTGTTCAAAATAATAGCAGCGCAACGAATGACCAAATTTCAACAGATGTTTTAGTATTCAATTTAATTTTTTATGTTTTTGTAAAAGTATAGTGCATTCTCCAACCAAAAACTGTATACTCAAATTCACAAACATTTTACACATTTTTTGCATCAGAAGTTTCAACTTTTTAATCAGAATTTTCTGAAAATTTTGAATTTTAGCGTAAATAAATAAAGGGTAAGTTTGAAGTCGCTCAAAAATCGTGCTGATTTTTTAAATTTTGTTTTGTATAGGATGCAGAAATTTCTTTTCCATATAAAGCATATTGTCGGAATTCTTTTATAAGGAGGAATATTTTTAACACCTCAGCGACAAAAAAAATTTCAAAAATGAACGAAAATTTTGAGCCACTTGGAACTTGCACTTTCTGGGTTACAAAAGTGCATATTAAATCTTTTTTTTTTTAATTTAATATAAAGTTAGACAATTTTTATGTATTCGCTTCAAGGTTTGTTAAATTTTTGTGAGTTTTGTGCAAAGTTTGAACCTTTGAGTTGTACGGACTTTTTTTGTAAAATCGACTACGCTTTTATAAAAACATAAAAAAAGAAATTAAACACCAAAAAAATTGTTGAAAGTTCGAATTCGTCGTGCTACTGTTACTTTGAACGCAGGTGTATGTATTTATTGTAATGAAAAATGCAGAAAATCGAGTTAAAGTTCCAACATTTTTTTTCATAATTTTGTACAAACTGAAATACTTTTTACTTTTTTTTATTTAGACTTTTTTTTATTTACAAATATTTATTATGAAGCTTTAAAATTGTATTTATTTTATTTTTCTTTCTTACTGCACGCAAAGTCCATTCCAAACTGATATTTTGTTCTTTCACTCTGACAGATTGAGGAGAATAGCCGCAACCTTGAATATTTGGGTCATGGTATTGGCGGTTCGGTTAGTTCTCTCGATAGCGTTGGCAAGGCAGTCAGCGACCAAAAGGCTGAGAAATGGAAGCAAGGTGCTAGGAAGACTCTATTGAATTGGGTTACCAATGCCTTGCCAAAGTAAGTTTTACTTGGATTATTTCTTTATTTCCATTTTATTAATCGCACTTTATTGCCTTTTTTACCTGCTATTTACAGGGACAGCGGTATTGAGGTAAAGGATTTCGGTGCTAGTTGGAGAGATGGCGTCGCCTTCCTAGCCCTGATTGATGCCATTAAGGCAAATCTTGTCAATTTAGCCGATTTGAAGAAGGCCAACAATCGTCAACGTCTGGAAACTGCTTTCGATGTGGCCGAAAGTAAACTGGGCATTGCCAAATTGTTGGATGCTGAGGATGTGGATGTACCAAAACCGGATGAAAAGAGTATAATGACATATGTGGCGCAATTTTTGCACAAGTACCCTGAACCAAAAGTGAGCAATTTCCACACATTCACACATCCTTTTCCTCCTTTAACTAAGTGTGATTTTTTTTAATTTTAATTTCAGGGTGCCTCTCGTGATACATCACATATACAACAGGAATTGGACGAACTACGTCGTTTCCTGATTGAAAAGACTACAGAATACGAGCCCATGGTCATGTCGAATTCATTCCCGCGTGATTTCGCTGAATATTTGATTGCACGTTCGGAAATCGACGCTCACTTGCCGGTCTACAATCGCCTGAAGGAATTGATGGAAAGTCAAAGTGGTTTCCTACAAGTACCACGCCCTGTATGGGAGGACATAAATTCGCTGTGGCAACGTTTGCAATATCAAATGAATTATTGGCTGTGGTTGTTGGATTCAGAATTGCCCGGCGAATTCGGTGTGGTCGGCAAGTGGCTCGCTGAAGCCGAAAAATTACTAATGGATAACGAGATACCAAGTGCCATGAATGAAGAGACAGCATCAGTGATCAGTAGAAAATTGGAGGAGCATAAGTTATTTTTTGCCGATTTGCCGCGTATTATGGCAATGTTCGAGAATGCAAAGCGTTCACCATTGGTGCAACAAGTGCCCATCGAGCAATTGCGTAATATGGGGCGTCGTCTGCAAGAAGTGGCGCCCAAGGCAGCCGAGCGTAGAATACGCTTAAAGTTCTTGGAACATAAGTGCTGTCTTATTGCTTTCCTCAATTTGGTTGAGAACAAAATGAAGGGTTGGACTGGCAAATATGGCTACGAAGAGAAGGTCAGCCAACAACTGGAACAATACAAGAATTTCGTATCGCGTAACAAAATTTTCCAAGAGTTCCAGAAAGCTTTCGTCGACATGCAACAAGTGGTGGACGAATACAAACGGGATGGCAATGTGCCACGCAAAGATATAACAGAAATCGATCGCTTCATGTACGAGACTGAGGAGCGTTGGAAGCGTGTCTCCATGGAGTTGAAATGCTGCCAGAACTCATTAGAAGAGGTTGTGACCTGTTGGAAGACATGGAATAATTTGGCGCCCACCTGTGAGGAATGGCTCAATTTGGCCGAAACTAAGTTGTCGCGCTCAGAAGATGAACGTTTGGAGTTTTTCCAGGACATCACCACATGGAAGGACAAATTCGATACACTCGCCAATGCGGCAAACTATTTGATTGCCTCCTGCGAGGATGGCATTGCGCACAACTTACGTCAGAAGCATGGAAATCTATCAGAGCGCTTTGAGCGTCTCTTTTCCAACACCAAGCAATACATGCACGCAGGTGATATCATACGCGCTCGTAACGAATACAAGTCGGGCATTGAAAAGCTTTCACAATGGCTGCGCCATGCTGAACAAGTGCTCGGGCAACGACAAATGCTGGGTAATACACAACAGATTGCCAAATATGGCGAGGACTTGCAAAAGCTAGCTAGCGAGATTGACGATAATGAGGAACTCTTCAAGACGGTTAGCCGCAACTTCCAAGGACTTATACAGGATCTACCACGCGACGAGGTTGATAAAATGATGAAATTACTCAAGCAGGAGAAGGAGTCGTTGGTGCGCATACGCGCGCAAATACCAGCGAAATTGCACCTCTTCCATCAGCTACTCATACAGCAGGAATCGCTCGAAGCGGGCCAGAAAGAAATACACCAATGGCTGAATGATGCAGAGACGTTGCTGAGCACGCATACGCTTTCAGGTGGACGTGACGCCATTAGCGAGGAGCTGAACAAGCACAAAACTTTCTTCTCGCGCACCGTCTACTATCGCTCCATGTTAGAGAGCAAAAATAAGGTTTTCCAGAACCTATTGAAGTCCGTTGCCGCTGATGATAATATCGACACTTCGCAGACGTCACACAGTATGCAACAGCTGAACGAGCGCTTTAATTATGTCATACAAAATGCTGAGCAGTGGGAGCAGCGCTTGAATGACACCTCACGCGGTTGGCACGCGTTCAAGGAAAGCGAACGTGTTGTTAGCGAATGGCTAACGCAGGCCGAATCAATGTTAATTGAGAAACACATTGAATCGAAGACAATAATCGAGACACAGAAATACTTCTTTGAAAATGTCAACGAGCGTTGGATGCACAATCTGGTGGAATCAGCACAGGACTTGCTGAAAACGTTACCGGCTCAAGAGCAAAAGCCTGTGGTGGACTCGGTTGAGAAGTTGCAAGCCAAGTGGCAGCAAGTTTTGTCGCAAGCGCCATTACATTTGCTGAAGCTAGAGTTCCGTCTTGACGAATCGGCCTTCTATCAGACGCTGCAGGAAGTTGAGAAGGAATTGCATTTGGAACAACAAGCTTTGAACCGCAACGAAGATATCGACTCAATTCTCAACCGCAATGAGCAATTCTTCCGGCAACAAGGACCAATACCGCAAATTGAAAAGTGCTTGCAGAATATGCATCGCATTAGTCAAGCTTATGGTTACCAAAAACCAACCGACAACAGTTTGGGTCAGTCTTATGACAATGCTAAGCTGCAGTGGCAGCAGTTGTCCGGTAAAATTGGAGATATGCGCGAGACATTGCAGCAAATACCGGCACAGTGGGACAGCTACCATGAGAAATTTAAGGAGATGGTCGAGTGGATGAATATTGTGGACAAGAGTCTGAAGAATATTGTCAATGAAGTGAACAGCATGGAGGAGTTCGAGAAGGAAAAAGTGGTCTTCCAGGTAAGGACGTTGTTATTATGTACATAAATTATTTGTGTGGATTTTGAAAGAGGGAATTAACCAATGAGTTTGTAACTTTATTCTTCAATACTTGACAAAAGTGAAACATATCTCCCAGAATTTCCGAACCGCATCCAAGTCAATTGCCATAAATAGCGACGCCTCTCATAAACTTGCTGTTTTACTCACGAGTTGCAAGTCAAATCGCTAAGTGAATTGGAAAGTATTCTGAACCCGCTCCCAGGCAAATCAAAAGTTGAATTGACTGTTTTCAGAATAGGGTGATTCAATAAGACCGCACATTGTCTTTTATACATAAAACTACAAAATTTGTTTTTTAGACGCCCCATAGATGCATTATACAATATCCGCTAAATGTCCACCACGACTCTTTTGGCAACACAGCATGTGACAAGTCACGTCATTTAATTTAGACCATAAAAAGTTTGTTATCATGTCACAATAACGTTCACTGTTGATTGTAACATCTGTTACTGATATCATTTTCAAAGAAGTACGGTCCGATGACTCCGCCAATTCAAGTGCCGCACTAAAGATGGTGAACGCTCATGGTAAAATGCACTTAGTGCAGTACGACCATTCCCTTAAAATATTTGGATCACTTTTACGCATTGTTCAACTGATTATCGCTCTATGACTAAGTTTTCGGAGGACTGTAGTAACATTTGTCTTGAAAAAAATATACACAAAATTTACATATCTCAAATAATTGCTGTCAAATATCTGCATCAGTCCTGAATCACTTTATACAGATATATCAAGACTTGAAGAAAGTCTCCCATTGAATTCATTCCAGTCGGTGATTTTTCGCTCCTTGGTTACTTCTCAAGTTAGGAATGTTTCAAAATCCACACTCAACTATTCTCGTTCCCATAACCTCAAGCATTGTATAAATCACCATACTAATCAAATTCTCATTGCAAATCCATTAATGCAGCTCAGGGAACTTGTGGTAAAATTATGCTTCATTAAATTGCTCTAAAATGTTTGCTTCATACAAACGTAACATACGAGTACTCGTATAAACTGAACCCATTTTTCAACATTACTGTTTATTAATATCGAAACCTTTTCGTTCACTTTGTTTCCAGAAAATCTGCCAAGAAGCAGATAACAAAAGGGAGGACATGAAATGGCTGGTGAAAACGCTAGACTCCTTACTTAGCTACGCCAGCGAAGATGAGGCAAATCTCGAACAGAAGAAACTCGAAGATCTAATTGCTCGCTACAAGAACCTCATACCGACCATCGAAATAACAATGGTTAAGACCGAGGTGTTCTCCAAGTGCTACACATATCGTCGTGAGGTGCACGAGGTTGTCTGTCTGCTTAGCAAAGTGAAGGAGCAAGCCACCAATATACCCCCACCAGAGAGCCTTGAACGCGTCAATAAACTTATTGAAGAGCAACAATATGCCATTAGCCAGCTTGACCATCAACGTCCACACATTATGTCGATGTTACAGCGTGGTCGTGACTTGAGCAAAGATGTACATGCGCCAACTTTCGTTAATGTAGAAGTGAAGAACTTGGAGACAGGCTGGAATGAGGCATACACAGAAACTTCTGACAAATTGCAATTACTCAAGGGCACCCAGGCTGTGTGGAATGATTTTGTCGATCAGAAGAACGACATCTTTTCCATGTTGCAGACAGCGGAGACAGAATTGCGTGCGTTGACACCACTTCAAACCGACCCCAAGAATGTGAGTCAAGATTTGCAAGCTAAGCGTGAGCTGAATGTTCATCTGCAGCAGGCCTCACATCAATTGCTGCCTAAATTGCATTCCTTGAAAGCCGAGCTGGCACCTTTGGCCGCGCCAGATAAGCGTCCCATATTAGAGAAGGAAGTGACTGAAGTCGAGAAGATGTTCTTTAATACAATGGAACATGTAAAGGATCGCGTCGGTTATCTAGAAGATTATAGCGCCAAGTGGAACAACTATAAATCGCGCCTGTCTGAATTGCAAGAATGGGCAAATCGTGTGGCGCCTAAGAGCATAGAAGCATTGCAGTCCGAAGACCTCACACCCGAAGAGCGTGTTGTGAAGGTGAACGCTTTCAAGGGCGTGCTTGGCGAGCGCATGAAGCAGCTGGACATATTGGCTTCGGATGCTGCCGAACTGGCACCCAAGGAGGGCAATATCGCCGAAGCTAAACGTCTTAAAGGTGAAATCACCAAACTGCAAGAGGTGCTGAGCGCAATCAACCGTAATGTTGATCATCAAGCTAAGGCTGTGAAGGAAGATCTGGTGAACTGGCAACAATACCAAACTGGTTTGCAGCAAATCAAGCCGATAGTTGAGGAATGTGAAATCAAGGTAAATACCATAGTTCCTAAGCCCATTACACTTGAAGAAGCCGTTGCATTGCAACAAAACGCCAAACAGTTCGAAACACAATGCCTCGAGCAGTTAGACAGACTCCAAGGCATATCAAACATTAGTCATAAAATGCTGTGCAAAACCAATGCCCCTGACGAGCTAGATGCCATGCATTCCCGCTGGACATCGGTTCATGAAAATGCCAGGCAAGCCAGTGGTAAGCTGGAAAAACTTGTCGCCAATTGGAAATCTTTTGATGCCGACGCTACCAAACTGGAAGATTGGGTCAATAAGGGCGATCAAGCGATGGGCAAACGCCCGGCAGTGCTCAATACACCGCACGTCGATAAGCTTGAGAAGGAGCTTGTCAAACTCAAGTCATTCAATAATGAAATTTCGGAGCAACAAGCAAAACTCGTCGCACTTGGTCAAGCAGCCGATCAGATAAGTTTGCATTTGGCGCCAGAGGGCGCAGTTGCACTCAAGGAGCGTGTTAATAATATGAAAGCCAAACTGCAGAAGCTCTCCGAGGGTACACGTGCTAATATCAATGAAGTAACCGATGCGATTATAGCGCGTCAAGATTTCAATGCCAAAATGGTGAACTTTTCCAATTGGATGGATCAGCTACGCAACCAAGTGGCACAAGTCGAGGAAATCAATCCTGAACGCGTTGAGACCAGTTTACACGTTATTCATGCTTTGATGCAAGAACATGCCGACAAGAAACCCAGCTTCAATGCAATATACGATGAAGTGAAACAACTTTCGCTATCCGCGCCAGCTGAAGAAGCCAAAACACTGAATGACAGTTATACAACACTGGTTGTTAACTATCAGAACCTCGAAACAAATCTGCAGCAAAAGAAGGTCGCGCTCGAGAAGTGGACAGAAATACTTGGCTGGAAAAATGAGACCGAAAGTCACTTGAATTATTTGAAACACCAACTGGAGAAGCCCGAAGGTCCGAAGCCAGAGGAGCTTAGTAAGATCATCAATGAAATCGATACAATTGGCAGCTCGGTGAGTTATTGGAAAGCACAAGCCAAGGAGATCGATGAAAGTCCGGCCATCCAATTACGTGATGCTTTGACACGTAAACCACTGATTGCCTCACAGATTGTTAATGATGTCGAAAATAAATTGGACAATTTGAAAATACGGTCTCAGGCACAAAAACAGCAGGCTGAACAGATGAACGTACGCAAAGAGAAATTCCAAACGCTTGGTCAGAATTTCGGTCAGTCATTGCTAGACAATCGGGCTAAATTGCATAGCATTCTACAACAGAAGCCCGGTTTGCATAATATAGACCAAATTATAGCCGACTTAGTTGCTTTGAATGAGGTAATCAAGGGGCAGGCCGAATTAAAGGATCGCCTTCATGATGAGGGCTCTATATTGATGCGTGAAGATATCGGTATTATGCCCGCCATACAAGAAAGTCTCTTGATCTTCGACAAAGACTATGACACGCTGCAGAACGAAATTGCCGATCGCATACAAAAGTATAATTTGATTAGCCAAGCGTTGCGCGAATACGCTGACACAAAAGATAAGTTTGCGAAAGAACTTAAGAAGGCCGAAGATCTATTCAGCGCTATACCACAGCAACCGCGCGATGAAGTGGAATTGCAACAGGCTGCGGAAAAGACGCGCAAAACTATGGAGCAAATACGCAAGTCCAAGGCGAATCTTGATGATCTTGAGCGACGCGGCAATAATGTGGCGAAGTTATTTGACGCCATCGGCGAAATTGTGCCACAAGAAATCTCCAATGATGTAAAGGCAGCCAAACAGCAATGGCAAGATTTGCACGACAAGACTGCCAAGAGTGCACATATGTATGAGACAGAGGCGGTAATCTGGTCACAGATCGAAGATGCTAAGAAGGAACTAGTACCATGGTTGGCTGAAACTAATCAGGGTCTATGTGATGCTGCTGATAATTCAATTGAAATCGAATTCGGCCCTATGCGTCTGACTAAGTACCATGCTGAATTGCCTTCCTACCAAATACTGAAGGACACCATCGCAGAGAAGAGTCGCGAACTTGTAAAAATTAACAACGGCGTGGAAATTCCAGCACTTACTGAATTAAATAAACTGCTCACAGCGCAGTTCCAGGAAGTGGATTCGAATGCCGCACGTTTAGAAGCAGTCACTTCAACTTTCAATGAGCAAGAACAGGATTTGCGCAAGAAGATCAAAATCGCAGGCGAGCAAGTGAACAAATTGCGTGAGCAGTTGATCAAATGCGATGACATGTCAGGTGAGCCGAGCAAAATCATGGAACGTCTACTGAAATGCCGCGACTTACGCAGCGCCTTAGACGGAAGCGCTAATGAAATTGACAACATTAAGCAGTGCGTTGATGAGATGCGCGCCCAATATCCAACATTCAGTGAGTCGATTATACCCAAGGAACTGAACAATGTGCAAAAACGCTTTGAGGCCGTGGATACACATGCAAAGAAGATCGAGTCCTCACTTCTGCAATTTCTGAAGAAATTCCATGCCGATAAGGTCGGTATGCTGAAGCGCATAATTGCCACACAGCGCGAAAAGGTGGCTTGGTGCCAACCTGAGTCAACAAGTGACAAATACAATTTGGATGTGAAGCGTTCATCGCTACTGGAGGTCAGCAAGGCAATTGACGATTGCCAAAAGCGTAATGCTGAAATTGGAAAATCTCTGGAGCTACTACAAGCTGTTGAAACACCACAAAATCTTAAGGACTTGCAAAAGGACGCCGAATTATTGAACGGTGAAATGAAAGCATTGCAAGATAATTTCAATAAAATCAAGAATGTGCTCGATGAAAATGTAGATTTATGGTCGCAGTACGAGCAAACCAATGAAGAGCTTTCCTCGTGGTTACGCGATGTTGAGGGGCGCATCAAAGCCGAGACAAGCAATCAAGTGAATGTACCAGAAATCCAGAAGAAGTTGCAAGAACTCGCCTTATTGCAGCAAGACATTAAAGCGCACGAGCCAGTAGTGCAGAATTTAGAGAAGACATCACAGCTGCTGATGGAGAAGAATCCCGAAGCACGTATTGGTCAATTTGTTACACACTTGCTACAACGCTACCAAACTGTGGCCAAGAGCTTGGCTGGCTACATCGACAAGGTGCAAAACGCACAGCACGCGAATAGTGATTTTGTGACAGCCGTGAAAGATTTCAATGACTGGTTGTCTGATGCGAAAGTTGAGTTCCAAGAATTGGCGCGCATGGGCTCACCCGGCTCATCTTCGGCTACTGCTCAACAGTTGCAGACAGTGAAGAACTACTTGAAGACCTTCGATAATGGCCAGCTTTTGTTGAATAATGCTGTTGATATCGGTGAGGCACTATATCCTGTTGTAATACCTGAGTACAGAGAGAAGATTCGAGCAGAGCTGCGTAATATACGCGAAAACTACGACTATTTACGTGACGAAGCCAATGCGCTCTTACAACAGATTGAGGGCGTTTTGATACAGAAGACCTCCATTGAGGAGAGTTACACGCAGGTGTCGCACTACCTCAACGAGTCCAAAGCCAAGGTGGCCGCAGCTGATGAACTCTATCCCACCTTGGCGGCTAAGAAGAGCGCTCTGCAGAACTACAAGACACTTCTGCAAGAGATAACATTGCATAAGAACGCTTTAAAACAATTGCACGATAAGGCTGTGACACTCTGCGATGACGAATCTGAACGTAAAACCGAAGAGTCTATCGAAGAGTACAATGGTTTGTCTAAAAAAATTGCCGATCGTATCAATGTGGTCGGCAACCAGGTTGTCAAGCATGAGGCATATGACCAAGTACTGGAGAAAGCACAAGATTGGCTCAACACCATAAAATCGGAAGCAATTGATATTTTGAATGAGACAACTTTTGAAAAGGAAGGTGCAGAAGAGAAGTTAACTGTTGTTGAGAATCTGCTGCAACACAAGCCCGAAGGCGACACAATATTCGAGACATGCCACCAACTATTGCAAACTGTGCTTTCACAAACACACCCCAACGGCCATCCAGCATTGCTACGTAGCTACGAAGAGCCAAAGAAGTCATGGGATGAATTTATGACTTTGTGTCGGGATTCTCTCGTCAAATTGAAACAACTTTGTTCTAAATGGGATGAGTTTGAATCCATTATCGACGAGATCGATAATTGGATGAAAGATGTCGAGAATGTCGTGAAGAATCAGAGTTTGAAGAGCACGGCTGGCACAAAGAAAGCGCACTTAGCCCAACTCGAGAGCATTGCAAAAGACATCGACCAACGAGCAGCGTCCATTAATGACTTACTCGACCAAGGTCGTGAAATCGAGGGTGAAACCGATTTGAATCTTAAACTGTCTCGACTGAATACACGCTATCAAACGCTGAAGAATCTCTGCAAAGAATCTATTGCGAAGTACGCCAATTACGTAAAGGATCATGAAACCTTCGACACTGATTATGAAGTGTTTAAGAAAGACTTACAGCAGTGCATAGAAAATTTGGCACAAAACGGTGAAATTGTCGGGGATCAGAACATATTGCAAGAACGCCAAAACAAATTGCGTGAGATGGCAGACAAACGCATCAACGATTCAACTAGCTTTGAAAGCTTGGTCGATCGCGGTGAGAAGTTATACGGACATACAAGCCCCGATGGTCGCGAGATAATTCGCCAACAACTGCGTGCGTTGCGTACCATGTGGGACAATTATTCGGATGACCTAAATGCGGCCACACAGAATATAGACCACTGCCTGCAACAGTTCAACGATTTCAATATTGCCAAGGATCAGCTGACCAAATGGTTAAAGGATGTAGACAAGGCGATGCAGAGCCACACCGAACCAAAGACAACACTGCAAGAAAAGCGTGCACAGCTGCAAAACCACAAATTGCTTCACCAGGAAATTACAACACACAATGTATTGGTGGATAACGTTTGTGATAAGGCGCAGGTGTTAATCGATCAAATCAAGGACAACACACTGAACGTCTATCTACAGTCTATCAAACAATTGTTCAACAACATTGTGAAGAAGTCTGAAGAAATTCTAAATAATTTGGATAAATGCGTGCAAGAGCATACCGATCTACATAATCAAATAGCAGCCGCTAAGACTTGGATCTCTGGCGAGAAGGAGAAATTGCTGGAGTGTGACGACGCCTATGGTGAAAAGGCTGACATCAAGCGAAAGATTGAGACATTGGTGCAGCTGGCTCAGAATAAACCGCATGCGCAAAAGATAATCGAAGAAATACGTGGTCAGTTCGAGAAGGTGAAGGCCACTACTTCAGAAAAGGGCAATGAGATCCTCGAAAAAGAAATCGAAGAACTAGAGACCACTATAAAGAGTCACTTTGATGATATTGAAGGCATCGAAGGTAAGCAAAAGGACGTTCTGCAGCAATGGAATGATTTTGAGAGCAAACTTGAAGAGCTCACAAAATGGTGTCGTCAAGCCGAAGTCGTCTTCCGTGAACAGCAATTAAAGTCAACTTTGCACGAGAAGGTGGAACAATTGGAGAAATACAAAATCCAACGTGATCTTATATTGCAGAAAGAGAAGGAGATTGACGCATTTGCTGACGCAGCTCACGCTCTGTTGAACAATTGTGGTGCAGATCGTCTGAAAACGCTAACAATGCAAATCACCAACCGCTACCAACTATTGCAAGTACTCAGCAAAGAGGTAGTGAATCGTTGGTCGAACTTAGTGGATGATCATCAAATCTACCAGGACAAATACAATGAAGTGGATTTGTGGCTTCAACCGGTCGAGCAACAATTGGAGAATGCGCTTAAACATGAACCTTCTCAAGCCGCAAATATTTTACAAGTTCTGCTCTCTGAGAAAGAGCAAGCAGAAACGCTCTTCAATGCGTTGAATGCTGCCGGTGAGAAGGCGTTGCCTGAAACCTCCACTGAGGGACGCGAAAAAATACGCAAAGATTTGCGTGATATACATGAACGTTGGGACAAACTGGACGAAGGTATACGCAATCTGCAGAAACGGCAAGAGGCACAAAGTGTGCAACTATCGAGCTACCAGGATATACTTGGACAGACACTCAACTGGCTGGATCAAATAGAAAAGGTGCTACAGAACGAAAATCCCAACACCTGGACTAGTGCGCAGGAAATACGCTCCAAATTGTACAAGTACAAGACCACCACACAAGACATCAACTCGCACAAGCGCATCATTGAGGCTGTGAATGAGAAGGCGGCTGTACTTTTGGAGGGTACTGCCCCTACAAATATTGCTGATATCAAGAACGCCGTTGCCGATGTAAACAAACGATATGAAAAAGTGGCCGATGACTGTGCCACATTGCTTGGACAGCTCGAGGAAGCATTTGAGGTGTATCAGCAGTTCAGTGAATTGCAGAAGGCACAGCAGGATTATCAGAAGAATCTTTGGGATCGCTTGACCGGCTACTCAGATTACTCTGGTAACAAGCCAGCTTTACAAGCGCGCCTAAATAAGATATGCGAAATTCAAGATAGTTTACCCGAAGGTGTTTCTAAACTACAAAACCTCTCAGCTCATATTGATGAGAATGCAAAGTTGTTGCCTGCGCGCTCTAAAGAGGCGATGTCACGAGATTTAGCCAACTTGCATGCGGACTTTGATAAATTTAGCGCCGCACTTAGCGACGTAAAGAGTGGCCTTGAGAATCGCCTACAACAATGGAGCGATTACGAAGTAAATCTGGATCGTTTGATTAATTGGTTGAGCGAAGCTGAGAACGCACTCAAGAACTATAATCCAAAGTCGACAATGGAAGAGAAGGAAGAGCAATTAAATCGCTTCCAATCGCTTATGCAGAACTTACGTCAAAATGAAATAGAGTTCGAAAAAATGAAAGACGATTCCTCGGAATTAATCCAAAGTTCTGGTGAGACCAGAATCGCTGTTAACGTACAGCAAGTTACCTCACGTTTCCAATCCATTCAAGCGACCACGAAAGAGATTCTCAAGAAATGCGAACAATCTGTGTATGACCATCAACAATTTAACGAAAAATACAAGCAATGCTCTGATTTCTTGGCAAATGCGCAAGCGAAGTTCGATGACTCCAGCGATCTCGCGCAAGTGGGTTCGCGCGATGATCTGCTAAAGAAGCAGACCGCAATCCAAGAACTCTTAGCCCAACAACCCAATGCCTCTTTGATGTTAAACAGCACCATCGAAGGGGGTGAGAAATGCTATGCATCCACGGCCACGGAAGGACGTGAAGCCATACGTGTGCAATTGGCCGAATTGCAGGAAGCCTTCGACAAGCTTTATGACAATCTCACAATCGTTTCTAGAAAGATTCAAGATAAGATGTCCAAATGGTCTGGATTTGATGAAATCGCCGAAAAATTGCAGACGTGGTTGAATGAAATTGAGAAAGCCCTACCAGCTGAGATTGAGTTGAAAACCACGTTGGACGAGAAACGCGCTAAATTGCAATCGTACCGCGACACTCTTAATGATCTCAACAATCATCAAGTTGAGGTGAAGAATTTGCAGGAAATCGCTAGCAATTTGCCGGAGAAGAACGATCATGTCGACCATGTTACTAAAGAGATTGCTGAGCAATTCGATAAAGTGCTCAAACGTGCCCAGAACTTTGTTGAACGCTACGAGGCTATTGTGAGTGACCACCAGCAGTACACTAAGGCCGTCATGGAAGCACAAGAGTACATTGAAGCCACGCACAACACAATTGACTACTGGGGTGATTTGGATTTGGAACAAGTATCTCTGCATACAAACTTAGATCGTTTGAAAAATCTCAAAGACAACTTAGCCGATGAGTTCCCTCGCGTGGATCAAGTCCGCGCCTTGGGCGAAAAGGTTATTCCTGGCACTATTGAGAGTGGACAGACAAATATCAGATCCCAAATTGATACCACCCAACAGGAGTGGGAAGGTCTTATCGCTGCCATTACCTCGACCATTGAAGCTATCGAGAACCGTTTGCAGCAGTGGGCAGAATATGAGCAGCTACGCGACCAATGCCTGGCGTGGATCCGCGAATCGGACAACAAGTTGCACGCAATTGACTTGAAGCCTACACTTAACGATAAGAAGGCGCAATTGGAAGCATTGAAAAATCTACAAGGTGAAATGCGCGCTAAGGAGCTAGAAATCGACAGCGTTTCAGAGAAGGGTCAATCATTGCTGAAGGGTGCGTCCAGCATGCGCTCATCTGGACCTGAGTTGACTACGAAATATCAGCAGATCTTCCACAAAGTAAAGGAACTCAACAACCGTTGGCAACAGTATGTCACATCTCATCAAGAATTCGATAACGCCATTTCTGAGTGTTCCACTTGGATTAATGGCATCAAAGATAAGTTGGACTACTGTGCTGATATGTCCTCCATGAGCCAAAAGGAACTGGATAAGAAGTTAGCAACTATTCAGGATATTATACTACTCAAAGATGAGGGCTCTGCGAAGGTACTCAGTATTGTTGAGCTAGCGCAGAATGTGCTTGCCAATACCGCACCAACCGGGCACGAAGCGATCAACAAAAAACTATCAGATCTACAAGAATTGTGGTCCAATATTGCATTGCGCATTATCGATGTAAAATCTACTCTTGATGATTCCATTACTCAGTGGTCTGGTTTCTTGGAACAAGTACAAAATGTACGTAAATTCAATGAATGGTTGGAGAATGTGTTGAAAGAGCTCTCCGAAAATCAAACTACAATGCCTGAGAAGCGCGCTCAACTCGATCGCGTAAAGGCCACCGAAGAAAAGGTGCGCATGGAGAAGATTGATGTTGATTCGTTGAAGGTGCAGGCTAGAGAGATGATCGAAAGCGGTCAACAAAGTCAGGCAGCCTTCCAGGCTCAGAAAGTACTCGATAATTTCGATGAATTGTTTGCGCGCATCCAGAAACTGCTCTCCGATCGTCATGATCAATACAGAGATCATCGTCTCTACAAGGAAGCTTATGATGATTTGGTTAGCTGGATTAGCCGTGCACGCGAGAAGTTCCCATCGCTTAAGCAGAGTAGTCTCAGCGATAAGTTGGCCATTGAAAATGCCGTGCAGGCAACTGAAGCCATGCTGAATAAGCAAGCTCAGGGCGAATTATTAGTGGAGCATTTGGTTCACACGGGCGAAGTTGTATTGGCTAGTACATCCCCGCAAGGACAAGAGATTATTCGTAATGACATACGTGCTTTGCGTGACAGCTTTGAGTCACTGTTCCGTGAAATTAACCAACAGAAAGAAAACTTGGAGGTTACCATGGTTCAATGGCGGGCCTACAAAGATGAATACGAACGGTTGATCGAGTGGTTGCAACAAATTGATATTCTTGTTAAGAATCACAAACTGAACTTGTCGCCAAACTTACCAGATAAAGAAAAACAAGTGGCGGATATGCGTGAAGTAATGTCTCGTTTGGAAGGAGGCAAAGCGGATATCGATAAATTCAATGCTTCATCCGCGGGACTCCTGAAATCACATTTGGAGTCCTATGTGAACAATCAGCTGAGACATTTGAACTCGATGTATCAAGTGCAAGTTAATCTGGCTAAAGATGTGCTAAAGAAGGTTGAAACCAATCGCGATCAACATCGTGAATACAATGCGAACTTGAAGTCAGCGCAGGATTGGATCAGTGACGCCAAGGATGCAATACGCGAGGCTAGTGATTCTTCCAGCGCTGGCTCAAAGGAGCTACTGCAGAAACGCTTGGAGAAAATTCAACAATTGATTAGCAATAGGGAGGTGGGACAGAACTTGGTACACACGGCGATCAACAACGGTGAAAAGGTAGTTAGAAATACTCGCTCCGATGGTCGTGATACGATCAACAGCGAGATGAAAGAACTGCAGAATGATTGGGATAGGCTGGTAAAGAAAATGTCCACTGCCAAGGTACAGTTGGAGACCAATTTACTGCAATGGGCCGACTACAGCTCTAGCTATTCACAACTGCAACAATGGATTACCGACCGCGAGTCCAAGTTACAACAAGCATGCGAACAGAAGGTTGTAAAATCGAAACGAGGTCAACCAGGCTTAACCTCTGGTTTAAGCGAGCGTAAAGCCAATTTGCGTCAAACTAATAACATTGTGCAGGATATAGTCTCCTTCGAGCCAATGATACAATCGGTGGCATCGAAGGCATCCGATTTACAGCAAGGCGCCCCAGCCTCAGAAATATCATGCAAATATGAGACACTCACCAAACAGGCCAAGGATCTGTACGAAAAACAAAAGAATACTATCGACCAATTCCAGGCATTGATTGATGCCGGCAATGAATTCGCTGCATGGCTGCGTAATGCCAAGGAGCATCTGAGCAAATGTTCTGAGCCAACTGGCGATAAACAAGCGTTAGCTGAGAAGACACACCAACTCAAAATACTGCAGAGTGAAGTGCCTGAAGGGCAAAAGAAGTTGCAAGCTGTATTGGTGCAAGGTGAATTAGCTTGTCACAATGCTGAGACCGAGGATCGAGAGATCATTGAAGAGGAGGTTGGATTGTTACAAGAAGAGTTTGATGCTTATGTAGAAGCACTGAAGAAGGCCAAAGACTACTTAGAAGTTGGTATTGTCAAGTGGTCAGACTACCAAGACCAATACAGCGAAGCGCTAGAATGGCTTAATAAGACAGAAGCAATGGTGCAATCGTACAACAAACTACAAGATAGTTTGGCACGCAAAAAGATAGTATTGGAAGAGTTCCAAGGTCACTTGCAAACACTTTTCGACTGGCAGAAAACATTAGATCACCTCAATATGAAGGCACAAATGTTGCTGGAGACCTGCTCCGATACACGCGTTAGCAATGCTATCATGCAGTTGGCAACCAAATACAATACACTGCTCACGTTGGCCAAGGAAGTGATGCGCCGTCTGGAGTTGCACTACCAAGAACACCAACAGCACCGCACTTTGTACGAAGAGTGTCAATCATGGATTGAAATCACACGCGAAAAGCTTGCGGAGTGCGCACAGATACCAGGTACCTTGAACGAGGTGCAAATCAAACTTAACACCGTTAAGAACTTGCGCCAAGGCTTTGAGTCCGGTCAGAATAAGCTACGCTATCTGCTTGAGCTGAAGGAGAAAGTGATTATGAATACCGAACAAAGTGGTGCGTCCAAGGTTCAGGAGGATACCGAAGCACTGAAACAAGACTTTGACAAGTTGTTGATCGACATGAACGACGTACGCCAGAAATTGGCGAATCGCCTGTCACAATTGGAAGAGGTTTACAAATTACATAAACTGCTAACCGAATGGCTCGAAGACGTCGAACCCAGCGTCAAGACCAGCGACGAGTTCCTAAATGATTTGAGCGAAAAACGTGCAGCGCTCGAGAAATTCCGCGCCATTCAACGTGACATCAACGGTCATAATGATATTGTCGAGAAGATTAATGCGCGCTTGAATGAAGACAACAGTTTGGATCGTAAAGACTTCCATGAGGGTCTCAACAAGTACGAGACCTTACAAGAGACTGTCGGCAAGATCATCGAATCTCTCGAAAACCAAGTCAATAATCATGACAAATATAAACAGGCATTGAATGAAATACAAGATTGGTTGCGCAGAACACGCATTGAGATCGAACAATGCGCCGATTGTCACGGTGAAAAGGTGCAAGTTGAAGATCGTCTTAATAAGCTAGGAGACATTGGTGCTTCAATGGTGGAGGGCAAATCGTTGCTGGATGCTTGTGAAGAACTAAGTCAAGCAGTGATTGCCACCAGCGGCAATGAAGGTCAAGATGCGGTGTCTCAGGAAATCAAGCAATTAGTAGGCGAATGGGAAACACTTCAGGCGATGATGCGTGATGCGCGCGCCAATTTGGAGACTTGTTTGTCGTTATGGAATACATTCTTGCAGAATTTCAATAAGATCAACAAATGGATTGAAGATATTAGCAAGCGTGTATCTACAGCCGCCGAAGCCGAAAATAAAACACCCGACGACTTGGCATACGCCAAGGTAAGTTCATTCATGTATCACTCTCTTTCCTTACTAACTCAATACCCAAGCTGAGCTATTACTAAACGCACTTATCAAACTAATCATCTAAGCTAATTGCAATCAGTCATTGAATATACTCACATTCCATTAAAAATGCTGCGTCTCACCTACGAAACACAGTGTACAAAACACTATGCTTTTTAGATAAGAATTCTAGTAAAACATGAGTATTCTAACTAATACTATTATTATATTAGAAAAAGTAAAATTCTTAAAAATGTGTATAAAAATGATAATAGTTAACAGTATTTTTCTTCTTTGTAAAGAAAACAGATTTTTTTAATAACCCATATATCTTTTACGATTTCCGAGCAGAAATTGTTGGAGGAAGTTCTGGCGGAGAAGGACAATGTCGAGGATCTGAATGACGCTTGTGAATTGCTCATGGAGCACAGCGCTTGCACGCGTGTACGTGATCAGACAGTGGAGACACAGGCTAACTACACTAAACTGCTGACATCAGCACAAGGTTAGTGTTTTTTATTGTAGAGTTTGAGACATTCGGCACATTTGCTGATTGATTTATTTCTCAGGTCTTGTTTCTAAGATTGAGAAGAATCTCTCTGATCATACCGAGTTCTTGAACTACAAGAAGGAAATGGATGCCTGGATTGAGAAGGCGCAACAAATATTGGATGGCTGCACTGCGGATGGTGATGTTAGCGAAATCGCGCAACAATTAGAAACCGTTAATGTAAGTTGAATTACTATAAAAGTGAATTTGCGTTTTTGATAATCTGATAATCTTAATCGCTGCTCTGTTTACCACCAACGTAATCACATTAAAATAATATAAGGGTACGATATGCGCCAATTAATAAGACCTCGGTAAATTTCATAGCTATTTGTGAGTGAATTTAGTTAAAAATAATAGTAAGAAATAGCGCTTATGCCTTTTGTTGGAAGTGTGGTCGAGCTTCTCCTGCTATTTGTAATGTGCTTCATGATGTCTTTCCACAAATAGAGTCTATAGATCCCAGTTCCATGCCGCCCCCGAACGGCTGATGCTTCTTTATGAGCATCTTTTTCACGGCATAAATACAGTCAAAGGTTTGCCATTGTCTGCCAAGGGGCCTCCGCTATAAGAAAAAACTTTTTCTATTATATAATTTGGTGTCTCATATCCGGAGTTACAAATTTGGGCACTACCGGCCAGGAAATAAAGGGGTTTTCAATTGGCGGGTCGATTTTGGCGCCCTGTGGCAGCCATTTTGTTTTGGTGACATCTGTGAAATCTTTTAAAAATTCTAGGTTGCTCCTATTTTTCTTTTCAAATAATTTCCTTCTTTCTCTCTTCCCACAGTCGCTTGCTTCTCGTCTACCCGAAGGTCAACATCTGCTCGGCATGGTACAAGATGCCTACACGAAAGCTTCGAATGTGACACCCGAAGGCAAGCAGGAGGTATTGCGTGATCTTATGACTAAAGTACGTGAGGACTGGGATGCATTGGGACTCGCTGTCAAACAGAAGTTGACAGACTTGAAACAAGCACAAAATCGCTGGTCCGACTTTGCCAACAATCGCGATAAGCTCGAGAAATGGCTTACCGCCACTGAAGATACACTTAAAATCGCTCCCGATACTAAGGGTGAATTGAGTGAAATGAAGACACTTCTCGAACGCTACAAAGCACTGCAGATTGAAATCAAACAGAAGGGAAACGACATCGAGAATTTGTTGGGCGAAGCTAAAGGTTTGGGCACCGAAGTGGATGCTGTGCACCAAAAGCAGGCACGTTGGGACAAAGTGAAGAATGATTGCGCCACCTACATTAAGGGTCTCGAAAACGAAATGGCTGACTATAATGCCTATCATCAAAGCTTGCAAGATATCGAGAAATGGCTACTGCAAATTTCCTTCCAACTTATGGCACATAACTCACTGTTCATTTCGAATCGCGAGCAAACAGAAGAACAAATCAAACAACATGAAGCACTGTTGGATGAAATACAAAAATATCAATCGAATTTGGATGATTTGAATGCCAAGGGACAAGCGCAAATTAAACGTTACGCACCGACGACACCGGCCATACGCGACACCGTCGAAGAGCAGCTGAAGAATATTCAGGAAAGCTATAATTCGCTGTTACAGACGTCAGTGCAAATCAAGAATCGTTTGCACGAGTCGTTGGCGAAATTCAAGGAATATGAGGATACCTTGGACAGCATAATGCGCAATTTGGAGGCCTATGAGCCGGTTATACAAAACGAACTCGATGCGCCGGCCACGAGTTTGGAAATTGCGCAACAGCAATTGAAGTGTGCGCAGGTGAGTGTGACTGTGAAGTGCTAAGCAACGGGAGTAAGATTTTTATTACTTTTTGTGCTTAAAACAAATTATATTTAGTATTAAAATAACGAAAATAGATTTATTAAAAAAAGTATATTAATAATGACGAACACTATTTTTGATTTTTTTTAACTTATCTTTAATAATTTCTAAACATTGCATTTGCTCAGGATTTGCAAAACAAGCTGAACAACGAAAAATCGCGCCTTGCTGCTGCTGTACAAGCGTGTGAAGCTGCCACTGCTTCCATCAGCCGCCCCAGCTCTCCGCTGGAGACTGCTATGCAAGCCATACCCGAACGCGAGCTCATTGTGCGCGCGAAGCTGGAAGATTTGCTGGATCAAGTAAGTTGTTGACTAAGTTTTTGGGGGCAATTATGCATTTATACAAAAGAAAGGCTTTACAACGCTTAGTAGAGCGCTTATATAAGAGTGTAATTATTGCGTAGAAAATGAGTAATACCGATTGAGCGTTAACACCTGTTGTCAGAACACATTCGAAATCCCTATTTATTTCTCTACTGATTTATTTTTTATAATTTAAATTTACTAATTGTTTTTGTAATAATTTTCTAATTAATTGTAATCCGCTGCACTTACACTACAATGCGCACTGCTATTTTTCAACAATACAAAAACAAAAATACCCTACCTGCTCATTTAACCACCTCCCGCAACAATTCCTTACGCCAAAAAAAAAAAAAACGAACAAAAACAAAATTTCAAAACGCATAAAGATGCCGAGCTCTGCCAACCAAGCATTGCACTCAAGCAACATCGCCGCTAAAGCAGATGTCGATGTTGATCTACAAGAGGCTAATGACGCTCTGCACGATCCAGCTGCTCAGGAGTGCACAAATAGCAAAATCATGCGTTCGACTAGCGAGCGTGTAAACAAGCTTAACGCACTAATCACTAAGGTAAGTTTGGCGCCTGTTGGCATACAAAACTTTCGACCACTCTGACGCTGCTGATATTGTAATGCTTTTCTTAATGCTTTAGTTTTGTACTAATTTTCGTGCTAAACCTGCAATTTGGGTCACAGCAACAAAATTTTCTATTCAAAATCGTTTAACAAACTCTCCAATATATAAATACATACATACAAACACACATATACACTTACATGCATACGTATATATAATATGTTTTGAAAGGTTTTTGGGCAAAATTTCACATTCGCTGAATTAGGTTCGTTGGGCATTATTTTCTTTTGTTTTTTTCTTTGTTTTTGTACTATAAAAAACAAATTTTTGCTTTCTTCATCTATTTAGGTGCAATCCCACTTGGGTGGATTGACCGCTTCAGTGAGTGAATTAGAGCAACAACAGAAACAACGCGCCGAGCTACAAGATTGGGTTAAGAAGCAGCAATCAGCGGTTTCCGATTGGTTAACACGACCATGCAAGTTGCGTCCCGAAGCTGCTAAGCAGGAGCTAGTAGCTATGAATGATTTGTTGAATTCCATTGGCGACAAACGTTCACAATTGATGTTGGAAATGACTGGATCATGTAAGTATTTGAAAATGCAAGCATCAACTGGCGAGTAGCCTGATTGTACTGAGATGAAAATCTCCTCTTTCAATTAAGTTTAGACGGTAGAGTAACACTGGGTGATATTCACTCTAGCTATAGCCAAAATAGAGAAATCTCAACTTTTCTCTATCAAGTACTCTACAAGGTAGACCATTGGTACCTCTCCTCTAGAGTTAGTTTGCTATATCCCTGGGTCCAAATGAAGCTAAAATTTTTTTGGGTTGCACTTAAACTAAAAACTTAAGACTGTTGAGAAGGTTAAAATTGCCGCTGCTGTGTATTATTTACTGCAATATGACGAGCAAAATGAAAAAAAAACAGAAATTGTTGGCTGAAGAAACGGTATAATAAACGACCCATAATGTAGACCGCTACCTAAAAAATTACAAAACATACAGGAAGAAAAACCATCTACAGCCATCCAGTGCAGTGGTGGAAGGGAGTAAAGGGATCTAGGCTGGAGAACTGCCTCAGGCACGGAAACTCAAGTGCCTAGCCGCCAAGCCCGGGCATTTGCAAAGAAAGTGTTCAAGAGTCTTTCTCTGCAGGATCCCCACCGCCACAGCAATGGGGGCGAACATAAGTCCAAGCTTATCCGCATGAGTTCCGATCACCCAGTGACCGGTGAACGCAGCTCTGAGTTTGTAAATTGAATAGCGGGAAATCCTCTGCACTTCAAGCGTCCTGCTTCTGTCGTACTGAGGCCAAAGTGGTTTTGAGATTAGATTTGATTCTTTATGAGGTTTGCACTTCGACCTCTTGGTTCTTGTTTTTGAGATAGCACACGATAGGATACAACTCCATCTGTCTTGCGCTTTTTAAGAAAGAAATTGTGCAGTTTCCCTTTAATAATGGTCAAGAGGGTACCGGTGTCTGAGGTGGGGACAACTGAAACGGGTCTTTCGACCACTTCCGGGCAAGATAATCGGTAATTTCATTTCTTTCTAAGTCCTATGCCCTGGAACTCAGATAAGATAAATGTTTCCTGCACGTTTGATACATTTGATCTCCTTGTAAGAGTTGACTAGAAGAGCGATACAATATGACGACGACAGGGCCTTGATCGCAGCTTGACTAACGGAAAATATTTTTATGTCTCCCTCCCAATTGCGATCCCTAAGCATTTTGAATGATTGCAGGATCGCGAAGACCTTTGCTTGAAAAAACTACTAATTTTCGGCAGTTTAAAGTAAACTGAAATGTTGGCTGATTTAGAGAAAACTCCCGCTCCAAGATTTCATCTTGGATTCTTCGGTGAAAACAGAGGTACCTATGTTCGTATAGATTCTCCTCTTCTTCCAATCCAGCCTGTTTAGAAAGATAGCCTTAGCACAACCCATAAAACCCAGTTTGCGAATGGAGAGACCATGAATACAACCATAACGGCTCAAATAAATAGACAATAGACAATAGACTCAGGCCATCGTTTGTGCTTCAGTTATTCTTTGAAATTTGAGTTTACATCGGTTTTCGTCTCTCTATCGTTAGAAAAGTTCTGCTTCACTTAACTTGAATGGAAGAGCTTTGAACTTACTAATGATCTCAAACACGAAAGACCTGGCTTCTTACGGACTAATAGGACACTGGTTTTGGCCACCAGGTGCAGATACGTCTTCTGTAGGCAACAAACATCTAACTTCACCTGTCATTCTGACTTTTTCACATTCCCTTGTTAAGTTCCTTGTTTAAACATTCCCATTTCCCCCTTACTTTCAGTGGCTGACGAAGACACCGATCTCGACGATAATCTCGACAAACTCGAATCCGAGCTGATGGACGCTATCGCCAAGAAACAAGCTGGCCAAAATGATATCGACAGCTACCGACAAGGTGTGCAAGATGTTCAAAACTGGTTCGACTCGCTAATCAAACGCATGGATGTATTGGATAAGGGTTCTGGTTTGAATTGTGGTCAGAAGGTGGCTGCCATCAATGAAATCAAAAAGGAATTTGAGGAACAGGGTCCCACCAAAATACAAGAACTGAAGGGCAAGGCGGCACAGGTTGCTGAGATTATTAGCAACTTGGATGGCCAGCAAGTAGAAGAGCAAATGAAATCGTTGGACCGTCGTTACGCTGATCTTGGTAAGCGTATCGATCGTAAGGCACAACTCTTGGATGTCACCAATAAGGGTGTTGATGGTGCTAGAGGCGAAATTGATCAACTGCACAACTGGGTCAAGGATAAGATACAAGAGCTACAAACACCCACTGTTATGGGCTATGAACCAAAAGCTGCTGAAGCACGTCAACAAGCCATCAAGGGTATTATGAAGGAGGCTGAGGCAAAGAAGTCACAGGCCGATGCTTTGGAGAAACGAATTGCCAATATGAAACCTGAACTTGAACCTGTTGAGTACGCACAACTTGAATCTGCTCTACGCCAATTGAACTCAGAGCAAAAGAATCTTTTAGAAGTGCTGAAAAGCGAATTGGATCGTGCATTGGACGCATCCAAAGCACGCAAAGCGCTCGAGGTTGATTTGGAAAAGGCGCGCGCTTGGTTGAAATCGAAGATTGCCGAAGTGCGCAAATTGCCTGTGTATCATCCACTGCCATCGTCCGAAATTGAGAAGAAATTACAGGAGAACAAGAAGTACGATGATGAAGCCAAACAATTCAACGATTCAGTATTGAGTGATGTACAACGCCAAGCGGCAAATATAATGAAGGACTGCCCGGAGGCAGATAGAGCAGCTTTGCAAAAAATACTTGATGAAATAGCAGGCGATTATCAAACGTTGAAGGAAGAGAGCAGCAAGCGTGCTAAGGCGTTGGGTGATCTTTTGCAGGGACGCAAAGCATTCGAGGATACTATGAAAAATATGGGTGATTGGTTGAATGAGATTGAGACCGCTACCGCTGGTGAATTACGCACCACCAGCGTGCCAGTTTTGGAGGAGCAAATGGCGCACTACAAAAAATTGCTGGCAGACGCTGAAGGCAAGGCCGACTTGATGAACAATGTTGCTGAGCAAGGCAAGGGTATATTGCCCACACTAAGCAATCCTGATAAATTGAAACTTAATGACGACATCAAAAACTTGAAAGACCGTTACGGCAAAGTAACGCAGAATATCAAGGATCGCGTCAATACACTTGCGGATCATATCAAGAAATACAAGGATGCTAAGGGCAAATTAGCCGACTGCATGCAATTCCTCAGTACTATACAACAACGTTTGCGCGATTTAAACAAACCTATCGGCTCAAAGATCGAAGACGTTCAAGACTTGCTGGGCGCATATGAGGACATTCTCAAGGAACTTAAGGACAGCAAGAACAAGATGGGCGACATACAAATGGATGATTTGCCTGAGTTGCAGAGCATATTACAGCAACAGGATGATATGATCAAACTGATTGAAGATCAGTTGGCTCATTTGCGTCAATTGTTGTTACTTCGTGAGCAGTTTATTGCGCTGATCAATGAGATTATCGCTTTCATCATGAAGTACACTGATGTTATAATCGACATTGAGAACTCGCCTGACAGCTTGGAGGACAAAATCAATAAATACGATGGTGTGATTGTTAAGATTCAAGAATGCGAGGGTCTTCTCGCATCCGCTACCGACAAAGGACAGAAGATTGCATCTGAAGGAACAGCTGCCGACAAAAATAGCATCACTGAGCAATTACAATCGCTGAAGAATCAATTGCAGAATTTGCGCAAGGCTGTCGAGTCACAACGCCAAAAGCATCAAGTGCAACTCGAACACCATCGCAAAATGGCTGCCGAACTCTCTGAAATTCTTGATTGGTTGCATAACAATGAAGCTTCCGCCAAGTCGCGTCCACTATTGGATCGCGATCCCGAATCTGTGGAACATGAAATACAAAAGCATCAAAAGTTGTGCAATGAAATCCAAGAATATTTGAATAAATTCAACAAAATCAATGATAGCGTCAAAACTGAGGTAGGCATGCCCAGTTCATTGGTCGAAATGCTTTCCGAGGGTCGTTCATTGGTCTCCTCATTGCCACAAGAGCTTGAAGATCGCGAGAAATACTTGATTAATAACCGCGACTCGCGCCTTGAATACATGAAATTGGTGGCCAAGTTCAATGATTGGGTGCATGAAGCAGAGACACGTCTCCAAAATAGCCAACATGGAATCGACTATGAAAATCTTGTACAAGACTTGGAAGAGCACAAAATCTTCTTCGGCAATGAGACACCCATCAAGAATTTGGTACATAAACAAATCCAAGAGGCAGCCGATAAAATCTGGCCATCGTTGAACAACTTTGAACAGTCGGAATTATCCAGAGAATTGGCGCAATATCAAACAAAATTAGCAAATACCTTTGCAACGGCGAAATCGCAACAAGGTGAATTAGAGAAGGAAGTCGAGCGTTGGCGCGAATACCAACAGTCGGTGGAGCGCGTTAAAGCGACCATCGAGCGTAGCAAGTTCAGCGATGAACCGGTGCAGAATTTGGCCGGCCTGCATTTCAACATACAGAAGTTGACGCATGCCATCGGCAATGTGCAGGTGAGTTGAAAAAGATTTTAATGTAATTATTTTTAATTATGCAACTATTTTTATTTTTTATTTCAATTCAATTATTCTTAATTATGTAATTATTTTTATTTTTAATTTAATTATTTTTAATTCAATATATGCAATATTTGAGATTCTGACTCAAATATGAGCTCTCGCCTTACTTACCAACTTAGTCACATAGTAGTATGATAGTTACATATTCTAAGTTAGTAGTTATAGTTACTTGGCAAAATCAGCAAAACTCTCGAATGAAGTTTAATTAAGGATTATGAACGTATTAGCTTGGAAATACATTTTTCTAAAAATAAGATTTTTTGAAAATTTTTCATTTCTGTGCAGTAGTAAGGAAGAATTGTGAATCTGCTTCTGATAAGTGGCAAATGATTGCACCTATCTGACGAATGCTATAGGGAATTAAAGACTATTCCTGTTGAACTGTTGACTAAATAGTTAATATGCCCGAGCCCTCCAATCCTGGCCATTGCTCTGTTCTAAATTTATTTATTAATTTTTTTTTAATTTCTTTAAATTTAATTTTTTTAATGAATCCTTCAATGAGCACCAGAATGATTTAATTAATAAATTTAATTTTATGATTTTATTTTATGTTATTCTATTGTTATATTTTTATTTTATTTTATCTCATTTTACTTGGTTTTAAAATTTAAATTCTGCAATTTAACGTAATTTTTTTGATTATATATCATTTTATTTAATACATTTTTTTTATATTTAATTTAATGAATATTTTAAATTTAATGTAAATATTTTATTTGATTTTATTTTATTTCCTTTTTTTACTTTAATTTCATTTTGTTTTACTATTATTTTTAATCTAATTTTTTAAATTTTTTAATTCAATTTAGTTTTTTATATTTCATTATATTACATTTTATTTCCTTCATTTTTTATTCATTTTTATTCTAGTTGCCCTAATTTTAATTAATTGTATATTTTTTTACTTTATTTAGTTTTATTTAATGAAACTTTATTTAATGTTATTGGTGTTAATTTTTAACTTAATTCAATGTAATTTTATTTTATTTAATTATTTTTTATTTAATTATTTTACTTTTTTTAGTATCAGTTGATCTGGTTTTTACTTTATTTTTATTATTTTATTATATTTCTCTTAATTTTGTATTACATATTTTATTTCATTCTATTTTCTCTTATTTTGTTTTATTTTACTTTATTAAATTTAATTTCATTTTAATATTCAAATTCTAAAATTAAAATTTATTATTTTATTATTTTTAATATAATTATTTTGCTGTATTTTATTTAGTTTTGTTATATGAATGTTTTATTTAATTTTATTTAATTTTCTTAGTTTTATTTTATTTCATTTTATTTTTTACAGTATATAATTTTTTATTTTATTTCATTTATTTAAAATTTAAATTCAAAAATTTAATTTAACTTATTTTATTACTTTTAATATAATTTTTTGATTTATGTTTAGTTTAACAATATTTTGTTTTTTATTTTAATGTAAAGACTTTATTATATTTTATTTTATGTTTCTTTTTTTAAATTAGTTTAATTTTTGTTTTATTAATTTTTTTATATTATTTCATTTTAACCTTTTTATTTAATTTCATTTTTTTTAATTTCATTTTAGTTTGTTTTATTTAATTTTATTTTGTATTTTGATTTTTTATTTAATTTTAGCTTGTCTTATTTAATTTTATTGTTTATTTAATTTTTTTTTCAATTTTGTATTTTATTTTTTATGTTTCATTTAATTATATGATATTTTGTTTAATTAATTTCTTATTCTTTTTGATTCTATTTGTCCTTAATATACATTAATTTCATATTATTTTACTTTATTTTATTTAGTTTTATTTAATGAAATTTTATTCAACGATATTTTATTTTATGTTAATTTGTAATTAAATTTTATTTTATTTCATTTTTTTGTATTTAGTTCTTTATTTTTTAATTTTTGTTTTTTGGAGGCTACTTATGTATTTTTATTTATAACCAAAGCGACTATGGGCCACTGTTTATATGTAGCCAGAAATATCCCACATTCATGTCTGGTCTTCACATTCCGCTTTCAATTACTCCTGGCTTGTGATTTTTTTGTTTTAATTTGCTGCCGGCCGGCAAAAGTTGTTAAGAAAGTTGTTCGGTGCGGTTTGATGCGTTTGCCTTTTAAGTCTCTTGCTACGTGTAGCACGCACCACACCCATGTGGACAGGTCAAGAAAATGGCAGATTGCAAGTGAGCGAAATTAGCCAACTGCAAAAACAGAAGTATTCAGAGAGCACAAATGGACTTTAAATACAGCTGCTGCAGCGCAATACTCAGATGAGCAAAAGCCAAAAAACAAGGCAGCAACTCTCAGCTTACTTTGAGTAAAGAGTTAGCTACAAGAAACATGTGGTCAAAGCTTACAATAAAAAAAAGTGAAATATGTGAAAATGTGTTCGAGATAGTATTATCGACTGTTGTATGGCGGCAGCTAAATGACATCATCATCAATATCACCGTCACCATCATAAAACGTCGAGCCAACAATCGCGAATAGGTGGAGTTGAGCTGCTTCAAAGGCATATTATTCTCGTGTGAGAAGGAATATGTGAAGTTAAATTGTTGTTTAATTGAGCTTTTCTATGACTGAGTATTACCATGCAGGGTTAGGCTGGATTGCGTAGGAAGGAAATTGGCCAGAGATTTTATTTGAGTGGATGTACGAGTATATACGCTCACGTATGTATGCATGTAATATAATTTTTTACTCTCCCACAAAATTGCACACCTTACATTTGCATCACTCCCCATCTCTCTTCACTTTTCTCTCTCTCTCTCTGGCTCGCTCCTTCTGAAGTATGCTGGAATTTATGGAAAAGTGTTAGCCGTCTTGGCCATTTGAGGCACATTAGCGCATGGTGGCTTTACGTTTTCTCGATGCGTCAGCTGTTTCCCTGCACATCTTTTTTGGTTTCGCTTGTGCGCTTTAATATTTTCTTCTTTGTTTTTGTTTTAATTTTTCATTTGCTTGCATACAGTTGCATACTCGTACAAGAGTTTCTCTTCAACTTTGCCACATTTCGTTTTGTAAAAACACCGGCTTTTATTGGCTTATTGTGTGTGAGTGTGTGCGTTCGTGCGTATACATGTTTGCTAGTGCATGTGTTTGTGTTGGGGAGAGTGCACATGTTAGTATATTTATATGTCGGCTTAAATTGGAGGCTTTTACTGATTCTTTGGTGCCTACTTTCATAGACATCTCCATACATATAAATATATAGAGTATATGTATGTGTATGAGAGCGCATTAAATTGTTTCCACATATTATTTTATAGTAATTGGAAAAAGTTACTGTAAGAATTAAGGCTCTTCTCCGGTCATAGACAATTAATCTTCTTTTCGGACAATAACTTAAGCCCGCTTAATAACTTTTACCATTTGTGAAGTTTTAACGGTTTTCCATATTTTCTTAATTTTTCAGTTTCTACCGCTTTTCTCTTACCTATATGTACGCGCACATTATATCTTTCATAGTTTTAATTTTCCTTAATTTTCCTGCAGTTCATGTTTTGATCCATAGAGTAAGTATTTTTGTTACCCCACAATTGCAGGGCCTTTCAGTCCTATGTGTCTCTTAATAGCATTACTTGTCAAGTAGCAGACATTTTTTGGTGCTCCAAGCCCGCTGTAAACCGTTTTTCTCTTAGCCGTAGCTCCATACCAATTGAAATTTACATTAGTTTCGGTCTATAAACTAAAAAAATCTTAGCCAAATAAAAGAACACTGGTGAAATCATTAGGCGCATGAAGTTGCAATCTGGTTTTCCTCAAGGGGGCCTTGTCGAATGGGGTTGGCATTTATGCCGGTTCTATTTAACAATTCCACAGGTTGTTCGCCTTTGTTCATTGAGATTGCTTGAGAAGCGCCATAAGTTTAGCCCGTTAATGGCTCCCAGTCGCCCCATATTCTGGCGATGATTAGTTGATAGAAAATATTCGTGCTAAAACAGGCTGCGAGACATGGAAAGATTGACACTTGAACGACACTCTAGTCAATTGGTCAGATTTTTCATCTCAATTTCAGGTACTACCATGTAACTTGGCACAAAGAGTAATACTAATGTAGTGGTTTGCTTTGCCAAACTAAGTTCGAACTAAGAAGAGAACCAAACTCACATAATATAATACAATGAATTAAAACGACCAAATGAGGCAGACACTATGCACACAGATGCTGAGTAAAGTGGCATCCATCTTAACCGTGATTGGAGGGGGCTGGATATGCGGTTTTATAGACCGCTAAGAACTCTCGAATAGCTAGTGGGGCATACTTTTACATATACGAAAAGTTTCTTAAACGAGGTGCGGCTACTCAATAATGAGACTACTCCAGTAAAACATTGTGTTTTGATCTCATATGAATTAACTTACTATTATCACCTTGAACTATCCCTTTCCCTTTCCCTATCCATACAATCAATGTGAATATTTCATTACTCAAAACACTGCCACAAGTCTTCCTCTGTCAGTTTCCTCATAAAGCGTACCACTTTTGGTGGCCCCGAAGGTAGGCGGCGCGTGATCCGGCGGATAAGATGCTTGGTCTTAGGCTACGATGCTGTAAAGTCATGAGAGAGAATGCGAAATGCGCTGGTACTTTGTCTTGGTTTAGAATCTATGACAGGTTCTTTCACAATTCATGTAATTTCTTCCTTGTCCCTTTACGGAGATGGTATAAAATTTAACTTTGGGAACCCAGTGATGCTACCACATCGAACCAGTTTACCAATTTTTTTCAATATTTTTATTTTGACATTGCAAGGCGAACCGCCTTCTTAGAAGCACCTAAACAACTCAAAAACTGAACGCGACAAATACTGATTGGCCTACACTTCTCGCAATAAATTATAAGTTTAAATTCAATTCAACAAGCTTCGAAATTCCTTTGAAATTTCACAACTCCTACTCCTTGCTCTGCTATTACATGCAAGGCCACAAAGAGAGAAGACTTCTCACTGAACAGCTGGCGTCGTTGGATTCTTTGGCATTTGGCGCATGCCTACATTTTCTAACGCTGAGCGAACTTCATTGGACGAAGCGCTGTCATCGGGTCATATTCGTCGAAACATTTCACCCAGTAAAAAAGAACCAGAACGAAATACCCATCAATAGCGCAAAGACGAATTCCCGAATTTCTCCATTAATTCAAATTATTAAAGTTTTAAATATCATTTTTATATTGTGCAAGGTGTTTCTGCAAGTAGGGCAACGTTTGCGTAGAAGTATTGTTAACATTTTTCACTGTCAGCTGATTTTGCCTATTGGCGACAGCGGAAAAATTAAAAATAGTACTTGCTATCGAACGAAATTTTTCGTCCTGTGCAATTTCACATACTGTAGTGATTTTTAATTGTGACAGCCAACATTCGTCCCACTAAATCTGCTAAGTGCCTTGGTTCTGTTAACACTTTAAAGTGGCGTCAATCTTATTATTTAGTAGCCATATCTCATACAGCGTGATGTGTTGATACATAGGTGGATATTAACTATGTTATTAATTTTCCTACAGGCTGCGATAATTTTAAATTCGTTTAAAAATGTATTTGTTTAAGAATTTTAAGTATAATAGTGTCTATATATGTAGATGTATGTTTTTGGATTCAATTTTGTCTTTTTAATTGTTTTTTTACATTCCTTCTCTATTCTCCTAAACTTGTACGCATATTTCGAGTCATTTTTCGTCAACTAATTCAACCGACTACGTAGGCTGCGTTATTTAGCCGTGCCTCAACAACGTGGTTTTTATTGCAAAATTTGTTATTTTTTTATGTTAATTTTTCCACATGTACGAGTACTCTTTCATCTTGTCTGAGTGCCGGCTTTTGGCTTCGTTCATTTTATAAACATACGTGGTTGTTCGTATGTGTGCATGCAAATATGGTTGCTTTTGTTTTTATTTATGCAGCAGTGCTGTCGTTTCAAGTTTTTTGAACGGACTGAAAGTTCCCAAAAGAAGGGAGTATTTCGGAGTGGGACAAAGGAAAGTGTATTGAAGTCTCAGGAAATGTAAAAATATTTAAAACCATCCGCTTCCGAGAGTCTAGGCATCGAAAGTCACTAAATTATTCATTATTACCCTTACTAAAGTTTGCTTTTGCCTGTTTTTTGAAGATAAGGTGTTTAATGCGAGAAAATTCATACAAAGTAAGGAATTCGCTAAGAATATTCACTTTTGAATACTTTGAAATTGTTTATTATTTTACATTTGTATGATATTGCTAATCATTAATCTTGTATGAAAAAAACTGCGATGTTCTGCAAAAACTTTTGTTATTATAATTTATAATAAAATATAAAAATATTATAATAAAATAAAAAAAGTTGTAATTTTTGCTAAGAATTCGAAAAATTGCCTTGGTTTGGGCAAATGCAAACTTTGATAACAAAAAATGTTTTTCCGTGTATTAGTAACGTAAACAAATCCAGCATCCAAAATTCAGAAGTCAGATCAAAAAATCGAATTTATTATAATTCATTTTAAAATAAAGTGGCACTGCCATAAGATATTAGTGCTCGTTCATCTATAGGCCATTTTATAACCATGTTCGTAATCAAAGTAGTTTCGGTATGACCAGTTCAACTTCTGTCCATGTGAGTGTCATCCATAAATCGAATCATGATTTGTTTATAATATACTTGCATTGACTGTTATTTAAGAGAAAAAGTTTTTAAGTGAATTTATAAAAATATCACCACCAAATCATTTATATTTTTTAGCCCCTCGTTTCTGTAACTTTTATGAATAGGGTGAACTTTAATGAACAGAGTTTCATTGAAATCTAAGTAATTGGAACAAAGGCTTCATACTTCACTAAAACGATTATACCACTAGAACAATATAAGTTCTTGGTGGGCGCCAATCTTTCAAGCTTTGACAATACAATAATTTTTAAATATCAGGGAATTGACGGTAAACTATTTCCAATTGCATTTTTTATTAAGCTGTTTTCCGGCCTAATACTATTAGTGGTATAGTAATGCTTCGACACATTTTTTCAAGCCTGAGTATATTCGTAGTTTCACCTGAAGTGTTTTTCAAGAAACTTTATATATATTTTTTCTATTCCTTGCCATAATTAGCCTTCAGTTTGTTATGAATAACAAAATTAAGATTTCATTGATCGGTGTTTTTGTCGCAGTTGACTGCGAATTTGTGACTTTCACGTTTTGTTGATACTTAATAGTTTCATTGTATATCGGGGTTGTTTGAAGTGTGCTTATCAAACATCTCAGTCATCTTTTTTCGGGAACTTTATTTAGACATCTATTGATTCTCAAAAATTTATGTCGCATAAGAATTTTAGAAAATGATTTGAAATTCAATAATATATTTTTCGAAAATGACTTAACTTAATTTTTTCTAGTTTTTCGAATAATGTCTTGTTGTTTTTGAGGTTTTTTATCCCAAGAGAGTAATCAATAGTTTTAGAAATATGTTTTTACTACAACACTGACTGCAATTTGTCGTTTAAAAGAATACGGATTCACAGTTTTTTAAACTAATGAAATGAATACTCAAAATTAATGTGGGGTAATATCAATTTACATACATCGAATTATGTAGGATGCTTTACAACATTGTTTTATTCTAATTCAAGATTTAAGTTCTTAACCGACCTTGCTTCTAATTTAAACTCCTTTGAAAAGAGTGGTGATGTAGTGGAATAAAGAGGGACGTACGTCTAAATCGTAGTGAAAAACTCCATTCGGAGTTACGGCGACAGCACTGTCTTACCTGCTGGTCTCAGCGTCTCGTTGCGGCTTATACGAGTACATTTACTCTCTGTGCTCTGTATGTACGCATACATGTAAGTTTGTATGTATGAATGCAACACCTCACGTTTGCCGCCTAGCCCGCCGGCTTTTATTACTACCTTTTATTATGTCTATTTGACGTTTTTTCGTACACACACATCCCCCCTTAGACACATTCGTATAATATGGATGTATTAGTGTAAAGTATTTCTGTTCTGCTCACGGTTGCCACTTGCAAACAAAAAAATAGCCAACCAAAATCTAAGAAAAAGCAACCAAAATAAGAAAAAAATGATTTTTATTCTTTTTTATTACAAAAAAGAAAAAAAATACAGTTACGAAAACCAAAAGGTATGGGTACAGTAATAATAATTCATATTTCATACATACGTACATATACATATGTAACAACTTGTAAAATTAACCAAAATATGTGTATGTTCAACCACATTGTTAATAATTAAGTAATTTAGTGTGCCGAATGACGGACTCTTAGGCCCTAAGAGATCTTTTGTGTCCCAGTACATCTTTCAAAAGCAGTTAATACTTCTTCTTTTGACTGGCACTAGCACTATTAGGTATATTAAGTATATTACATCCGATTGAATTTAACCTAGATGTTCCCTGTCTCTGGTTGGAAATTGGCTGATAACCAAATTCTTTTAGTATCCCTTCAAATTTCAAAATGTCTGAAACAGGAGCATTCTCGATTTCATTCGAATCTATTTGATCTCGTTGAAAGACGCAGTCTTGTCTTTGCCAAGGCAACACAGTTGGCAAAGAAACTTCGAAATGTATAAATTATTATTCTCTTCCTATAGCAATACCGTCCAGTGCGACTAAATTAAAAGTTTATTTTAATAGATTTGATGATCATTCTTACTATCGCATACTTTTTTTAAAGGGAAAAGAGATAATTTTTTAGTAAAAAACAACCAAATCAAACCAAATAACTAATTAAAAAAAAATAAGAAGAAACCATCCAAGTTTGGTTGAAAACTGCCAACAGTGGCAACCGTGGTGCTGCTCGCTCGTTTGCAAACACGCAAACATACCGACGTACATACACACATACTTGCCCACATTACGAGTTCATACCACATAATACATCCATATCGGCGGCGCTTCAAGTTTTAGCGATTTTTTGAGCGGCGCATGAAATCATTTCCAGTTGAGACGTCGTCGGTAACGAGTGTGAATTTAAAATTCCTAAATGATCAAAGTGTAACTTCTGTGTCGTCATCACAAAGCAACAACAAATAAAAAGGGCAAAAGCGAAAATATAAAATAAAAGAACACACTTTGGTGACGAGGTGAAAAATTCAAGTCTAGCCAAAATTAAAGCAAGTTTAAGTTTAAACGAGAAAAAAGCTGCAAACTTATACAAAATTAAAGTGATATACTTGTAAACATTAATTTGTAGCAAAAAACAAAAAAGAAAACATTTGTGGACACACGTCGCCAGCTTGAAACGCTGTCGCCATTCTGACCATCAGAAATATACATACAAACAAACACACCCGTACGCACATATTTTATGTGTACAAGTTTTAAATGAAACATACAGCAACGACAAATACAACAGTGAATAAAAGTGCAAAGGGATTTTTCCAACATTATTATTGTGCAATTCAATTGTGAAAAGAAGTGACAACGTGTTCAAGATTTATGTACTTCCGAAAAATCGAGTAGAAAAATCAATTACTGTCTTCAAAGCATTTTTCGTGCTTTTAATTTTGAATTTCGCATACGAGTAAGGTGAGTCGCCACTGTCATTGTGAGTAGTACTTCCGGTGTATTTTAGTAGGAAATTCGTTCCGAATATCCGCACAGATTGTAGATTTCCCAGCTTGTCAAAAAAAAAAAATGTTTTTTTCGCCTACGAATATGCGAAAATCCTTCGGCAAAAATGTGTTCATTGTGTAATTTGCGTGGCACGCACAATGCCGACATCAGCCGAACAGTTTGTACCCACACATCAATGCGTTGCCCTTTTTTGTTGCCACTGCCTTGGGAATAGTGGATTCAAGTGCCAACGTGTCGGGCCAAAAAAATTAAATAAAGTATAAGTAATAAAATTGTTTGAATTGTTGTATGTACGTGCACACTAAATATATTCACATAGTTACTTAGCTATCCATATAATGAGTGGGGAAGCTAAAAATTAAAAAGAAATGTTAAACAAATTTTCATGAAAAATAAAATAAAATAACAAAATCATGAAAAATGAATAAAATGATTTATACATGCATATGCGTCTATTAAATAGATATATTTGTGCATCAAATGAATCGGAAGAGTACAAATTACAAAAGTAAATTAAAAATAATGAAATTAAATTTAGAGTAAAATAAAGTAATGAAATATGGAACAAATGTATGCGCATAGAAATATGTGTATCAGTTTAAACAGCTACATAACTCCTTATGCATGAGTAAGAGAGTACGAAAATTTAAAATAAAATACAAAATTAAAAAAAACAAACATTTAAATAATTGAAATAAAAATTAGACAAATTTTTTAAATTTTTAAATTAAATACATTTTTTTTTTTAATTAAATTAAATAATCAAATGTGTACGCATACATTCGAATATACAAATATATACGTACGTAAGTTTACATCGCAACATGCATAAGCACAATTAAAAATGAAAAATATTAAACGATAAAAAATAAATTTGAATTTTGAAAAAAGTAAATTGCTAAAATATGGAAAAAATAAATAATTAATGCTTGCACTCGTTCATGCGCACATAATTAATGAAAAATTAATAATCAAGAAAATTTTACATTTAGCAAAAATAGAATTGACAATAAAATGAAATAATAAAATACGAAAAAATGTAACTGCAAACACATGTATGTGTGAGCATTTATATAAATTTGAATTGTTTGTTGATAATTTTAATTATATTAAATGAAAATAATAAAAGAAATTTAATATTAAAAAAAAATATATACAATACATAAATAATTGTTTAAAAAAAATATATTAAAAAAGAATATTAAGAAAAAAAAATTGAATACAAATAATAAGAATAGTCTAATAACAGCGTTGCGATGTTGCCAAGTCCTGGCTATTAATTTATTTTTTAGTTTCTTTATTTTTTTTTTATAAAATTGTAGTATCTATAAATGAAGTATAGTTTCATTAAAGATATATCTAGTTAAAAAAATGTTTACATTTTCATCAAAATTTCAAACTATTTATTCAGAAATTCTAAAAAAAGTTAGTGTACGACATTTTATAGTCCATTAAATTTTGGTATAATAAGCTGAAAGTTTAAATTGGCTCAAAAATCGAGTTGACTTTTAGCATTTTTTTCTGGCATTTTGTTTGTATATTTTCATGTAAAAATAATTCGAGCATTTGTTTGATGAAACAAAATGCATAATACCGTGAATAAAAAAAATTATTAAAACCTATGGGAATTAGAGCCACTTTTAAACTAGCACAATATTATAAAAATTGAATGGGTTGAAACTGCATGCCCGGAATTTTTTTTTACTTCTAACTAAAAATTATCTATGTAATTTTGATGACAATTTGTTGATTTTTTTCTTTTTAATTTTGTGCTAAGTTTAAAACTTTTAGCTATGTGATTTTTGTTGTAGTATCTACGAATTATATTTTTACAAAAAAAAAAAATGTTAAAATTAAATAAAAATAATATACATTGCTTTGCAATAGGCCGCGCTGCTTTTATTGTGATCGCAGGTGTACATACATATATATTCTTAAAAGTTTACATCGCTACATGCATGCATATGCATATAATCAGTAAGAAAAGTAAATATAGCTATAAATAGCAATGAAAAGTAAATATTAAAATATTGGAAAAAAATAAAATAAAATAAATAAAATAGAAATATATATATAAATGCATGATATCAGCATATAATCACATGTGTCATACTTATTGAATGTTCAAATGCCAAAATTGAAAAAAAATTTAATTAAAATAATAATTAATAAATAAAATAAAAAATAAACAAATTTAACAAAATTGGAAAAAAAAAATTTTATAATTAATAAAAAAAATATTAAATGAAATAAAATAAAGAAATAAAAAAGCTACAAATTTAAATAACATAACCCACTAGAGTTATTTAAAAATTCTAAAAAAATCGAATCGCATCAGCTTGAAAGTGTAGGAATGTCATTAAGTTTATTTACTTATTTAATTTCTCATAATTTGACTTAAGTTTTTTATTTAGCACCTATTATTAATTTAGCACCCACTAATTAGTACTGATTAAAAGCTTAGTACTTATTATTTAAAATCTCCAAAAATCCACTTTTATTTAAACAGAAACATATATATGTGTATGATATTATGTATATATATATATTATTACTACAAATTACTTTCAGTAAAAACATCTTGTTTTCATTAATTCCAAAGCTCAACAACAACACAAAAAATAAACATAAAGGAACATATGCTTTAATTTTTTTCTTACATTTTCTCTTTCTTCTTCTCTACTACGTTCTTTGCACACACTCACACCCATAGAGCCAAACGAGTGACATCACTCTCGCCAATCAACAAGCACAGGGACTTATACGTGAAGCAGACGCGCGCAACCGTCAGCTGATTGAACAGGATAACGCTGCATTGAATCGTTTGTGGAACGAATTGATTAAAGGACTTGAGACACGTCGCGATTCGTTACAGAGTATTGCCGAACGTTGGGACGATTTTGAAAATCGCTTGCATAGCTGGGAGAAGGCAATTAGCCGTTTGGAAGATAAATTCCGCAATGTCGACCCAGTAGTTAGGTCGCGCCGTCATTTGGAAGATACGAAGAATGTCATCCAGGTGAGTGAAAATTAATTTCAAATAAATTGAATTTTATGATACATATAATGCAGACACATATGCTCTGTTTATAACGGTATCATATTGATACGAGTGGTAAAAATAGTGTTGGTGGGGAAAAACTTTAGTTGAATTAAAAGTTTTCCCTATATAAATTATATAAATGCGAATACTTCTCTGTGGAGCATTCATGTATATCCGTTCCAATAAACCTGGAAAATTAATGGTGCTATTTTGCAGCTAGATGAATTAGGTTACTGGGTGTTCCTTTCGTCGACAGCCTGTTTTAATGCACCAACCTAAATCCCATCAATTTTCTTCATTACATCAACAGCTCTTGCTGGCTGTAGCTCTCATAATGGTATCAAAACGGCGCTTGTGAGTGCCAGAGTGGTACTTGAACCATTTCACCCACCTACTTATGGTGCCATAACCATATACAAAATGCAGAGGTGTGGCCAACTTCAGGCCGTTAACGGGTTCTCAGCGATTTTGATTGTTGAAATATGAAACAAATCAACGCAGCCCTCACCTACAGTACTTGTGAGAGAGTAACTACGACTGCCATGTTACCGGGGATTCGGCAGCAGAAATCTGCCTGCTCATTTCACACGTACTCACACACTCGTCCAATCAGTTTTTATTCAGACGGCCACGAAGCAACGAATCAGCTGATTCCTTCAAATTCGCTGAGAGTCGATTAACGGTCTGAATTGTTCTCACCATGAGAGCGCTTAACATGCAGGAAACTGAAATTGGTAGAAACAAGCGGCTACCGTTTTCGCGAACTGAATGATGAAACTTCAGTAGTTCTCGAAAGACGAAAACTTTTTCCCTCAGGTGGTGTAATTCTAAATCCATTCGAGGCACAAAAGACCATGAGCTCGAACTGCAAACCTGCGATAAATCTAGATCCATTAGTGATATGGAAAAGAAGTCCAAATGGAGTCAAATACAATAAACCACATCAGAGGTCGCAGTGTATTATGACCCAATAATAATAGTGGTAATATTGTCTGACCGCTACAGGACTGACGATAAATAAAGCTGCAAGAAGGTGCGATTTTATTATCTTTTACTCCGGTAAGCGGCTGCTTGCGCAGGCGTGGGCTCTCCAAAATAGTCTTGTTGATAACCATAAAAGTTGTTTGCTCATTATTATATTATGGGGTTAGTTGGTTTGGTGCACAAACTCACAGAATTAATTTGCACACAATATATTAAACTAGAAAGTGCACAGAGGGTTTAACGCTTTGGGGCGATAGGCGCTGTGAGCAAGTGCTCTATGGATCTCCTAAATTGTATAGCAATCTTTCCTTCTTATTGATATTCATATGAAGTACATCCCATCGGTGTCAGCTCATCCCTAAGCTCAAATATTGAGCTGAACTCTTCCCATAAGTGTAATACTCATTACAATAAGCCTCCGAGTAACAAGGCTTAATAAATTAATAAAATATATGGGCTGCGCTAAACAACTTTATGAACTCTAAAGCTTATTTGAGCGTAAACACGTAAACTAAACCATCACGAAGCTTAGGTAAGACTCCCACTATTCTCAGTTTCCCCGCTCGCATATACTATACTCGAGCTCTTTAACTAGAAAACTTCTTTCAATACTAAAACTCACCTTTTTATGCTCGAAATAAATTGACGATAGTCGGAACGACCCGGATTTATATCCGCCCATGGGCTGTTACTTCAGCAGCATTTTCCAAACATTTATGGGGGATGTTTATGCTGTTAAATAACAATTACAACGATTTTATTGTAAGAGGCTTCTGATATACGAGTAAGAACACGTCCGCTAAGGCTCACAATCGAGAAATATGCTTATTGGAATAAAAGTTAATTAAGAAGCACGTACCTTTTTAGGCTGATTATACACGACTTAAAAATAGTTCTATAGACTGGTTTTCCTTTTATTGATTTCTGGGGAGCATTTTACATATCTGCCCGGAATCATCAACTAAATTGATGTTGGCAACTCTGCGAAAAGAGTAACTTGTAACTGATCCATTTCACAGCTTCACTAGAAATATAAAGCCAAATGTATTGCTTCATTTCGAAAAGTCAAATGGATGACCTAAGTTGTTTAGTGATAGTGTTTGACTTCTGAGGAGTGAAAGTAGATTTCATAATGAAAAAAGCTGGCCCAAGCATTTCTAATGGAGAGACTTCTGAAGCTTATTCTTCTTCTTAAGTAAAAAGCAAAGACAAATTAGTGGCTTTCTTAAAAGCAATACTTTGTAAGTCATAAGTTCAAGAAAGTATATAGTCGTATTTCCATTTCTTATTTTCCTTTTTTGTTTTTTATGATTGTGGGATCATAATACCCACTATTCATAATCACTTTAGGACTGTATCTGCTTTGTAAGATGCTCACTTAGTCAGCTGTGCAGTCTCAAGCTTAAGAACAATTAAAAATATGAAATAAGGCATTAATTAGTGTCTATACTTGTTCACTTCAAAATTTTCTCTAAGGCCGCTTAGTTTTTAATAACCCTTTTTCTTTTTCATTTACTGTTAGTGCGCTTTCTCTGTGTGCACTGGAGCCAGTGTGTTAATACGGGAATGAAATTTTGCACGGGAAAGTATTCATGAAAACAATAAAACACATAGAATCAGATGAAAGTGGGAAAAAAGTTAACAATAATTACAGTCAAGGGAAACTATAAGTATACTGAGCAGTTACAAGCAGCTGATGTGAACAGTTGATGTGTATGAGGGTACAGTTAAAGCGTGCAGCTACTTGTGCATCTACTTGTGCACCTACTTTTAACTAATGATAAAGCATTTTTTAGCCAAGTCATGGCTACTTTCCAAAATTTATCAAATAGGTAATATCAAAACTATACAGAGTAGAGACTTATAGAAAATTCAAGTCAGTGTATTGCAGTGTGGGATATTTTCAACAACAAAGCATACTGCATGTACATGGATATGTATTAGGATGTATGTACACTGTGCATATATGCATATATATGTAAATGGAAAACGTTTTACATGTTTCTATTTAAGTATCGTAAATATTTTTTTGTGAAAAAATAGCGATACTTATTACGAAAGTAAATATGAAGTGCTCTAATTTGAATTTACTAAAATTAGTTCTAGGCTAAATGCTAATAACAGAGACTCAGTAATAGGGGTGTCCCATTAACACCTTCTAAATAAAAAAAAAAAAAAAAATAATAATAATAATAATAAATAAAAAATATAGTCTATAAAAATATAAGAATAAATAAATAATAATAAACAAAAAATAAAACCAATGAAATAAAAAAATTAGCATTATAAATAAAAAAAATAAAATAAAAAAATAAATAAAAAATATAAAAAAATAAGTTAAAATAAGCAAATAACTAAGAAGTAAAAAAATATAAAACAAACAATAAATTAAACCAATAAAATAAAAGAACAAAAATTTTATAAATTCAAAAGGAATTTGAAAATAGATAATAAAAATAAATGTTAAAAAATAATAAAATATATAATATTATAAAATAAAGGAAGAATAAACAAAAACTAAAATGAAAAGTAAACAATAAATTGAAATAAAATAAAATAAAGAAATAAATAAAAAATTAATCACGTTATAGTATATAATATAAAAAAATATTAAAAAATTAATTAATAGAAAAGTATATAAAAATAAGAAATAAATAAAAAAATAAATACTTATTAAAAAATTACTAATAAATAAAATTATAATAATACTAAAATAAAAAAAAAACATATAAAATAAAAATATAAAATAAACGGTAAATAAAACTAATAAAATAAAAGAATAAAAATTTAATAAATGAAAAACATTAATAATAAGCAAAAAAATAATAAAGTAAATAATAAATAATAATATATAAAAAACAGAAGTAATGAATAAATAAATATATAAAAAGAATTAACAAATAAAAAAACAAATACTTTTTAAAAAAATTACTAATAAATAAATAAATAATAATAATAAAATAAAAAAATAAAAATAATAAAATAAAAAAATAAAAATTAAAAATATAAAAAATATATAAAATAAAAAATAAATATAACCAAAATAAATAAAAGAATAAAAATTTAATTAATAAATGAGTTTTAAAATAAATAACAAATAAAAAAATAATAAAAAATGTAAAAAATAGAAAAATATAAAAAAGTAATAAATAAAAAAAATACTAATTAAAAAATAAATAATAATTAAAAAAATAACCAATAAATAAAAAATATAAAAAAATAATAAATAAAAAGAATCAATAAATAAAGTAAAAAAATATAAAATGAACAATAAATAAAACCAATAAAATAAAAGAATACAAATTTAAGAAATTTTAGTTATAAATAATTAATAATAAAAATTAAGTTATAAATAATAAATAAAAAATATAAAAAAATTAATAAGAAAATATATATAAAAAATGAATAATAAAATATGTAAAAATAAAATAAAATAAAAGAGTAATAAATAAAAAAAAATAAATAATAAATCAAAAAAAAAAAAAATGTAAGTGTAAATTGGAAAAGTTATAATATTTTAATTGTAGTAATCAATGTAGGCATGGAAATCTATATGTAGGCCCTGGCAGCTAGTACTCGTTCTTGTATTAGTTTCAGTATTATATATTAATTCTAATAAATAAATAAATAAATATATGTAGAACACTCCTTCGCCCTTTTGATGAAATTTTCGATGCATTCGAAATTCAGCGTCTTTCAGTTCAAAAATTGTTTCTAGTTTTTTTGGCATACGGCTTTCGTTTCAAAACCCACAGAAAACGCAATAAAGAATTTAGCTCGAATACTCTTGGTGCACAATTCACATCGCCGCACATTGGTATGGTTGAGGCTTAATTTTGTCGTAGTTGTTGTTAGTACAGCAAAAACATTCCTCATAAATGTTTAGGAAATGCTGCTGAAGTGACAGTTCTTGGTTAGAAATAAATGCAAGCAGTTCCTGTATCAGCTTATTGTAATTTCTAGCTCTCTAGCAAACTAATGCTTAAAATGCCTTTATCAGTTGAAAGCCTTAAAGTAGGATAATGTTGTTGTTGTTTAATCAGCACAAACATTCCCGTACATGTACGGGGTATGCTGCCAGAGTGACGGTCTTTGGGCGGATATAAATCGGTGTGTCCTTCCTGTAACGTAGAACTGACTGTCGTGGGAACGAAAAGTAGGATAATAATTGTAAGCATTTGGTTCTTCTTATAATAAATAAATAAACGAAATATCATACGAATCTAAGTAATAAAAGAAAGTTGATAAGCTGCAAGTGTGCGTATAAATAAAAATTCGTTAAACGTTTCGACTATTTGAATGCGATGTGGGCTTTTGAGCTGAATTGTTCTCCAACTCAATTTATTTTTCGCGATATACCATGAAATAATCTCACGCCGGTACGCCATAAAAGTTTCCCTACAAAAGTATCAACGTAATTTTAAACAGGCTTAGTTACATGAGAATGGAAAGCAGAAATTATGTACTCCTTTCGAATATAAGTTGGAAAACAGTATGCAACGCTCGGCGGAAGTTTGTTTTCTTCAAATATATATTTCAAGCCTTATAGTCCGAGTTTTTAGAATAAATAATTCTGGGTATGCAGTTTTATAGCCCATCTAATTTTGGTATGATATTCCGTAAGTTTAAAGAGGCATCTAAAATTCAAACTATGGAAATTAGATTTTTAATAACTTTTTTGTTGCTGGTCTTGCGCATTTTCATTCATATAAAAAAAATTCAATCATTATTTCTATGGGAAAAAATGCACAACAGCCTCAGCGAAAAAAATGATGAAAAATCAACTCGAATCTTGACCGAATTTAAACTGGCACAAATTATGCCAAAATAGATTGACCTATAAAACTACATACCCAACATTTTTATAAAAATGCTAACTAGAAATTTTAAAATTTCGATGAAAGTTTGTTGAAACTTTTCAAATTTTTTACAAAGTGTGAAGCTCTGCATTATTAGTTTTTTTTTGTAGTATAACTTATATTTGAAAACTATATTTATTATAGAAAAAAAAAAATAAAAAAAAAATAGTAAAAAATATATATATAAATATATATATAAAAAATAATAATAAAAATAACAATAAAAAATAAAAACATATATATAATAAAAAATTACAAAATTTCGCACTGTAAATTGTTATGCCAAAAGTGCACAGATTTGCATATATAAAACTTATATTAACCTCTTCGGGTAACGTTCTTTCATTTTTTTTGTATCCTCAACTGTAAATCGGTAAAATATGCGTGATTATAGTAAAATATTTCATTAAAATTTCCTGGCAGTTGAATTGAAATTCAGTCGGGGGAATTACGGAACCTGCCCGAATAAATATTTTTACTTCCGTTTTTGATGGACGGCTCCCATAAACGGACAGTTATTTCCGTACGTACTACAAATCCTTAAGAATTTTTACAATTTTTCCCTCTTGCACGTTATCCCTCCCATAACGTAGCACTTTTCTCAAAGCGAAAATCCCCATAAGCGGACAAATTTTTTACTCCCCCAGGTGTCCGCTTAACAGAGAGTACACTATAATGGGATATTTGCTACAATATTTTTTTAAATAAACAGTAATTGTAATGATAAAAATATAAAACAATTAAAATAAAACGAAAACATACGTAGAAAAAGACGGGGAAAGGTTAAATGAAACCTTTTTTGTTAAGCAAGCTATTCGTATGAGGGTACATTGTTTAGGTCACCTTTTACACCATTAAATTCATTTGATTTTGAACAATGCATTAAATAAAAAAAAAAAATTGCACAAAAAAATAATAAATAAATAAATTAAATGTTATAATAAAAATATAATATATAAATATACAATAATTCTAAGAAAATAAAAAAAATAAAATAAAATGTAAAATAATAAAAATATAACAAATAAAAAATATATAAATACATATAATAATAAAAAAAATTGAGTTTTTTTGTGTTTTCTACTAAAATATAAGCATCTATAAAAATACTTTTGAAAGAGCCAACATGAGAAATGAAATTTTTGAAAAATAAATAAACCACTCGCATATTTCAAAATAAACTGTGAGCGTCGAAACACATATTGACAAGTTTTGACTATTTAGTTTTTATTTGAAATTATTTTTTTATAAAAAATATAGTTCATAGTACCAGAAAAGCCACAAACAAATTCGGCAAATTTCAAATCCGTAGATAAAATCCGTGTACACAGTTTTATAGCTTATTAAATTTTGTCATAAATATATAATATATACATACATACGTTTTAGGCGCTTACACCGGTTTTTAAGTGTTTGGCCGAACTCCTCCTCCTATCTGTGGTATGCTTGTTCTTGAAGTTATTCCATAAAATGGAGGGATCTGTAGTTGTATGTCGCTTTCGAAACGCAAACTATTTATTACGAGGCGCTTTTTTGTGGCGGAAATATACTTGGAGGTTTGCAATTGCCTGCCTAGGGACGACCGCTAGTAGAAGAAACTGTTTCTATCATTTGATGTTTCATGCACGTAGCTTCGAACCTGTGCATTTTCAACCCATTAGGCTACGACGGCCGATATGTATAATATATATTGTACTTTAATATATAAAATGCAACAAGTGGCTAAAAAATCGCATTGGCTTTTGGCATTTTTTGTTGACAGATGTTTTCTTACATAAAAAAAAAATATCGAGCGTGCGGATTTTACACAAAACTTTCACTATTGTGATAGTGGATTTTAACAATTTTCATGCATTGCACATCCGAGGAATGTCATATTACTAAAAATGCTATATTCAAATTAGTTATCCTAATTGAAACATCCAACAGGTTTGAAATATTTCCAGTGCCAATTCGAAAAAAATTATAATAAATTCACTTATCAGTATATTTTTTTTAGTTTTTTTTGTTTTATTAGCACATTTCTCATTTTTTTATTATAGCTGAAAATCTGCTTTGACATATTGAGTAGAAAATCCGTGATTGCAAAACAAAAAAGTAGATTTTCACAGTACTATTTTTTGTATAATTACCTACATGCATAGAAATTGTAAATGACTGAGGTAAACAGCATTACAAAGAAGGTTTTACTAGGTAACTAGTCAATTTGTGTTTTGCTATAAATGCAAAAAACTGTAATGAACAAATAGCAAACGACAAAAACTTACAACTCAACGAGCTAAACTTATTGTGGGACTTAGTTGAATTCGCTTTCGTGGCGCAAATGGAATTCGTTGCTAATCAAATTTATATTTAAAGCGTGACGTAAGCCGGCAAATAGAAGCTTGAGTGCGAATGCGATAAACAGGGTTTATGAAACTTAATTAGACAAACAAAAAAGCCCAAGCAAAAATGCAAACAATTCGAAAATTAAGCAAAAAAGACAAAAAAAGAACAACCGGAAAAAGACGAAAAAGGAAAAATATATTGTAAATAAGTACAATTTGTTATTTTTTAGTGAGAATTTTTTTTCGGTCAACTTTCAAGTTAATGTCATCGCTCAAATTCCAGCAGTTTGCGTTTCGGCAGGCATCCACGCCTATCTACTTATGCAATCTTATGCATATGTGGGTATGTGTGTATGTATATAAATACATATGTACATATGTACGTGTATATTGCTAGAAGCTCCCCAAATCACATGCAAAATGGTCGGAGAGCACGCGACACTTGTCGCCAGCACTCGGCTCAGCTCAGCTCAGTACGGCTCAGCACAGCAGCTAGACAGTTTTATACATAAATGGGGCTGTGGTTAAATGTTTGTAAACGTTTATGGCAAGTGTCCGCTGAAAATCAAGTTCATGGGCAATGCCACTCAAGTGCACGTACTTGGTTACATATCTACATAAATACTTGTACATATATTGGCATATGGGCCCATACATTCACACATACCATGAGTAATAAAGATACTTATTGAAATCAATGTATAATATTAAGCCACTACCGGCTGCTACCAGAAAAATTTGCTTTTCTTCTGAATTAGTTATATACCATTCTATTCAAAAAATAAGTTTGCAGTTCTCTACCTAGTCGAAGCCCTTCAGCAATTACTTTTCCAACAAATTTTTAAGCTACATTATTGGCACCATCAGAACTGACCATCTACGTCATCTGCGGAATCTTTTGTGGTACTAATTCCACAAGACCCGCATCCAAATCACTAAATCCCTCGTCACCAACAGAATGATTTTTTTTTGTTGACATTATTGGGCTCTACTATAAGTTGAAGCGCCATTACGAAATACATTTTTAAAACTAAAAAACTGCATTTTTCCACCTGTTATTAGAATTCAATCAGAACAAATGACTAATACTAATAGTCAGCTGTGATGGCAGCTCTGGCACTTTCAACGAATTCAAAAATTCCATCGCCTAACTGACAAATTCTTCTGGTGTGATAACGTTATCAATCGAATTATATTGCATGCTCGTAGATTCGCCGGCGGTTTGTCCTTGAACTACTTATGTACATATACAGTGAGTCAAAAAAGTTTTCGAAATCTCTTTTTCACTTTCTTTCTTTCACTCACTTTTTTTTTAATATTCGCTATATTTTTCATGAATATATTTTTCCTTAATTTTGTATAAAAATATAGTTCCTACTACAGCAAAAGCAGCAAGTTTCAAACTTTACACAACATGAGAAAAATTCGTAAAATTTTCAACAAAATTTCGAATTTTGTACTCTAAATTTGGAAGTTTGAAGCTGTTGAAAGCTTCTATTGATTTTAAATATTTTTTTTGCCGCCGGTCTTGTACATATTTCAGCATACAACGCTTGACCGCTTGAAGTGAAGAAAAAAAAGAGACGGTCAGTTAGAAAATAAGTAAAAATCAACGAAAATTTGCAGTAATTTTAAATTACACTTTGTAACACTAGCATTACATACCAGAAAAAATTTTAAAATCACTTTTGGCATTGCCCAGAAATTGTAGATTCACCGAAATGCTATTTGGAATTATTTGTATAAAGATATGTATAGTATAATTACAGATGGCAATTCTTCGCCGAAATAGAGGCATATAATTAAGGCAAACATAACAGGCAGGTCATTAAGTAATACAATCCAAATTGCAGAAACTAAAAAGAAATATTTGGAGTTCCTTTGACACCACTGTAGGGTCACAAATTATTATGACAGTACTCCAATTATTATGTGTGGTTACAATTTTTCAACGCAAGAGCTACTAAGCTAACGATGATGACGATGTCCAGCGCTACAGTTCAAATATTTGCGTTCCTTATTTTTACTCCGCAGATGAAGACGATAGAGTTAGTATTAATTTTGTTTAGGGAAGATTCAATTTATATATACTGTGAGTGTCAAAAAGAAGTGTATATCCAATATTTATCTTAATTTCAATGATTTTTTATAAAAATATAGTTCATACTACAACAAAAACCATATACAGCAAAGTTTCGAACTTTGTATTAAATTTGTAAAAAACCGGCGAATTTGTATCAAAATTTCAAAATATGGTATAAAATTGTTGTTTAGAAAAATTTTATGTACGCAGTTTTATAGATAATTAAATTTTGGTATAATAAAGTGCAAGTTTCAAGTGGTTGATGTTTGACAATTTTTTCTGCTGTCGGTGTTGGGTGTTTTCTTACATATAAAACAAGATTGGGAGGGTTTGTGGAGAAAATGCACGAAATAGCGTTAAAAAAGAAATTTCTCAAAAAACATTTTGATGTTTGATCTACTTGAATCTTGTCAAAATTCAATGATCTATAAAACTGCATACGCAAATTTTTCTTTTTTTTCCATTTTCAAAATCAACCAAATAACCAACATACAAGTAATTGAAAGTAACTTTATTGAAAACACAAATTTTATAGAGAACCTCGCTCAAAACCAATTATAAATTTTAAAAGCAATTCATTTTAACCGTTTTCTATCGTATGCCTATTCTCAGCCAACAAAGATTTTTTACCATTCCGATTGTATGTCTACTCACAGCCATCACAGCAATGAACCATACTAATTTTCTACTCTATTTATTTATAGAATTAATCTTTTCTATCCTTCATAACCTGACAGGGTTTGTATCAGTAGTTTTTCAAGGAAAATTAATTCCGACTAGTTCTGACCATGTCCAAATTTAATACGACCGTAAAGGGTTAATGTTTACTGACTTTTCGATTCTTAAAATGTTCATGAAAGATTGTAGGAATATAAGATAGTAAGCATTTTATATATTTAAGTTCTTCTGCTGCCACTGGTGCTGGCTGAATATAGTGGAAATAAACTAATATTTTAAATCTTCCTCTGCTAGGTGGAAAGTCTTGAACTGAAAATTCATTAGCATCAATATATTTTTTATATGGTAGAGCATCTTGTAAGGAGAATTTTTTTTTTAATTGTATGCATTGAATTTTCATCCAAAGACAGATTCGCTCGCAGTATGTTTTACTCTTCCCGATGAGTTTGCGAATTTTTGTAGTTGCGCTTTCAGTTATAAAAGGGGTTGCCCTCGTGCTCTTTATCAGTGTTGGATGATTGATGTAGTTAATTTGGCGTTTTTTTTCTTTTGTTGATTTAGATATTTTCTTAATTAGCTTTAAATAATTAACTTTCGCATAGCATTGCAAACATTCTCCGTTGTATTATTTTTGACAATAGCGTAGAAATTTTTGTGAAAATACTAGAATTTGTTGCCCTCCACTAAGAAAGTGCGAGGCTCACGAGGGACAATCCTGAGACCATATTGACAATATCGAGAGCGAAAGTATGTTAGATCCCTTAAACGCGCATTCAATATAATGGAAACGTTTTCAAGGGTAACCATCTTTGACTGTTCGAAAAAGAAGCAACTTGAAATGAGAGGAGATAGCAAAATTTAACATTTAACCAATCATCACTAACATATTAGCGAAATATAAAAATGAAATTAAAGTAAATAAAATCACACATACACTAATATATAAAGAATTATGATGAATTTGGAATTAAAAGCTTAAATGCAAAAAAAAAAAAAAAAAAAATTAAAAGCAAAATTTACCCATAAGCAGATACTAAAAATAATGAATTATGTAGCGACAAACAAAAACCAAAACAAATGACGCCAAAGCAAACGAGTTAGTTTGCCGCAAGCGTCTAATTAATAGAAATACATTTATTAGATGCAGGTTTAGCTTACACGTACATGAGAAAACCGCGCGCACGTTGTCTGATGGCTAACCAATATTTGATGCAAAGTCGCGAGGAAACAAAAAAAAAAATCATGAAACATTCTAAAGAAGATAAAAAATAAAAGATATAAAAATGTTTTTTTTTTGGTTCGTTTAATTTGCTGTTGTGATTGTTTGCCTTTTTGATTTTTTTACTTTCAATTTCATTAAAATTCATGGGAATTAAAACCAGTTAAAAAAAAATCGCTAAGCGAATGCTTACGTAAATTTGTATGCAAAAAAGGCAAACGACCAAAGGCAAAAAGAACTCAGGTATGGAAATAACGAACGATACGCGCTGCTATGCGGTAAATACAAGCATAAATTAAGTTAATTTTTTTTGATTTTTTTTTTGTGTTTTTGTTTGGTTTTTTTTTGTCTTTTTCCATTTGTTTCTTGAGAGCTGTAAATAACTTTTTGACTTCCTTACTAATATTACTTACTTTTTATACCTCTCGTGCTTGATTTTTTTCCCTAGACCAAATGAAGTGGCTATTTGCCTTTATAGGTTATTGCTGATAATGATTAATAAGTACAATTATAAAACTACATACATACATACGCATTTATATGCACGCAGACAAGTATTATTCATTCAAAAAAATTAAAAGAAGGCAATAAATACTAGATAGCCGCGGCAAGCACTAGTGTTTGTAAGCATATTAGGGTGGGCCGATTTTTTATGGGAATTAAAGCAAACGCAGTATTGCAGGTTAGAGTTACAATTCTTGTAATTTTTATTAAGGGTTTGAATTACAAAAAATTTTTTTTTGCAAAAACTCGAATTTTCAACATCAACAACTACAAATAATAAACAATAATACAGTTACGAAATTGTAATAATATTACTTTCGAAGTTATAAGCAGATTTCTTTTATTAAATTTTTCACCTCTGTAAAGGCATCTATACTCACTCAACGCCTTCTGTAGAATATTTTGATATCACACATAATTTATAGGGCGATCAACCCACCCTTTTGTAAATATGCGCGTAAATAAATACTCGTAGCTATTAATAAGTGAGTAAAAAAATTAAAAATAAATAAAAGTAAAATTGCCGCTCAACTGGTTTGTCGGCTGGCGGAAGAGGAAGGTCCTAACGTGCGAAAGCTGTTTGATATTTATCAGCTTTGCACTTTTTTCTGCTTTTTTCGTGAAATGAATATATAATAAATGCTTCCATTACCAGCTTTACTGCTGTTTGCGAGTGTTCCTAGAATTTTTAATCATTCATTCCAGTAGTTAAAAATAGCACCCCCATGGCTGGTTTAATAAAACTTGCATAATTATGAATGACAGTTGTTTATGGCATCGAGTAGCGGTTATAGCACAAATAATCGATTTGAGGGTGTTTAGCAGGGATTACATCTTTCACCCGCAATACATTACATTACAAATAAAACTACTTAACTTTAGTTAGTGCTACTGAATTTGAAATGGCTTTCTGCATATTCACACAGACATATGTATGCACATGCACACATCCATCTGAACATTATAAAGTCCATTAGTACTTAAAAAAAAGTACTATTATTACACTTTAATAGGAGTGTGGTGAGTCGCAAAAAGTTGACCTGAAAAATTCTGGCGGAAAATCGTCGCCATGATACTCTTTTAGGTGTTCAATAAATTCCCAATTTTTAAATGATTAAAAAATAATAATCACTGATCAGTTGGCTTCCCGATGGTCACTGGTGCTGGTGGCAGGCCAGCAGTGCCACAGAAAGATGTGTGCGTCGGCACGTCATTTGCCATTTGCATCATGCGGGAGATGGGTTTAATACAAGTAAATCTCATAAAATTTCGAAACGACCTGTGCGCAGTGCAAGAGAATTGTTGTTGATGCAAAATTACGCATTCAATTTTGTTTTCGAATAACAATTTTACTAAATAATAAAGATTATTTTGAGCTATGGAAATCTTTATTTTGACCTTTACGCACTTCACTGCTTGTCTGTTTGTATACTGCAGCTATCCAGTTCACAAGTGTCAAATATGATTGACGTACGACGTCATTTGCAAAAATCATACATTTTCCGATAGGGTGACACATTTTCCTTAGAAACTGCACAACTGGCTGGGATTTTGAGAGCAATTTCACGTGAAACGCGTACATAGTACATATTATGCTTTAAGACCTACATACATGTCTCAAAATTTGCGATTTTTTGGGTGGAATTAATTGGTTGAATGAGTCGACAATTCAAAGATTGGTGAAAAAATGTCAACTGATTTTGTCGAGGAAAGAAAAAAGAACTGGCACACCAAAAACTCGACGTTCTGATGAGAATTTGCTGCTTTGGCGCTGAGTGCTGCTGTAATGTTGCTGAACAAATAATACTATTAAATATTTTTCTTAAACCTGATGGTTCTGGTTGTGGATCAGTCATTTTAGGGGTTAAATTGAAACCAACATCAAATATTATTTTTCTCAAATTTCTATGTTAATTTTTATTTTCACACAGTCTTGCCCTCACGGGGTTCAGTCGGTCTCGAATGGGTTAATATATTCCTAAAGTTATGTATTAGGAAAAAATACATTCTACGAAAATCAGAGTGGTTGTTGTTATATGAATGCCTATGTTGCTGTTGTTGTTGTTCTTATATGGATGCTTGTGTTGTTTGTACTGTTGTTGTAGCAGCAGCATAAACATTCCCCATTGTACGTGGAGTGTTACTGGAGTGACAGTCCTTGGCCGGTTATAAATCCGGGTCGTTCCGCTATCATAAAACCGACTGTCGTGCAAATGAAAATCAGCGTGGACTTACCCTTTAAATAAATAAATTCCCTACATTTAATTTCAATTTCGTCAGCCTATGATTTCGCAAGCCTATACGTTAATCTATCTGAATTGTGTTTTTGTTTTTGGTTGCAAATATATGAATAATAATGTCGTTGACACCTACCCAACACATTATACGATATAAATTCACATCATTACATTCACGCACATGTACATATGTACATATAAATATTTATAATATGTAGTCCGTGCTTTGGATCGCCCCATTAAAAATTCAATGGCAAAATATTAAGGCATGACGTTAACCGCGAGAGAATTTTCTTTTCAATTTCAGCATTTTTGTTGTATATACAGATATGTAAATAGATATGTAATCGTGCAACTGTATTTATACATGCATAGATACATACGCGTATACGACTTTGTAGGAGAATGACTGGCCAAGTGGCTATAAGTTTGCATGATGATTTTAGTTATTGTAAATTATAAATTCAGTGCAATGAATACTCAATGGAACTACATACATACATACATATGTATGTACATACGTACATGTGTTTGTTGGTAGGCACGTAGCAATCGTTATTCTTACACAACCTTCACGGTCTTACTTTGTATGAACCGATATGTACATACACTTGTAGAAAACCCGCTTTAAAATTTTTTAAAAGCCAGCAAAAAAAAAAAAACTAAATGACGTTGAGTGGAGTGAAAATGTAATAAATAAAAAGTGTAGCTAGAGATGAGGCAATGCTCATAATAACTAATGGAAGAAGCTGCTTTTGCAATATAATGTTTGTAGGTATGTATTTGCACTTAAAATTCTATGTATTAATTTATGAATCAAATTATTTTCTTTTTTTCTGGCAAAGCCATGAGTCAAATTAGCATCCAAGATCAACTTTGTTAATTGAAAAAAAAAAACAAAAATTGTATATTAGATCTAGCAGCTCAGATACAATTATTTTAATTAAGCAACCAATTAGAAATTTTGTAAAAGCGCATGACAACTCGTTTGCCGACTGCTTTTATAAATTTGCTTACATCTTCTGGCAAGTCTGCATAGTGGAGTGGCCAAAAAATATTTTTTTTAAATTGATTTTGTCACCTAATTTTTTTTTATATGGTTAAAAAAATGTGACCATACTGCATAGTCTGCACTAGCCAATGTTGATAAGAGCCGCATTTTCTTCTTTTTTTTTTGTGACAAGCAGAAATTCTTTTGTCTTCTGAAGGACGCTTCATAATATGTGTTACCTTTTTTTGAAAAAAAATGGCTTTTTAAACACATTAGGGTGATCATGTGCACAAAAGAAAATTCTTCAATTACGTCGGTGTATTCTTTAAACATTTACTACTATATATATACTTATTTCATTTAGTACCACCTCGACGAAATGCCAGGTCTCAAGCTCCGCCATGAGTGATTCCATGTGAAGGGAACCAAGTATTTCGGACATTGTCGTATTTTTTCCCCAAAATTGATTTATTTGTAGGCTTGAGTATAATAAGAAGTAAACTGAAAACATTTTAGTTAAATTTTATACATAATTTTTTTAATTTTTATTTAAATTTTTTGGGGTAAAATACAATATAAAAAAGAAAATTTTTGGAAAGGAATTAAAAAAAAAATCCTTTTAAACTTAAAAATTTTTTTTTTTAATTTTTTTTCAAAAATTCTTGGAAAAGAGTTAATGTTTGGATTAGAATTAAATTTTTGGAAAAAAATTTAAAAAAATCTTTTTAAATGTTTAAAAAAAAATCTTTTTAAATGTTTTAAAACATTTTTTCTAAGGTTAAACAATTTTTCCGTTTCAGATTGAAAAGAAAAAAAAATTTTTGGGAAAGTTTATAAAAAAAATTCTGTTTAAATGTTTTAGAAAAGAAAATTTTTGGAAAGGAATTTAAAAAAATTCTTTTTAAATGTTTAAAAAAAAATTTTTTTCTTAAGTTAAAAAATTTTTTTTTTTTAATTTTTTTTCAAAAATTGTTAGAAAAGAATTAATGTTTGGATAAGAATTAAATTATTGGAAAACAATTAAAAAAAATCTTTTTTAAATGTTTTAAAACATTTTTTTTAAGGTTAAACAATTTTTCCGTTTTAGATTGTATTTTATTTTTTTTTAACTTTTTTTTCAATGTTGAACTTTTTTTAAATGATTAAAAAAAATGTTTGAGTGTGGTAAAAAATATCTTTTATTTAATTTTTTTAGTTTTTTTTTAATTTTTTTTAGCTTTCCTAAATTTTTTTTTATTTAAAAAATGTTTTGTTTTGTTTGCAAAAGCATATCTTACTAAATCTCAAAATTATTTATTCAAAATTTGTTTCAGTTATCTTATTATTATACTGAAGTTTACAATCAGATCTATTTTCAGAAAATTGACCAAAATACTTGGATCTTTGAAATGGAATCATTTCTATGTAGAACAACTCTAAGGGATCCCCCCAAGGTTTTCCCCAAACAATTAAGTAGTATTTATTTTCCCACGGACTTTTCAAATGACCCTCCTATATATATGTATTACATTATAGTTTTGGACACGGAGTCAAGCTGACGGGTCAAATCACACCATCGGGCGACCAATTGATACAAAAATTTGATTTTTTGATAAAACTCTGCATCATTTCGCTGAAAGCAAGAATCATCCAAGCGCGTGCTCTCAATTGGAGTCCATATGAATCCGTTAGTGATAGTTTTGTAGTACCCACAGTTAACCGAATCAAAATCCTTACCAAAAAGACATATCTTGCAGTTATATTAACTCGCCACACACACGAGCAAGTTCTCAGAGGCCCAGGTAGCGCAGTTTGGTTCTTATTAGCATGATCGCTGTAATGAAAATGCATCTCGTCCGAAAGGATTAGATATAAACTGCACTAATTCTAGAGTACAGACGCGTAACGAAGCAAATAGTTGCTTGCCCGTAATTCCCGAGTTCACTCTAAGCGAGTACTTAACTAAAATCATTTTGTAAAGTTTTTATTAAGTTGGTGGTAGATGAGTCGTTTTGGTTTGAAAGTGGTATAAATATATTAATTTTTTTTCATTTTATTGCAGATATAAAATAGGATATCTGTATCTTACAAAAACTACCATTAACTCATTTTTTTCCAAAAGTAGATTTATACCACTGCAATACATACAAAAATAAAAATAATAAACAAAAAAAATAAACGACTCAAATATTAGGTCTGTTCATGTAAAAATTATACAATAACTTGCCAGTTACTGAATATTCGAAAATTTGCCCTCAGAGAGAAAAATATGAATAAAGTATGTTAAAACAAAACCAGTAACAATTTGCAAGTTTTACCAACAGTTAAAATCACAAAGATTATTATTTTTTTCAGTTGCGCAATCTCGTATGATAAAAAAAAATAAAAGCAAAATAACGTGGTGAGCATCCCATGATTTTATTTCGTCCACAATAATTAGTTCTATTTCGTCATCGCTGTCAGATGAAGAACATTCCATTAGCAATTGTATTATTGTGGTAATCACATCTTTCTTCACATTTCCCTTGCTTCCGTCTCTGCATGTATATGCATATATTGTCAAATTATTTAATAACTAAGAAGTAGAAGCATAAAATATAAAAGTACGTTCAATGCTTTCGATTAGTATTTTGGAAATCGTAGCAACGGTGCCTGGAAGCTGTGTTTCAGAAGTACTTAAATACCATTGGCCGATTCCTATTTAATATATGACTTCAAATAAACTTATAAATATTATCTAAAAGATATTTACTTACATTCTCCATTTTAATCACGATTCAACTAAATTTAAATGCCTCAATTTGCAATTTTTAATCGTTATTTTTACTTTGCGATCAGCTGTTTTTCTCAGTTGGAAATTCTTACAAGTAAAAATGTATCCAATAATAACTTGCAATTCCTCCCCAATATGAAATTTCCTTTTGCTCTCTCACTTTCCCCTACTTTGCAACTTTTTCGAATTAGTGAACACCAAAACTTGATAATTTGTAACAATTATTACAAATTATTTGCTTCATGAACAGGCCTCTGAGTTGCTGAAATTGAGGCAGTCATAATTTGGTATAGGAAGTAACCAAAACAACCACTGATTAAAAATAATTTTTTTTTTTGTGAAATAACCTGTATAGTGCAGATATGTACATAAATATGAGCATTTGCAAATATTATTGATTTTCTACCATTAGTCACTTTATTAGCACATTCTTGCAAATTATTTTTTCGCATACGCCAAAGGGTTCCGGCAGCTGTGTGAAATATCAAATATATGAATACTTGCGTATACAAGGTGACGTAAAATTGATCGCTTTATCGAATGATTTCCAATTTTTTTGCACGTGGCGTCATATTTGACACTTGTGAACCAGACAGCTGTAAAATAAATAATTTCTTTTATATATTTAGTAAAAAAGGTATTCAAAAACAAAATTGGATAAGTAATTTTGCGCCACCTTGTGTTTGAAAATATAAGTGACAGATATTTATGAAATTCTTGGAGTTCTATTTTACGTGCACGAAAGTGATATGCAATTAATAACTGAATAATGAACAACACCGGGTGTTTTTTTAAGTGCTTGAGACCTGAAAATGATAATACAAAACAGAAATATTTTTGGAATGAAATTTTTTTACTATAATCTGGTAAATAATTTCTTGGAATTCATTTTTTTTAATATGATAACCGGTATATGTCCGTAGCGGCTACGCATTTCATGGTCCATTCGAAAAAACACGCGATATAATAGGTCAGATCTAACCGATCACTGTAGTGTTTTAGGGTGTTCCAGGCTGAAGTAAAACCCATCAGCTCTTATGTCCGTCACTTTCAATCCTAAACGAGTGCTGTTCTGATAGCATTCGTTTCAGTAGAGGAAAGCTGTACGGTAGATAAGCATGCAAGTCAATGCACGGCCAAATATATTTTTTATAGAAAACAAAAAGCAAAAAATGTTGAAAGATATATTCGAACTCTGGATAAAAGTGGAAAATTGTAATTTTCTAAATTTTTGAATGATAATCTGTGGGAATTTGTTATAGCTTTTTTATATTACGAGTGTTTTCTGTTTTTCCAGTAATTTTCTATGAGTTTATTTAATTGCTATAGATTTAAATTCACTTCAATTTGATTTTTCCGATAAAATTTTTTGCACTCCCTATATTTTTTTAAATGACCACTCGTATCACAGGTCTAGTGTGTAACAGAAATTCTTGACATTTCATATTCAAAATTATTTTATTCTTATATATTTAATTTTCGTTGTTTTTTTGCCATTTCAGGAAATACTCGCCGAATCTGAAGAACTTAAATCATCACATAAAGAGATTGAGACGCTCTCAAAATCAATCGTCACATTCCTTGGGGAAGTTCACCAACCCACATCACAGGCCCTACAGGCCAAAGTGGATAACTTAGTACAGCAGCAGACAAAGTAAGTACCTAACACAATTTTCAGTTGATTATGCAATTCAATGCAAGAAATAAGATGAGTTATCCAAAAATTTCGATTATTGCTGGAAAGTGAAGTCGATTGTCACGAGAAGATATGTATAATAATTTTGATTGTTCTTCAATTTTAAGAACTACAGAGTTTGAAGTGTCGACGTGTTTTATTTTTCCGCTTTTGAAGATAATACAAATTATTATCTAGAAATATTTGTGGAATGCTTTTAAAGTTCCAGTCTTTGGCTGAATATAAATCTTTGTCATTTCGGTAACGAAGAACTGAACATAAGTGGTGGCTTTACTATGCCCTTTTAAAAGCCTTTTGAAGTTTTGAATCTAAATTGCTCTTACTCACGACAGCTTCTAAGTGCTACCAGTGCAGGTGTAATTTTGCTATTTTCCTGTTCTGTGATTAGATTTCATTGCGCAAAGCTACTTTGTGGCCATATTACAAAATACTTCGATCCTGAAGTCAATCTATCGGCATATTCACTTGAGTTTCAGCCGCAGATTCAGCTTCTCATCTTTTCTTTTACTTATTTATGTTTTATTCAGTTTTTGTCTTGCTTTAGTTGAGTATTTTCGTTTCAATCATATGTCACGTGACGTGATCTCCTCATTTCAATTATGAAAAAGCGAATGGAAAATAACTAACATCCTCCTTATGCCACATGAATGTTCGCATTTTCTAATTTTCAGTTAATGGTCTGTACCAAAACCCAGAAAACCATTTTTTTGTTTTGCGGATGAGGTGATAGAATACTACTTTCACCAACTTTTTTTTTTATCTGAAACCAAACTTTACGTGAGCAATAAACTTTCAAAATTGGATTCTTCAAGTTTGAATTATTTCAAATTCATGTTTTTGGCATGAGAAGAACTATCTATATAGGCATTCTATTGCGCCCCCCATGAAAAGCTGGGAGATGAGCAAAAGTAAGTAGGTACAGAGAAAAAATGCACTAGGCATCAGCCGGTTATCGCCCTTCTGTTGCAAAAGGAACATTTCTATTACTTGAATATCGTCGAATTATGCCGGTATTTTAAATAGCGTTTCTTCTTCTTTGCGCTTCAGACATAGGCAAAAGTAGGTTTCTGCCGTGATTGGCAAACAATAAACGAGGACTCTCAGGCTAATCGCACGGAAAGAGGAAAAAAGTGAGATAAAAAAATCCAACTGTCTTTATTCAGTCTTCCTTCAGTACTGACAAAAAACCATCCATAGTATGCGCAGATTCGCTAAAGTGGGAAACAATTTTTCTATAAAACTCGGTTTCCAGTATGGAACAATCGGCTTTGTATAATTCTGCTTCCCATGACGCCCATGAATATTCAGCCTTTGACCAAATCAACCGTATGTACGTGCTTTGACAGGATGATCCTCAGGCACTTAAGAGCTCAACCTAGTGGACTTTAACGGCTTTACTCACCGTTTACAGGAATTTAAATTATTTGAAAAACCTTATGGGTTGGCAATATAGAAATATTTTGGCAATTGATGTTTGTGCAACACTAGTCCGCCTTTTCGATATAATTTGTCAACATATTTACCTAAGCCAGTTTTTCTTGTTAAGTGGGAGGGAGGTTTTTCGTTTTATTTATGTTGTTTCTGTACCTCGTGCCTCTGAAGACTTTTTCACTTACACCTCACTGTAGCTCAAGTCTTGCTTTATTAAAACCAAAACTCCTCTCTCATCTCTGTCTGTTTATATGGCATTTCATCAGGGATGCACAGGGATGACATCGCAGTCCTACAACTCCAGGTTAATAAGATTAGAAGGTGGATGTGCCAAACTCGTACATATCCAAGGTTAAGTGTCTTTTTTTACAAATTTCGAGATGATGCTTCGCCTAATCTTAGCTGCATCGACAAGAGCCATTGCGCTTTTTATTAAATAAATTTGTAAGCTTAATTTTTTCTACTCTTTACTGAAAGAGTCAAGCTTTTCTGTCAGAGTTTAGTGAAGTGGCGGATGATTTACAACCTTCTGAGAGTTTCTGCGTTTCATTCGCTCAAATAACATTCATGAAATCTGTGTAGTCAGTTGTTACTTCAGTTTGACCAGTGTAACTGCAAAATGTGGAAAATCATTAACAAGGAACTTTTTTTTAATCTTTTGAATATTTATTCCACTAACGCCTATAGTCTACTCCTTTAAAATCCAGACTCCACCCTTTTAATTTTTTTACCAACAGGTGCGGTGCACCCCACTGCTTTACTTTGGGGTGCCCCTAAATATTTTGAGCTATGGAAAATCACAAACTTAGCTGTATTTATACAAGCCTATGCATGAATTTTTTGGTTTTGTTTTTTACAACCATTTACCGAAAACACTAGTATATAATGTGGCATACGAAACCTGCGCTGGCGCCTACCTATAATTGCCTTGCTCCCATATGTACTTTAGGGTGCATCATCCATACAAAAAAGAAACAAAAAATCGTTAATGTCCCTCTGAATTATAAAATTTATTATCCGCTAAAATATTTCGAATAAATATTTAGATTTATGTGAGCTGAACTGATTTGAAAATACCTCTAAAAACCGAGTTTGTATTTTTCAAAATATTTTTTTTTCTCTAAAATCTTCTCACATGATAAAGTAGTTTAAGCTTAAAAGGTCTGCATAAAAGTTGAGTGTACAAGTAAGATAAGCGATTATAATTCTATGTTCAACTGAGGCGTATTGATATTTCCAAAAAACAAAAACCAAAAAACAAAAATTGGACGTGTTTGGGTTAATTTTTCAAGAAAAGAAATAAAAGGTGGGGAAAATATATTTCTAATAATACCTTAGAAGCCTAAATTGGTCACAATTTGGCTGAATTTTTTAAAAATTCCTTAAATCTATTTTCCAAAAAAGTCAAAAAATCTTAGAATTTTGATGTCGTTGATAAATTTTTGTATTAATTCTTATGCAGACCTTCCAAGCTTTAACTCTTCTATCATATGAGATAATATTTTTGTAAAAAAATACCACAAACCTCATTTTATTAATAACAAGCTCGATTTTTGGATTCATTTTCAAATCATTTCACATCAAGCAAAGCGCAATATTTTTTCGAAATATTTTTGCGGTAGTCTTAAAATATATTTATTTTTATTTTTATTTATATGTAAGAGTAATAGTTATAAATAACCAATACACTAAAATTTAACAAGAACTCTGGCTACTAAGGCCTTCGGCTCAATTTAAAAAAATATATTTCCGATGGAAAATTTGCAAATTTTTGGTGAGGCACCCTGTTACAAATACATGCATGCATACATCTATGTAGGCATATATTCTTGCCTCGCCAAAATAATTGGCGTCACTCACTTATTTTTCATTTATTACAACCTGTTGCAGAACATTGTGGAACCCACATCGTAATCTAATACGATCGTTGCGGCATTTCCACAATTTACATGCTTAAATTTTTTTCGCATTCAGCTGAGCGTCGCTTTCACAATTGCATAACTTCAATTACACTTGTAATCGCTACCAAAGCGTCTACGAATTGTTAAAAATGTCAAAAGAAAGGGTTTAGTTTTAATTATAATGTATAAATATGAGTACACCTGATAATGTGATATATCCGATACCACCGACACCACCGTTAGTGGCGACAAGGCCACATTTGTGGTGAGATCTCTCGCTCTCCTATTGGCAATTAGAGTAGTAGCGGTTTTGTTACTGATATGCCAGCTGTCTGTGTGCTCTGAAGCGTTTATGGATGGTTTCATTGCATTGTGTTTGTTGCTTTGTTCAAGGCGACATACATTAAATTAATTATATCGTATACAGGAGCATTCGAAAAAAAGAATTTGAGTACTTTTGTTTTTGTTATGTTCTGCATACTGTGTACATGGAATAGAAATGTTATTGTTATACTTACATACATATAAATACTTATACAGATGTTGGGCTACTTCCGCATTGCAAATGAGAGGCGAGAAGCATAGAATACGTACCGCTGAGTTTGACGTGATGAATTGGTGGATATTTAGCGCTAGGCAAATCTGCCAATGTTGTTTAAATACGTAATATATATTTTTTTGTATCGATAATTTTGCTAATTTAGAAGCAACAAAAACAATGCACTATGTATTTAGTGTTTCGCAGATTATATTCGATTTCGAATGGCAGATATTAAATTTAAACTTGAAGAATTATGGGTTTCGTTCTTTTTCCACCCGAATGTTTGTGATTTAATTTCTAACAATAGACAGGGTGTCCTAAAACTGCGTACTTAATTTTTTTCTTTCGGAATCGATAACTCCTGTTGCTCTTTTAGTTGTTGTTACAGTATGAAATATTCCCCATATACATACATATTTGGCTTGGCCGATTATAGATTCGGGTCGCATTGGTAACGTAGAATTGAATGTCGTTGTTTAAAGCAGAAACTGGAAAACGGGATGTATTTTAATTTTTTTCTAAATTTTCAGATGAACTGAGGTTTTTAATATAACGGTACTTTACATATGTTTGCAGTGTTAATAAAAAAATAGTTTGCTACGCTGGAAAACTTTTAATTGTTTCTAATTTCACATTTGCACATAAATTCCCCAGCCAAAATGGCAAAAAAGCGTTAGATGGGCAAACACCAAAATGCAAAAGTTAAATTCGAAGAACACACTCGAGCTTGACTCGTTTACAGTAGCACAGAAAACAAACTATGTGACATATCACGCTGAAATTTGCCATGTAAGCTTATAACAGTCCTACCAAAAAACAAAAAATTAATTTTTGCCATATGTCATCCGCGGACCGTTTTATTGATAACGTCTCGTTCATATTTAAGCAGAAGGTATGTAGGCATAATTTGCATTTTTAGTATATGCATACATACGTATCGAGCATTTTCCGCAAGAGTCTTAAGAGTCATAAGCCAACAAAAATTTTTGTTCAGATAAGTATGTAGAAATGACTATTAGCTTCTTCTGTATGCTATGTAAAAATTCATGGCGATATATTTATATATTAATACTAGATATTTCATTGTATACAAATAGGTCTTTACTTTTACTTAGGGAGGCATAGTAAATTGACAACTTGAAGGCGTTTTTGTCGTCATTTTAATTTTTAGGTCTATGGCACTCTTGTTTAGCAAGTGGCGCTAAATTATGGCATAAAGCTAATTAGTTTGTAAGCAATAAATATTTGTCAGCGAAGGTTGGAACCGCAGTAGACTTTTTTTAGTAGTTATTGAATTTGCAGTAATCCAGCCGTTTAGAAAGCTACACAAGCGTTAAAACGAAAAAAAAAAACGCAAACAAAAAAAAAATACGAAAAAAGTATGTAAAGTAAAGCAAAAGGCTAATACGAAAATGTTCAACTCGGCAAAGCAAAATGTCCATTCAATAAATATACATACAATGAGTAAACAACTGATAGATATGTGCATATATGTACAATTTTCTAAGATTGTAAACCCATGCATTCAAAATTTTTTGCTAGGATGTTAATATGTGCATATACACCTGTGTTCGCAATAATTGCAACGTGACATTTTATGAGTACATGTTTGACTATTTGTTTATTTTTTTATTCCTTTATTTATGTTTTTATTTTTTTTTTTTTTGTTATTATTGTAATTAATAATTTAAATTTTTTTAATTTATTTATAATTTTTTTATAATTTTAAATAATATATATTAATATAATTTATTTAGTTATTTTAGTTTTTATAAAAACATAGTACATACTACAACAAACACCATAAAAAAAAATTTTCAAACTTTGTATAAAATAAAAAAAAAAAAAAATTTACAACTTTTAAGTAAAATTTCAAACTCTTCAGCTAGAATTTTTTGGCAGATTTCGAGTATCATTGTGCCAGCTATTTACTTTTATTTTTTATAAAAAACATAGTTCATTCTACCACACGAACCATATAACTCGAATTTCCAAACTTTGTATAAAATTAAAAAAAAAATTCAACATATTTTCATAAAATTTTAAGAATTTTTGCGTAGAATTTCTAGAAAAAATTCTAGCTATTTCGATGTAACGAGCATTTAATTTTGATATGACATTATGCCAATAATTTATTTTTACTTTTTTTTTTACTTCATATTTTACTGTTTTTGTTATTTAAAAATATAGTTCACGCTACAACAAAAACTATTTAACTCAGGTTTCCAAGCTTTATGTAATATTTAAAAAATCCAAAAATTCATTTTCATAAAAATTGCAAATTTTTTGGTAAGAGTTTGTAGAAAAATTTCGAATGCAGTTTTTTAATCCATGAAATTTTGGTATAATTTTGTGCCAGTTATTTATTTTCTATTTATTGATTTTTTTACATATTTTAATATTTTTTTATATATTTTTTTTTATTATTTTTTTATAAAAACATAATTCATACTACAACAAAAACCTTATAATCCAAAAATCCAAGCTTTGTATAAAATAAAAAAAATCAACTAATTTTCATAAAAATTTCAAACTTTTGCGTCAGAATTTTTAGACAAATTTCGAATAAGCATTCAATATGGGTATAATATTGAACCAGCTTAAAGTAACTTAAAATTCGCGTTTATTTTCTATAATATTTTTTTTTGGTGGCGGTATTATGAATTTTCCTTGCATATAACGAATACTCGAAATTTCTTTTGTTATGTGGAGAAAATGCATTACACTTAGACCACTAACAAACAAAAAATACACTATCGCGCAAAATTAATCACCCTATCGGAAGATTTATAATTTTTCTAAATGGCATTCATCAAGCATATTTGACACGTGAGCATTAGACAGCTGCAGTGTGAAAAAAGACAAGCGTAAAGAGCGCGTAAAGCTCAAATAAAGATTTCCGCCAAAATTTTCAAAATCATTGGTTTTTATATAGTGAAAAAAATTATTCCAGAACAAAATTGAATGATTAATTTTGCGTCACCACAAATATGTACCTGTAGAGCGAAAATAAAAATTAATATAGTATCACTCAGAATACTTTTTTTTTGTATTTAAGTTTCATAAATGAAAATTTAAGTAAAGAAACCATGTTGTAGTATAAGCTATGTATATTTTTGTTAAAAATTAAAAAAAGTAACAATCAATAATAAAAACGTTGCCATATGTCGTGCTGCTATAATTGCGAACATAAGTGTAAGTATCCACTGCAAACTTGCCGCAGATTGAATGCCTTCATTTGACTCAATTGCTTGATAACGATAACGATAATTTAATTAATTTGATCTGATTTGATTTGGTATCTTTCATTGTTCTCATCAAAATGTTATTGTCACTGCTATCCTACATTCTTCATTCATTGTACTAATACTGCACAACACATACGTACGTACGTAGTTACTCGTGCCATAAACACTTTTTGTGTAAACTGCGGCCGTCTACGAAATTTCATTTCAGCTATTTTGTGATATTTATTTATAGTGTTGACAACGTTAAAAATGTCATGCAGACGGGAATGCTCTTTCGCACAAGCGGAATCATGTTTAAGGCGTCTGCTGAGCGTGAGTACTTCTAAGTCACGTGACATTTCGGAAGACTCATGACATAAATCTTTTACTATTGTACTTTTCTTTGCTTAGTGTAAACATTAGCAAAATATTAGCGCTTAGTTGGAAATACATACATACATATTTACGCTTTGTCGTCATGTATGACGCGCTAAATAAAGCATAGTGAAAAATAAAACAAATTATTTGATAAAAATAGCAAGGAACTGCGTGTAAAATTAAGTTAAAGCTTTCAGCAACAATAAACGGCAACATGTTGTGTTGCTGTGTGGGATTAGCAACATTTGTGTGCTTATACACCAACGCCTATTCGTCGACTTCTCACGCTCACGTTCTTTCTCTCTGTCGTCTATGTTCGTGCGTCTTAAAAGCTGCTCGTTTCCGTTTCTTTTTTAAATTTGTTTCATTTTAAAATGTTCCTCTTGTTGTTTTTCGGGTGCCGTAAGAAATTCACCACGCGCACTGTTGCGCCGATGTTAGTGTGTTAAAAGCGCAAAATAGCGGTATGGCAAGCATAATGAAATGTTCGACGTTCGAGGACGTTCATGTCTGTAAAAATAGTTTTACGATTGCTTGTGTGTTTTTATGTTTTTATTTTTTTACGTATCGAGAGCTCAAAAAACAAAACAAACACATTTTAGTTTTTTTTTCTGCTGATTCATTTGAACGGCATGTTGATAGCTGTAAAGTAATGGATTGCATTCTTCACGATTGCTGTGCTTTGTTTTTGATTTTTGTTGTATTTTTACTGGAGTCTTTGTGTGACAGCAGTTGTAGGAGAGCTAAGAACTAGACACAGTTTTCTTTAATGGCAGACAAATTGGTGTCTATTTTTATAATATAGGCTGGGAGAGGTTGATTTTCCTCGCACATTTTTAATGAGTTTATGAAGCATTCCGGTTTTTCTTTTGTTTTATTTTGCTCTTAACACTTCTTACATTATTTGTTTTGCTACTCAATGTGCTTTTGCTTAAAAACATGCTTTTATTTATTAAGTGATCTCACACCGCCTTCTCAGTGCCACACGCAACAAATATGCGCTGGGTGGATTTCGTTTATCCTAGAAAATGATTTTGTGTTTTTCGTTTACTTGTTGTTGTTTTTGAGTTATTTATGTACGCGCAGTGCATATTGATGTTTAAAGCATTTCGTGGAGGCATCAACAGATGCTGTCATCTTTCCACATTAAAGGCAATTCATCTTTCTTTGCATTTTTCAGACTTTTTTACACATTTCGTTAAGTGGATATACTGACGTAATTTTCTAAAACTGCGGCACAAAAGAAAGTTTACATAATTTGAGGCATAAATTAACTATTAATTATTACTCATTTTAAAGTAGCATCAAAATATTGCACGCTACTTCTGTTCACTCTCTAGAGGAGATCAAAGAAAAAACAAAATAGTGGATACCTGCGTACCAAGAATTTAAAGTAATCTCGATTTATTTGCTTTGCTCATAGATTAGCATAATTTAAAGGAGATTAGCATACCAATCAAGTTTCTTGAATAAACTGTGCAGCCTGCTGAACGGCTAAATTTGTTTTTGTCTATATAAAACGCACCGGGTGAGTTATAATTCTCTCTTACAGCGGTAGTGCCCTTTAACCGCAGTTGATCCGTGGTTACTTTAGAAAGGATGGCAGACCAAAATGAATATGAAGGTGAAGGCTTAACATAGTTGAGTTTCCGCTTTTCTCTTTGAGTTATGCGTTAGTCTCTTTGAGCCACAGTCGATTAACGATTCGGCATACGTCAGCATAGTCAACTCCATGTTACACAGAAATACGAAGGACTTCAGCGTCTTCTACTGTCCATACACTCATCCATATTTGGCGCATTCGTAGCCGCTCAACGCCGTTAAATTTGAAACTTGTAATTTTTAAGTTAAACAAGACCTTATATAATTTTTCTTCTGCTGTTTAAACATACCCTTGTACGCCTAGCAGCCATCTTTTCTGTTCTTACACTTTAGTTCATAGAAATACATATGTGATTACCTGCTCTGAGCTATTGCGAATACGCCCGCAAAGGTTTGTAAGTTTCTTTGAAATTGCTAGGTGGCGCTGGAGTCGTAATATTTCTAAAACTCTGACATACAGTCCATTAGGCTTGTTAGGTCGAAGCATATTTTTCACAAGCAAAGACCTCGCCTATAAAAAATTATTCCTGACATTATCGTAGTCACCATTTCTGATAGTGCATTGAAAAAAGAGGGTGGTTAGATTCCAAGAATTTATGTGGCCTATACAAACAAACAAATAAGGAAAGGAATAAATCCGGTCTGAACCGAGCTTTATAAGCTCGAGGAAATTTTTGCTAAAATTTAATTTGGGCTGACTGTTCATTTTTATAAGCAAAGACCATGAGAGTTATAGCTCGTAACAAAGTCGAAAAGTGAGCGTGGTTCTTATCCAATCTCGAAAATAATTATATCGGATCGAAATGGGAGAGGGAGAGTAATATGTGCACCAAGTTTGGTGGAGTTTTATTAAGACGTTATTGGGGTTCGCGGATTTACCCAGCAGTTAGCATGGTGCCGCCTATTTTTCAAAATTTTACTTGCGTTGTATTTTTTTGTTTGTTTTGGGATCAACATTTGTACCAAAATAGAGTAATTTTCTTCCTTGCTGAAAATTGCCGTTATATAGAAGGTGGGCGTGGTTATTGACTGATTTTGCTTATTTTCAATACCAAACTACCATGAACAAAGAGAGTAAGTTTCATTAAAATATATTAAATTTGACTCCGCTTGATGGACGGACGAACGGACATGCATGATTGAATTGATTCCTCTCATCATTCTGAACAAGGATGATATATTTACTAAATTTGGCCATTAGCAATGGTGAAAAGCAAAATTGTGCGAGCAATTTCACTCGTGCGAGCTCGTTGCACACATTTTCCCCAACATCATCTCAATTTTTTGTGAACACATGCCCTGTTTCGTCAGCCCATCAGCTGATTCTTTCAAATTCGCTGAGAGCCGGTTGACGGTCTGATATTGGATACACGCGTAAACATTTTTTCAGCATGGCATATGTATGCCCATCAAAGATGAGAGATTATCAATTTTGGTCTGCACGTATGGTAGCGAGTAACTTCGGCTGATACGTCACTGGGTACTCGGCAGCAGCCTGCTCATTTCACATGAATCTCACATACTCGTCCAATCAGACGTTGTTCAGACGGCAACGAAGCAGCATGAGCGATGGCTATCTTAATTTTTTCGTATATCACCAACAGAATCTAATTATTTTCGGAAACAAGGAGCTGCTCCGACCTCGGTTACGTCAACCAATCAGCTGATTCTTTCAAATCCACTCAGAGTTGGTTAACGGTTTGATATTGGCTACACCTTCTGATTTTTTTCACCATGTATGCCCATATCTATCTCTACGGTTATGTAAACAAATGTATAATACCCTCCTGTGCGAGGGTATAAAAATATAGGCTTTTCGCAATGTGTCCGAATAAATCATCCAGTTACTAAACAAAATAACAATGCGTGCCAGGAGTTTGCTAGCGTTTGTGAGTAATTATATACTCCGCCAATGATTGCTTACATGCATGCATGTCTGTATATATTACACATACTACTACATGCTGTATACTACTTTGCATATTACATACCTACTAAGTAAGCATTGAGTTTGAAAGTAAATCGAATTTGGAGCGTAACCTATATTACTATTAACCCAAATGTAACTTTTCATCTGAATAATAAATTTTACCAAATGTAGGAGGTGAAATCATTGTTTGAAAAAGGTTAAATCTGTTTAATTTGTTTTTAATCGGCCTTTGAATCGTATTGTATACATAAATAATTATAAATATAGCTGCGCGTTGCAATAAAGTTATTTCTGTTATTAAAGCGGGCTGTGTTGCAAATACTACCGTTTATTGAAAGCTGAGTCCTCATCAAACATGGGGTTTCCCATGATATTTGAATATATTTTAGAACCTCTGCATTTATTTCTTTAAATGTTATACTTATTCCATGCTGTTGTTGATTCTGTATAATAATAGGTGGCACAAAATTAATCATCTTATTGCAAGATTTATACTTTTTGCAAATGGCATCGTGCGGCAATCATATTTGATGCTTGTGAATTAGACTGCTGTAGTATTCAAACAGACAAGGCGAGGTCAAAATAAAGAGTTCCTTCACTAAAAATTAGCATATTTAAGAAATGTTATAAATTCAAATAAAACCAGACATCAATAAAAAAAGTATAAATATTTTAAAAAACAAAATTGAATGATTAATTTTGCGCCACCGTGTACATATTTTTAAATATGGATGCAATTTTTCAAAACATACAATAAAATCGTATTGACATACGTCGCAATAATAGCCTAGCTTTATGGGCAGTTCTGTCGAAATTAACGTCATATTTGTTTATATAATTAAAGTTTACGTGAGTGCAATGCCGAGTTAATGCCTTCAATAATAAAAAAATTAAATGTCGTTAAAACAGCATTTGCAATAATTCTTCTACGCCTCATTGAGCGCTAAATTCGTACAGTGTCGTCATTTGCTATTTATTACCAAAAATGTCTGAATGTATACCATATTTATTATGGATGAATTTAACCACCTGAAATCACGAGAATTCAACACACGCGAAGAAATAGAATGCAAACGCTACATAATCGAATATAAAATATTTGGAAATGCGCACAAAACTTAAGTCATCCAGTGCGACTTTGGTGCCTATTCGTACATGAATGAGTAAATGCAAATTTAATTACTGCAATGGCAAAACAGCAAAAAAAAAAACTAAATAAAAATACGAATGAAGCAAACAAATACAAATAAAAGCATAAAAACATGCCAGCATAAAACACAATTGACACAAAGCAGGAAGAAAAATAAAGTAAAAAAATACAAAAATCAACCGCATTGATGGTAAACAAATAAATGACTTCATCGGCGTTAAACAGCTTGCGGGTGATAAATAAGATATTTGGAAATAAAAACATTTGAAAATTCCTACCAAAAAATATGGGATATATGCCACATACTGCTGGCGCCCAGCTTGACAGCAACATTTTGTGACAGAATGACTATAACGAGCGTGCGACGAGTATGTACGAAAATATGGACACATATTTTTCATGTAGATATGTATGTATATCGATTTGTGCACAGAGAAAAATGAAAAAAAAAAATGTTTTTAATTTAAAAAATTAAAAAAAAAAAGTAAAAAAAAAAATTGACAAGTAACTAAAATATTTGCGGCAGCTAGCCTTGCTACGCGTACGCCTGCTATTTAAAGCAAAACACAAAAACAAAGCAGAAAGAACACACAGGAAATCAGGTCACATGCGAAAGTAAGTGAGTGTCAAAGTGAAAATGGACTACTTATGCAGAAAGAAACGTTTGCCTAGAGATCGCACACGACTGCTGCTTGTTCCGGCGCCTGGAAGTAATACCCATCAACATTCACAAACCAGTTACCAACCAGCTGTACTTGATCTCAAATACCGAAATAATATAATAAAACCAATTTAGCATGCACTTAACACTTGTGCATCTTTGTATGTGCGCTATCGCTGCTTGTTTTGGGTGCCGGCCACAGCTTTTTGATGACATTTACGGCGGCACGTAAGCAGCCAAATCGAACAGTGAATGCTGCCAAACATTGAGCGAATAGTGAATCAGTACTTGTTCTGATGTGCGGAGCGCTGTACTCCACCGTGTGTTTGTGTAGGAGTACCTAACGGTTGGCTCTTGGTTCGATACTCGCTGAGGGTCATGAAACATCAACTGGTGGAAAAAATTTTGTTTCTAATGAGAGTTTGTTGCATGGTAGGCAATTACAAATCTACGAGTGCATTTCTGTCATGAAAAAGATATGCCTAAAATATCTGTTTCCGTCTGCCATCCATTCAGTGGTGGCATGAATTTTTGGGTACTCCACCTTAGTGTCTACCATAAATTGGTCTAGAAACTAGGATATGCAAATATTTTTGTTTTGATTTTATCTCCTTGCACAGTGCCATTTATTATTGTACTTTTTCATGTTTTGTATGAATTTCTGAATTTCGCGCTTCGACACTTTCGAAATACATATCTTAATTTATCGTTAGCAAACCAAAAGAAAAAACAAAAAAAAAAAAAAAAACAAAAAAAAAACAGAAACGTACGAATAAATTTTACGCTAGCAAGCCAACAAGCATTTAAATGAATAACCTGGCTGTTGATTGCTAACTGCCGGTCTCGCGCTTGGTCTGTCTACCGAATGATTGCAATGAGGTAATCGCGTAATTATAAATTTATTAATATTTATTTTGTTTGCGTATTTTGTCATTGCGCTGTTGGTGGTGTAATTTTTTATGCAAAGTTGACATTAGCGTGAAGAAAGCAACAAAAAAAGAGGGAGAAATATAAACAATAAGCCAAAAAAAAATTTATAAAAAAATAAAGTAAAATAATAGATAAACTAACAAGAAAACCCAAATAATTAGGTTATTCAAATTCGTCGGTTTCTGCGTTTGGATCATTTTTTATGAACCTTTATTTTTGTTTCTACTGTTTATTTATGTTTTTATTTTAGATGATTAATTTTTTAGCTTTTACCATTTAATTAAATTTCTGTTTGTGATGTACAAGAAATTTGCAAACGCGCTGATGATTTGCATATTTTTCAAGATCGCAAAAGTGGAATTGTGAAGCAAGTGCCATTAAATAAAGCGAGCGAGTGATTGTATAAGAGAGGGTACGATTATCGAAAAAGAGAAGTGGTTTTCAGATAGACAGGGAGAGAGAGAAAGTGTATGTGTTGAAACCGAAGAGAAGGCGCAAATATTGAAGCGAATGTATATTGAAAAGAAAGAGCAGGAATAAACTTTAAACAGGAAAGAGATAAGAAGACTAAAATGTTAAGCAAGTTAAACTCAAAAGAAAGGAAAAAATACACCTTCTAATACAAGGTGATTCAATACGCCAGCATAATTTATTTCATAAATACAACACAGAATTTCTCGAAATGATTATTTATTAATTCTTCATGAGTGTATGAAATACAAATGAGTTCAAAAAAAAATAAAAATAAAAAAATACAAAAAATGCCAAATAAGCTAAAAACAAATCAGGTAAAAAAAAAATAATAATGAGTTAAAAAACAAAAATACAAATAAGTTGAAAACAATAATACAAATGATTTAAATGCTCACCACAACTCCTCTGAATTCACGGGATGGGTACATACAAAATCTCCATGAGTTTTTCGCATACTTTAGGCTTTTATATCATTTATAACGCATACAATTTCGTTCTTTAGTTCTGGAATCGTCGTGGAATTATTGGTATAGACCATATTTTTCATGTAGCTCCAAAAAAAGATGTCCAATGGAGTAAAATCGCAAAATTTCGGGGGCCATTTGAGCTTGATGTTTCGTCTTGGATACTTTGTACGTAATGGGACCATTATTTCATGCGCTGTGTAGCAAGTGACACCGCTCTTTTCAAACCACCTATAGTCTGGGTGCTTGTCATTTAATTCAGGCCATAAAAAGTTTGTTGTCATGCCACGATAACGTTAACCGTAATAGCGTTTTCGGCATCATTTTCGAAGAAGTGTGGTCCGATGACACGCTGGCCCAAAAATCACACTCAACAGTGACTCGTTGTGGATGGAAGGTTTTTTCTTGAATTATGCGTGGATTTCTAGTACTCCAAATGGTACAGTTTTGCTAGTTAACGTATCCGTTTAAGTGAAAAAGTGCCTTATCGCTCAATGCACAAAGCGCGCACAGCACTTCTTGCAGAACTAACACTTTCATAACACGTTCGAATCACGTTATTCAACTGGTTATAATTCCATCACTATGTTTGCAAAATGTCTATAGAATAATTAAATTAAAATAAATTAATAGCATAATTGACATATCACAAATAATTGTAATCAAAGATCTGCATTACCCTCGAATCACAGACAGAAAGACAGTAAGTTTTCTTGTTTCAGTAAAAAATAACTTCCAAGTTAGATCTCACGACAAACGTATAAAATTCAGAGTAAAATAGTGAATGAAAAGTTGCTTTATTGGTTACAAAGCTCGTTTGGTTTACTCGTAAATGTGTGAAATGGAACCATTAAATAAAATATGTGTGAATTACAAATCGAAGCATTATGCAGTAGCGTAGCAACAATTTACTCTCAACTTTACACTCACATTTGCCCTGCAAATGTAGTTGAGCTACAAACTGATCTTTCATTCCCTTCTTTACCAACAAATTTAAGTACTCTCCAACTCGCCGGCTGTTTCGCTGTTTCATCTCTCTTGGTATTAAAATTCACCATACTAGCTCGCTTCACTCAACCATTGTTGCTTAACTTTTACATTGACTATAGTATTCACTACTCGTCGTTATCGCTGTTTCAAGTTCGCAAAAATGCATACATATGCATACATATATACACATGTGTCAGTGCATATACGCATTCGTATATTTGCTTAATGGACTTTACAGCCGGCTTTTTATGACGAACACTGGCACTAAGTGGCTTATCAAAGTAATCTATGTACATAAATACATACATACATACATAAAAACGCATACCTCGTGTGGCAGCTGGAGTGTGTGAAATATCAATTTTCTCTTTAAAGAGGTTGAATCATAAATTCGTGATTGATGCCAAAAAAGCAGATATGTGCATGAAAGGCCTTCAAAGACAATTGAAGCAATTATGAGATGTGCAAATAAATTTGCCAAAAATGTGTAAAAAAAAAAATTATAGAAATAAATAAATGGCAAGCACTACTTGAAAATGGAACAGACAAAGTAGCAAAAACAGAAAATAAAATCAAATAAGAAAATAGCAAAAATAAAAGAAAAACGTGATCGTTGAGTGGTGAATTGAGTGCGGCCGATCGAAATAGCATACGGGTATTGGTATGATCACCACGCTTTTAAGGCAACACAAGCGCTCTCGTGCACGCCAACACAAACACATACCTATAAAGGTACACATGTTATATACATATAATAGTATAATGTGCACTTGGCCGGTTCTCGATCGAATGACGAACACCGCTGAGGTTGCCAAAATGTTCAATAAAAATCAGTTGGAATTTAGCGTTGAAAGAAAGCGGATGTGATTTACTGGATGGCTGGAAGCTAATAAAAGGAGCATCAGCTAAAGCGAAAGAGAAAGGAATTTCGAAAGGAAATATTGTACAAATACGATTAAAAGAAAATAAAGCGTGCGATAAAAGAAAAAAATAAATATAAAAGGCAAATACACAGCAGAATAAAATAGACATTCTAAAAAAGCTGTAGTACAAAAAAAAAAAATAAATACATAAAAAATTACAAATAAAGTGAAAGAACTTGAAGTAAAAAATTTAAGGGAAATTCAAGTCGGCGCACACTAGCGAAAAGAGAAAAGCTTTACAGGCGGCGCGTAACCCACAAAAAAGTATAACAAGAATTGCATTTTATCTCCGAAAAGAAAAAAATATTAATATACCATTTTTTGCTCTTTTTTCTGGCATATTTCGCAAGGCATTGGACGTGCAACAAGGTTACGCACATTTGAGACTTTTCTGCAGTTTGTAGAACTGCTGAAGCGTGGTACGTGGCGTATGAGTAACGAATTTAGCTCGCTTGTTTTTCTTTCCATAAGAAAAGTGAACTTGAAAGAGTTAAGCAGAAGAAGCCTGTGGATTTTATTACAGCACGAAAAGAAAATTTTCAGCAGCTAATCAAGCGAAACGCAAGCACACGCCTGCCTCCTCTTCCCACCCACCGAGCGTTACAGAGGAGGTTGGGTCAGTCGTGACTAAGCTGAGCGAAAAGGGAAGCGATCAAACAAGAAAGTTCCACTTTCACGAGCAGAAGACTGAATTAGTAGTTTAGAAGATAATTAAAAGCAACGTCAACCGTACCAAATACCAAAGAACAGGACGAGCGATCTTAGCATCAGCAACAAGCTAACAAATAAGCAACGAAAAAATTTCGCTTCAACGAAATTATTGCGATTGCCTAGAAACTGTTGCGAACGCATTTGCAAGCATTTGTCGTAAAAAAGCAAGAGGTTCGTTCCCAAGTGAAAGAAAATGAAAATATTTTTTTTCGGTTTTTGGTTTTGTCTTACTTTGCAGCTAAACAGATTTTCGATATACATTTTATAAATTCTACGTAGCAAGCGCAGGCAAGCAGCGGATAGCAACTTGAATTGGTGCTGCGTGTGCGCCAAGCAACAAGCGTACGAAAACGGGCAAGTTGGTGAAGAGCGGATGGGGGGGAGATGTACGACAAAACGATAACTTAAAACTTGCTGCTGTTGTCACCGTTCTTTGTTTTTGTCGCGCGCTTTGTCACCGATCGCGCAAAGCGTCAACGCATTAACGCTGGCAGCTCTGCGATTAAGTCATCGTCTTTTGTCTACATAAAACAAAACAAAAAAAAAAACTATGTAGCTTGCGACTAAAGTGGTGTGGGGAATAGGAAAAAAACGCAGCAGCATAATTTGCACGAGCTTGAACTCTAAGCAGCAAAACTGTTAAAACAAAAAAGAAAACGCGAAACTAGAAAGTTAAGAAGTAAAAGATCAAAACCTAAAGAAAACTCAAAAGCGAAACAATATATACGAATTTATAAGTAAATAATGAGTGAGGTCAGCCGTTGGTCTTCGCATTGTCCACATGCTTGCTTGTGGACTCTGACGTCGGTCAGTGGCTCGATGGACTAAAGACCACTTAATCTAGTTTGTGGTCGATTTGAAATTCTGCCAAGAATCTCGTTGGTGGCCTGGCTTGGCTGGCAGGTCATTTGTGTGCGTGTAGCTACAGCAATGCCAAAAAGCTTATGAATATAAATTTGCGCTATTTCTAGAAATTCTAGTTTTACTTCTTGTACTAGAACGGTGTTGCTGCATACATTTCATTTGTTTATTTTATTAAAATTTGCTAGGCGTTTCTGTGAATAGCGGAAATGGCAGAAATGCAGACGGTTAGTCAGACGGCGGCTTAGGCAGATGTTGAAAAATGGTTTCCGCTTCAAGTAAAGGAATTTTATTGTAGCAAATACAATATGAGGTTTTTTTTTGGAGAGAGTTGGGGACTGTTATGTGGCTAATTGATAGCATATTTAGTGAGCGTATTTTTTTTTAAATAGTGCATTAAAAGGCTAAACCAATATTAGTTAACTGAATTTTCTTCGAACTACGTTTTTTGTTTGTTGGTTTTAAGAAATTTTTTTTATTCATCTTTTTTTTTTTAATTTTCTCATTCCTCAAAACAAGAAAACGCTGTAAATTGAACGGAACGTCTATCACATTTCTTTGTGTAAACAAGCCGTGAAATATGAAATCAAGCACAGCTGGTTCAATAAGAAATATCGTAACAAAAACAAAAGGGGACAAAAAGTTTTAGAAGAAACAGAAAAAATTGTAGCTGAAAGTATTTGCTCAATTTTTGTTTTATTAATGCCATTTTATTTGAAAATTTGTTTACAATATGGTGCAAACAGAATTCTCCATTTGCTAAAATGAAATGAATTTTTTAAAGTACTGTGCGTAAACAGTAATTTAAGGAATTTATTTGCAATTCACTAAGAATTTTAAGAACCTTAGCCGGCAAAAAATATTTACTAAAACTGTGCGTTTCTAAAATTTCTTGAAAATTTCACACCTACGCAACTCGGCCGCAATACTCGCTAAATTTTTAGTTTCTTTGTTTTGTTTTAAAAGTAAGACGAAAAAATTAGGAAATAAAATTATTTTAAAATTAAAAAAAGTTTAAAATTTCGCCAATACTCATTTCTGTTACACAGCGATTAAATGTTTTAAATCGTAAATTCTGAAGTTTAAATGTATTTCGAATTTCTTGTTTTAATACAGCATTTTTAATTTTGTCATTTTTAGCAACTATTTCTGTAAATTATACTTTTCACATTGCGTCTGGGTTTCGAAATCATAAAATTTTCATATCAATTTTTTTATTTTTTTTTGCTTAATTTAAGTTTAATTAATTAATGAAAAATTTAATGTTTTATTTTAATTTTTAAATAACTAATTTTTAATTAAAAGAAAAAAATGTTTAATTTATTAAAATTTATTATTATTAAAATTTAATTTATTTTAAATTACAATTAATTCAACTAATATTTGATATTTCATTTGCTTATTCTGTTATTTTCTCAATTTCAGTTTTGCTTTGCTTGTTTTTGAAAGTTAACTTGCTCAATTTTAAGCCGTTGTCGTTGTTGGCTATTTCTAAATTATTTATATTAATTAAAACTTTATTTAGTTATTACATTTACTTCTTTTTGAAAACTTTACGTTTTCATTTTAACAACTATTTCTCTTAATTGCAATACTCAGTTTTCCACAAAGAAATTCATTTTAGGAGATCATTCAAAAAAAATCAAAATTTTATCTTTCAATTTTTTCCGAAATTTTTTTATCATTGTTAATTTTTTTATCAATTCTGTCCAATAAGAGAATCTATTTTTTACCTTACAAACTAACACTTTTTAGTGCTTAAATTTTCTGTCGTTGACGTTGACGATCGATGCATTCTAATGTATTTTTTGTCAAATTTCAAAAAAAAAAAATTTAAATGGAATCTCTAAATTTATTTTCAAGCACACTAAAATAAATAAATGGATTTTTAGAGCGAAAAGCCGCAAAAAACAAAAATAACAGCTACATGACTTTAGTGTATATGTAGAAATATTTGAAGGAAAAAAACAAAAACAAAATTTAAACGTAAAAACACTTTATGGAATTTCTAAAAAAACTACAGGCAAAAGCGAAATCCGCGAAAAAAACTTAAAATATCCTACATAATATACAGCTAATAATACAAACACTACCACCAATGCATTTATAAAACAAAATAGTAAAAGTTAAACGTACAGGGAGAAGCTAAATGAAATTCAAGTGTGCTCGTGTGTGCCGTTTTGTTTTGCTGTAGCTGCTAGCAGCGCCGTAAAAGTCTACGAAAAATTACGCCGAATTTATTTTCTAGATATGTAGTATGCCTTATTTTTAAACACTTTTGGCACTCACATACATATTTGTTTTGTTTTTTTTTTCTAATATTTTTGTGAGGATTTGCATTTCGTTATGTTGGTCTTTTATATTATTTTATTTTATTTACTTATTATTATTTTTTTTATAAAGTTAAATCTCTATAACTTTTTGGTCTTTTTTCTTTGACATACGTTTTTTGTGCAGTTTTTCTTATTTACTTTTAGTTTATGAGTATTTCTGCATCTCTTTTTCTACTTTGGCTTCAGTCCAAAAACGCAATGCGCTGTGAAAGCCGTTAAAGCAACATGTTGGCGATGTTTCAATATTTAGCATTATTCTGTGTAAATACGTACACACATATGTATATAAGTAAGTGCACATACTACGCATATCAGCACGTCATCTCCGGCGACAAGCGACGCCGGTGGTGGCATGTGCGCCTGCCATTCAGTCTGTTCCATAAGTTGAAGCTTTTTCTTTCAACTTTTTTCTTTCAATTTGATATTGTTTTACACAAAGATACAAAGAGTAAATGTTTTAAAAACTTTTACAGTGGTGGGTGGTTAATGTGCCATCATAGAATTATTAAAACAAAGAAATTCAATTACTAACTAACATTTTTTTATTTGCAAAGAATTTGGTACTAATGCAGGAAATATTTTTTCCATCTACAACTGTTTTTATTTAAAAGAGATTATTATTACTCAATGACGTAATGTCCTTAAAAATATTCATATAAAAATAAAAGCGGAAAAAATTCGCTGATTTTGCACGTACAAATTAACGAAGTGGGCTTAACTGATAAAATGCATGCATGTGGATCGCTGCAAAGGCCTTTGGCATGCATGTAACTATACACACAATTGCATTTTCGGTGCATTTACTTGCATGTGTGTGTGTGTACGCCTAAGGTTGGTAATATTAGTGATAATTGTCAATCCCGAGATTTCGGGATTTTGAAATCTAATGGAATGTAACTTGCTTAAAATCCGTTAAAATTCAATACCATTTTTGAGTTGATTTTTTATAAAAATTGTAAAAATTTTTGTAGAAAATTGCTTATTTAGTGCAACAATTTTTAAAACATGAATTAGTTCAAAAATTTTTAAAACATGAATTAGCTTACAAATAAGTAGGTTTTTTTATCATAGTTACGTAAATTTAGACTTACCAACATTTTTAAGATAAAAAATGTTCATTGTAATAACTTTGAATTCCTCTATAAGCTAAAAATCAAAGAGCAGCTTTAGAGTCTTAGGTCTATAGTATAATTTATTACATTCAAAATGCCAAGTCTTCAAACCGTCATCTAAATTTTTAGCACATAAAACCTGCAGCAGAAAACACCACTCTGCAGCTAAAAGCTGCTACTCATCTTATTCCAAATCTTTTCTAAACATTTAACTAAAAAATAAGAATCATAAATTAGCCTGGTATCTATATAGGCTAATCCCGTTACTTAAATAATATCAACATCCTGTGATCCCAGTATAGGCATCTCTAGTACGCACAGTGCGTATAAACGCCCTGGGTGTGGTGCTGGTTACGTCAATTTGTCTGCCAAACAGATGTGGGTGAATTTTAAAAATAAAACTTAAAGTAAGAATGCATAAATAAATAAATAAATAAATAAATAAATAAATAAATAAGGAATGAGGAATGAGGAATCACAACAAAAGCCGCTGAAAAGAACAAAAACAAATCGTGCAAGCATAGCAACACCTTCCAATTTTCAAGTAAAAGAAAGCGAAAACTGAAACAAAAACTAGGGGATGCAATAAATTTACGCGCTCATCATTAATGTCAGCTAAAAATGTTAAGCGAAATTTTTTTACATTTTATTTATTTTTTTACCTTATTTAACTTTTCTTAATCTCTTTCTTTTTTACTTTTTTTCTTTTTAATCTTTGATCACAGAAATTCTTAAACCGCCTTTACTTTCTTTCCAATTTCTCATCCATTTGTAATAATTTTTCACATGTTTCCTATGTGTATGTAATTTTATTTACATCTGCAAAAGGCATAAGTTGCATTTAAAGCAAAAGCTCCTACCAACATACCTATCGTGTATAAAATATTCTATATATGCGTGTGGAGAGAAAAACTGTGTTTGGTTTGTTTGTATGTGCCCTTAAAGTCAACAAAACGCAGACCAATAAAACATATTTCGAAACTACTGCTCTTCCTGGCGTCTCAACCAAACACAACAATAAAGTCAAATCTTACTTATTACAGACCAAACAAATACTAGCGGCCGAGAGCTACCGCATAACCGGCATTTTTCACGATCGCTCTGGAACTCTCTTTAGTGTCTCGCTCTCTCGTTGCCACGGCACTCATACTCTTCTCGTTTACTTCTTTGTTTATGTGTTTTTCTTCATTCGTTACGTTGCCTAAATATTTTTGGTTTTTTTTTGCAATCAACAGCAGCAAAAATCGGAGGCAAGCACATACAGATATGTGATTTTAATCTCAATGAGATTTTAAAAAGAAAATAAGTTTCCAAAAAGAGACAGAAAAATTGCTTAATGAGATCATGACAGCAAAACAGCCGATTTCCGCTTTGAGGTTTTCTTTTTGGCAGAAGCCATCTGGGAAAAGCGCCCATTAATTTATGTGAGCAATCAACTGGCAGCATCTCCCCAGCTACAAGTCCTCTTGAAGGCGTCGAAACTTATATGTACATTTTCTTTCTATGCTCTTTGTTCGCTACACTGCCATTTTCGAAAACGTTTTCGAATTCGCTAGCAATTTTCTTCTGGGCTGCTATGTATATTTGTCCGTATGTATGTACATCGGGCACTGCTGCCTTAGCCAAACAATATTTTGGTCCGTTCATTTGGAGAATTCTCATTTACTAGCGCGGTCGCATTTCTTCCACGGAAACCTTTGACGCATTTTTAATCCCAAATACTTAACAAAGACATACATTTTTTCTCAAGTGTTCGATTGCCGCAACCGATTGAAAATAACGCGCACATTTTTTTCAAAAAGAAAAAAAAACGCAAATCTAAGAATTTTAAACACTTTTAAATTTTCCCAGGGGGGAAACAACCAAAGCATAATTATTATCTACGTCTTACTACGTACAATAACTGAAACGCAATAGCCGAGGGGTTGACCGCGTGGTTTTTGCACAAAAAAATTTGGCGTGCCTCAACGACGGAACTTAAATCTTATTTTCGCTCATTCGATCTAATTTTCGCTCATTCTCTCTCTTCCTCTCTATTTCGCAGATTAAACGACACCTTACGCGAGAAGGATCGCCAGGTTGGCAAGGATCTGGAAGAGATCGAAAAAGTCTTCCATCGCATTTCAGAGCTGCAAGATAAATTTAACGCGCTATTTGAGCAGATACAAGAAGTACACGCTTTTGACGAGAATATCGCCGCTATTGAAAAGTCCCTAAACGATTTGCAGCAACAAGTTGACAAAGCGGTTGAGGAGAGCCAACAATTGATCGCCAACACCAAGGAGAGCTACTTGAAGAAACAGAATCTGGTACCCAGTGATATACAACAGGAGTTTACCGCGTTAGAATTGCTCTCAGAGCGAGTACAAGGCGCCATGGAAACGAAACAAAAGGACTTCAAACGTGCCAAGACTGTACGCACCGAATACCTGAGCGGCGTGGATGAGATCCAAAGATGGCTGCGACAGGCGGAAGTGCAAGTGCAAGATCGTACACTCGCACCCACACAGATGAAAGAACTACTGCATCGCATCAATCAAGAAATTGCCGGCATTTATGAGCGCTTCACAATGGTTAAAACAAATGGACAACTGATTATCGATAATTGTCGCAATAGTAATGAGAAACTACTCGTACAATCGACGATCGATCAGTTGGCACAAGAATTGGGACAAGTACGCTCGTGGTTGGATGAGAAGAAACAACAAGTCGGTGATAGTTTGGATGCATGGACAAGATTTATGAATTTATACCAAATTGTGATGGCGTGGGTCGCCGAGAAACGCATCTTCCTCGATCAGACAATCGAACTGCGCACACTACCCGAGGCACGAAACAAACTCAATGACTATGCGGCGGCTGTGAAGAGTATCAAACCAATCGTGAAGCATTTGAGCGAAATGGATAAGGAACTGGAACACATTGGACAAGTGACGACTGTGGGCGATCTCAAGGACAAATTGCAAGAGGCTGAGGATGCGAAGGTTTCCGTGGAAGCGGTACTACTGGAAAGGGTAGGTGAAACAGTGGGAGGAAAGGTGAAATTGGTAACATTGAGAGTGTTCAATAGAAAGGTGGCTTTAAATATTGAACAAAATATGATTTGATGGGGTGTAAGTAGGCTTGATGTGCTGGAAAGGTTATAAATTAGAGAAGAACGCATAAACTGGGTTTGAGTTATAAGCTCGTGGATGACGGAAACTCATTTCGGGATGACAGCAAGCGATAAGGAAAAATTTCACCTCCGCGAATTGTAAATTTTTAGTGTTTTTCTTGCATTCAAATCCAACGATTTCGAGAGTCTTAATTGAACTCTTTAATAGGTGCATCAACTTTGCCAAATCTTTTTAGGGTAATTCGAAAACACTTTGTCTTATTAATATTTCGAATTTTCAATACACAGAATTCCCTATTACAAGAAGCCTGTGAAGAATGGGATCAATGCGAACGCAAAATCAAGGACATACGCAACTGGATAGACAAAACGAAGCAATCATTGGACTCGCCGCAACATAAGAAGAAACCGCTGCGTGATCAATTGGGCTATTGCGAGAAAACACTAGCAGACATTAATGTACAGAAAACCAAACTGCGCCTATCCATCGAGAAATTGGAGGTGAGTGAGGTGCCCACGCCACCTTGACATAGTTAACATTATAGTTGTAAAAGTTTACAACAAATAAGAAATTATTGTTGATTAAAAGCAAATTAAATAATGCGTGCGTTTTTGCCGATCTCTCTCTTTCTCTTTCTCTCCCGCTTCGCTTTTCTCTTTTACCCTTCTGTGTCTGCAGGTGCACTTCCGCAATGGTATGGGTGGCGATCCGCGCCTAAGCGAAAATGTCGATGAGCTGTTGAAGGTCTTGGACGGACTGGCGGAATTGGTACGCACCAAAACCACTAGTCTGGAAGAGACTCTGAGCCAGATCGACATCTATCAGCAACAGATGCAAACGTTGCGTCAGAAGATCATACAAGAGGAGCAACAATTGCGGCTCGTGATGGCGCCCACGTATCTGCCACACGATCGTGAGCGTGCATTAGCAGAGCAACAGGTATGTAAACGGAACAGGCAGGTGTTGTTTTTATATTATTTATGATAATTATCAACTATTTAGTTTACGTAGTAGAATATATGTATATATAAATAGCATATAATAAAAGTGATTACTAGCTGTGAGGCAGTGAGTTGTTAAGCTGTTTTTAGGACACACTTAGTTGTTGTCTGACAGTTGGCAGATTATATGTTTAGGATCTGAAAAGTATTTGAAAAAAAATGGAAGGTTTTTGCGGCCCCCTCTTTTTAGGGTATTTCCTGTGCTTTTTCTCTCTTTCTCACATTCTGCTAAGTTTTTGAGACCCTCGAATAAAAGCACAGTTCTTTCATTGACATCGAAATCATTATCGCAAAACATTTGGTGCTGTTTATTTTCAATAACACAAACGGTTCCCAGAGCGACCGACTGTTGTTAGCAAATGTTAACGAATTGTAATTTGACTAACACACGCACCCTACCTGGAAATCCCTCCCCATAAGTAACTTCTAGCAGCATTGTAAATTATTATTATTTATTTTTTAATTTTTTTTTTTTTGGTATTAGTAAGATGACGCAGTTTTTTTAACTTATTTTATTTATTTATTTTTAACAAACTTGATGGGTACCAAATTTCATGATTTTTTTCGCTAAGGAAGTTGCACGGTGGCTGCGAAGTTTTTGAAATTGGCAATTAAAAATACTTTTTTTTTTTTGGTATACAAATACCTTATTTTGAGTTTGTATTGTTTTTTCTTTAACTATGTTTTTTTGTTTGTATTTTTTCTTCAAATTGTTCTTTTTATTTTTTAATTTTTTTACGAATTTTTGGTTTACATTCTCAAATTATCTCTTTATTTTCTACATTGATTGCACACAAATCATACGCAGATTGCATCTGCACGCCATCCTACCCACCTTTTCCTGTGTGTATAATTTATGTATTTTTTCATGGTTTTTGGTTGAGTGTATTTGTTGCCATGCCACTATTCATTTGTATTTTAACACCGTGCAGCATCATCATTTTGTCTATATGCCATCATGCCCATCAATTCATAACTCATTTTAAGTGAGCGCAAAGTTACAGAAAATTGTGAAGAGATTTTCGTTAAAGTTTTAACTATGCGCTATTGAAGCATTCAGGCTCGTTTGAGTGTCTTTAAAGAGTAAAATGAGCAAAAACAAAAAACGCATTTTGCAGACTTTATATGGCAGAAGATTTTGCAAGGTTTGAAGTTCAAAGTTTAAAAATGAGCATTCCTTTTTGGCACTTAAGTTGGCTTTTGCGCTACGGCTTTCAAACTGCTAGAACTCCTACTAAGAAATCGACCTGAATAAAGATTAAAAAAATATTATGTTTACTAAAGCGCCTCTCACGCCCACTCTATAGCGCATATCAAAAACAAAGTTCAGTTAAAAGACGCGTAAGTAAACTCTCGTACGGATGTGTGAGCTCACCTAAACCATTTTCTGTAGCTTTGTCGTTACAATCGACACAAAATCATGCATACGAAAGAGTTTGAGAAAAATGTGCGCATAAGAAATTTTTCTAAATTATAATAAAAAACAGCGGCTTAGAAATTGTTTAGTTAGAATTGGCTCCAAAATTTGCATTTTTTCTACTTCGTGATGCAACCGAATTTTTAATTTTTATTTTTTAAATTTGAACGTCAACCACGTGAACTTGTTAAAACACATCAATTGTATGCAGCCAACACGTGGCACAAATATATTACGTACAAATCTACAAAGATATACATTTTTTGGTAAAAATTCTGTAGCTGAGCAGCAAATGTATATTTTTAAAGAAATTTCAGTGAAAATTTAGTGCTAAGCGTATGGAAATGCCTATGCGGCTGCCGTCATAGCGCGTATTTTTAGCTTTTTCTCTCGCAGTAACACAGAAATTGTGCATATGTGTGTATGTGTTCACCTTGAAGACTCGCGTATTAAATATAAATAATTACGCACGCACTGGTTGTGTGTGAAATTTCAAAATTTCATAATTTATAATTTTTTTTTTTTGGTTTTGGGATGACCGAATATGAGAAATGATTCACGTAGTGACTTCTGAAGAGAAAAAAAAAATATTATTTAAAAAACGTGAAAAGAATTGAAATTAGTTTTAGATTTATTTGCACATACATATGTAGAAAAAATATATTTTTCAACAGGAAAGCGGCAAAAATTTCAATAATTTCGCTTACAAATTCACTTTTGAAAATCGTGCTTTTTTGGATTGAAATTTTTTTTTTTTTGAAAATTTCAGTTATGACGCACTTTCGTACTTAAACATATGCTTAGTAGACGCCATTAAGCACTTAAGCCACTGCTGCTCATGCACGTAGGCTGGCTCATGTGTGTGTATATTTTTGCGCGAGAGCACCAAAAGCCGCCTAAAGCGGCTGCTGCATTGTTGCACAGTTGCATTGGCATTATCCGCACTGAATTAGTTTACACGCTCATTCCCATCATTCATTCACTCTGTCATTCATACATCATTTCATTACTCACATGTCCCGCCTTTGAATTTGAACACCAAAAGCGGTTGAGTAGCATTTAACTTGTTAAACGAAAACAAAAAAAATTAATAACATTTCTTTTCGTACTTCGTATTATAAATAAACGGTAGTAGTTCCTTACAGCTTGATTTTTCTAATTAAAAATAATTTGAAATTAATTCATTTTTATTGCATACTTGCAACTTGGGTTGTCGTACTCATATCTCATCTGCACTTATTGGGTATGGTTGAAAAAAGCTCTCTTTCTCTCTCTCTCTCGCACACACCCATAATTTAATTTACTTTACTTTCCTCTCTTTATGCTTCATGGTTTCCTTTAATTATTAAATATTTATTCTTATTATTATGAAAACAAAAAATGGTTAGTTTATAATTTTCAACATTATTTGACATTTTGTATTTCTTTTTTTCTTTTATTTACATTCTCATTTTATAACAAAAACAAAACCCAAAATAAAACAAAACAAAAATATGTTATATTGGGAACGTATACATATCTAAAACGTACATGAAAACATATAACTAAAAACAACAACAACAAAACGAAAAAAACATGTAAAACAAATGGTGTTGTTGCTTATTGAAATTTACTACGAAATAAACGGTAAAATGCGACGGTAATGGTATTGAAAAAAAAAACAATAATTCACTAACCAACTCACTTCTCACATACACACACACAAATTGCTACTAATTTAAATGATTAAAAATTGCTAAAACTTGTTTGAAAAAACGCTAAAAAACTGCCAAATATTAAAAAAAAAAATATTTGCAATCTAACAACTAATTAATTTTTTTTAACTAACGCTACCCTTACCGGCTTTGTCTAACTCACTGATGTCCTCTCCGCCCTACTCTGTCGTGCTTTCGCTACCTCATACTCATGAAAAATAAAAATATATATAAATAAAAAAATGTTAATATCTCACCCGCTATCTGCTTATTGCTTATATTTCACTCCATTGCGTTGCAAAAAATGTTCAAATATTAATAAATGCCTCTTGTTTAAAAAAATTGCCTTCTTCTTCCTCTGGTAAATGGGTAACTCTGTCTCGCTCTCTTACTGCGTGATAAACGCAACCGAAATATATTTATGAACTCATCCAACATGTATTTAAATGAAAAAAAAAAATATTTATATATATAAAATATTTATTTTACCATCTCCATGTCTATCAACCGCCACCTCGTCCTTATCCGCATATGCCTGTGTCACTGTGTGCCCATGTGTGTATGTATTTAGGCATGTCGGGAGCGTGTTAAGAATCTTCATTCAAAAATAACTGCACGCAATGAGCGCATCAAATTGTTGATCCATCGCGGCACACCGGACGATGCAATGCTAGATATATAGTTTTAGGCGCATAAACCAAATTTCAACCACACACACATTTATAAACAGCAGAAAAAACAAAAACAAAAACGATTACATTAAATACCATACATTACTACATTTTTACTATAAATATTTATAATTTTAATAATGTATAGGCAAACATTAATTATTTTAAATTTAATTTAAATTTTCGTACCTAATTATTAAAAAACAAAAAGAATAGAAAAAAATGTGTGCGCAGCGTAAAACTTCAATACCAATGAACACATTACGTACTTACAAATACAAACAATTTAGCTAAGTAGCAGCCACCGCCAATGAAGCTACGAAATGCGTCAAATTGCGCGCGTTCTGCAGGTACTTTTTCTGCTGTCGCGCCGTTCACAGACTCCCAATGTTGGCTGCGTATGGCAGTGGAGAAAAAGTGCCAGGAATATACTTGCCACTTGACGCAGCGTAAGAAAAACTTAACTTTTTTATTGTTGTCCACGTATCCGAACCGTTATTGTAAACAGCCATTATTTATAAATACAACTTAAAGAATAACCGAAAGCAAAAAAACAAAATGAAAAAAAGAAAAAAAGAAAAAATACAAACATAAATATTAAAAACCCTGACATGACCCCAAAACAGTAGCGATTTTAAAATAAAATATAATATAAAAATTTTTAAAAAAACTTTTGCGTAGTTATTTCAAAACCCTTCAGTGCATAGTGGCAGCATCTCTATAAGTCGAAACTTTTGTAGCAGCATTAGGCTTTTAGTAGGCTTAGCTGGAAATGCTAGAATTTGCTCAGTACCTTTCCATAGCTCAGTTAGTTCAGCTTTTATGTACTATATATAGATTATTTTGTCGATTGAGGGCTCGTGAAATATTTTTCTTCAATTACATACATACATACTATAATTTTTGTTTGCGAAACAAAACCTCTAACATATTTGGCAAATCTCGCCCTTTATTTTTTATTAAAAACAATGCTAGACTCTGCGTACGTCTATCGATGACATGCAACAGAAATACGATGTGATCGCAGCCTTATCATACACGCTGGATCCGCATTCCGTTGTTACCACATCATCGGCTGTGTCCATGCTATTGAAGCCATCCAAATTAGGCCTATCTTATGCGGAGGTGCTCTCGGGACATTCCAGTCCCGTGAGTTTTGCACAAACGGAAAGTGTTTTGAATAAGAGTAAGGTACAAAATGCCAAACTAGAGACCACTACCATAACCACAACAACCAACAACGAAAACACCACTACCACATCGACAATTCATAATGTAGTAGCCAGGCCAGAGGCTGTAAGCCGCGAGCCGCAAATAGTACAAGAATTTGAACCTCAACAATATGAAACCATGAATATCATTACCACCATGCAAGAATTGCAACCGGAACAACCGCAAAATGATGCAATCGACTTGGAAGTGCACTCGACATCAGTGCCACAAGTGCAGAGTTCGCAAATCGAATATATGAATGAGAGTGGTGAACACGTCACGGAGACGCGCACAACGACTACACGTACCACGACGCACCATGCGATGAGGAAAGCACAACAATCACAGCCTGAACGTGAACATGAATTAACGATAAGGGCTTGGCAAGAGACGCCCGCAGTGGCTAGCGTGCCGCTTCGGCAAGAAGAAGTCGCTTATCAAACGGCACTCATGCTGGATGCGCCACAACCCGCAGCCCGCCAACAGCAACTACAAGCGCCGCGCGAACAGCGTCGTGGTCGTTCGCCGCGCCGTCGTGCGCAGCATGACGACAACTCGCAATATCATTTAACAACCTCGTCGCAACATGCGCAATCGACGCAACACACGACGCGCGAATTCCGTGAGTCTCAATCACATGTGTCTAACACTGCGGCTACAACCGCACCTCGCAATCAGTTGCATCCAAGACCACAGCAACACCAATTGGAGCAACAACAGCAACAAGCACATCTGCTCACGCCCGCACAAGATCGCATGCGTTCACGTAGTCCCATCTGGGCGCCCGGCTCTACTTCTTATGCGGAAGTATTGCGCGGCATAGAGATGGAACGCCAGCGTGCAAATGCTGAACAAAATAAATCGCTAAGCGATAAAAGAACAGTAATTACTACTACGACCACGACTACAAGTGAGTACGTTACGCCGGTGCAGGCGCCTGCGTCAACGCAACCACAATATGAACCACAAATTCAGCAACATGTTGAAGAAAAAGAAGCATACGTGATAGAAACAAATGTCGTGGAATTTCAGCAACCAATGCACGATTTGCCGGCAGATACGGGTGGCTCCAGTACAGATTATGTAAATGCTGCCGCAACCTCAAAGCAAAACGACTCCGCACCGTTTGCAAGCGTGTTAATGGAGTCAACAACGACTCCAATTACACCCGTCGACAATACCACTATCGCAAGCACTTTAGTGGACCCAACCACATTACCAAACTCTTATGTCGATGTACCAATGACCGCCGCAGAAATACAGGCTACTTACCTGCAGCCCGATCCGCAACTCTATCAGAGTATGTATGAGAACATGGCTGATGCCGGTCAGTGGGGTTATGCAGCAATGCCTGAGGCGCAACAAGTGGCTCAAGCCGAGCCGTCGACGGCCTCTCAAAATTACTACGAACAAATTATACAAATGCAATATCCACAAGGTACAACCGCACAAACGACATACACTCAGTATCAGTACCAACCAACTGCTACGCAATACCAACTCATGACCGGTTATTATCCCACAGCGCAACAACAGCCCGAATCGTACCAAACAACAGTTTATGCAACACCCAATGATCAACAAACCCAGTTATACTATCAGCAACAAACACAGCCCTATCAAGAGCTGCAAAATGTTGGTTATGACACGCAGCCCCAAGAATATTTAACTGATTATCAACAAACGCCAGCGGGACAGAACGTGATTGATCAAGTGGTCACTACACTTGCGTCCATTGTACAAAATGTGACAACCACGCACACACTCGTTAATGCCCAGCAACAATTTGTACAAGATACAACAGAGCAATTCGAGCAATCAACGCATTCACCGTTCGAAGAATCTGTTCAAACTTATGAACAATCTTCATCCCCACAGCAATTTGAGCAACCCGCGCATTTACAACCCTACGAACAGTCGCAACCCGCGCAACATTATGAAGAAAAACCGCATACGCAATTGTATGAGCCGCAATCGATTGAAGTCGATGAGCCGCGCCCCGACATAACCTTCGGACAATTTGAGGTTAATGAAATAGAGTCTATCCCTGCCGAAATCGTGGAGACTCCACAAGCACACCATCTGTCCGTAGAATGCACGCAAGTATCCGTGCCGGAAGCGGTACAGCCAGCTCCTTACTCTGCTCCCTTGCAACCCATGGAACCTGTGATAGCGCAAGAAGCACTAGGATCTCCTCAAGTGCCCGAAAATCCCACATATTTTATAAGACAAGATATGGTACCAACAACAGAGCCCACACAAGGCACGACTTATGCTGAAGTACTATTTGGTATACATCAAGGTAGAAGTAATGTTTTCCAGCCATCCAGTCAACAGCCACAGCAACAGCAAACGCAAATCCGCATTACAACAACCAAATATGATACAAATACAAATAGAGCACAGCAACAAAGATTGACAACCAAAACTGCAACGACAACTACAACGACATATGCGACTACGACATCGAACAATAATAATCGTCGACCACTGAAGTCTCCTTCTCGGGATGCGTCAGCAGTTCAGAAAAGAGAAGACATAGCTTCCGTCGCTGCGGCAACATTGCCGCATCCACGTAAAGAACAACGACCTCCAAGAGGTCAACGGACTGATTCGAAACAGAGACATCACAACGGATCTCCACCAACAACGCACGAGGTGGATGTGCGACAGAAGAACGATAAACATGAAAAGCACGAGAAACATGATAAAAATATTAAAACTGTGGATGAGTCCACAATATCTGTAACAAGCAAGTCTAACAAGGACTCAAAGCATGTACGCGAAAGCAAAAAAGTGAAATCAGCTGAGGTTGTGCCTGAAATTCATGGAGAGACCACATTGGCTGCCGCAGCTCCTGTGGGAAGGTCAGGCACAACTAAGCAGCAGGTTAAAACTGTAGCTAATGTCGTGCATGAGAAAGAACCAGAGAAGAAACCATCAAAACCTAAAAGGCAAAAGAAACATAAGCATTCAGGTGAGATTGAAGAGCCTGTGGAGAAGAAAGAAAAGTCAGAAATGGTTATAATACATGAAGCCGCAAAAGTTAGCCCTGTCGCTGAAAAAGTTCCTGTTTCTGCTGAGAAGTCTATCGCTCCAGCAGATAAAGTAGTTCCTATTGAAAATATCGTTCCTCCTAGTGAAAATTTCGATGATATAAAGTCGAACACAATTGATTTCATTGCATCTGAAAGTGTAAAAGACATACCGGCCAAACCTGCGAGGAAAGATAGATCAAAAACGCAACGTAAACACTCACCAATTGAACCGACAGCGGAAGTAATACCCTGCAGTCAAATTGAGAAGGCGCCAGTAATTTCCGAGTCTACTAAACTCATAACGTCAAATAGTGGCTCCACTACTACGACTATCACAACGACAACAATAACCAAACGCACGACAAAGCGTATTATTACTAAAATCATTGATGGAAGAGAAGTTGTGATTGAGGAGGATGTAGTTGATGATGATGAGCCTTCCGGCGAAACTGAAGTTTTGCACAAGGAGGTTGTTGAACAACCTGAAATCGTTTCATCTACTATCACTACAGAAAAAATTCAGAGCAAAGATAAACCACAGAAGTCATCAAAGAAGGACAAAATAAAAGCGAAGAGTCAAGAAGTGACTGTAGAACCATTTGTAGTACAAACATTGACTACAGCGGAAACTATCGCCGAGCCTTTTATTGAGGACGAACCAAAACAAAAACAAGAGGTGGCAAATGTGCAAGTCGTAGAAGCGATTGTTGCAGATAAACCCAAATTAGTCACCAAGAAAGATAAGAAAAAGTCCCAAACTGCTAAAGAAACTTCTCCCATCACTGTGATTGAGAAACACTCTGTAGCTGAATATATTGAACCTAAACACAAGCCAGCCCAAAACGAACAACACTCAATCACAAAAGTTGTAGAGCCAACACCAATTGTTGTGGAAGAAAAAGTAATCGAAGGACCTTGGACACAAATGTCAACAGAACCCGACAACAGTTTAAAATCAAGCATTTCTCAATTCATAAATGCTGAAAAGGATAAATCAGAAAAGCCAACGAAAAAAGACACGAAAAAGACAAAAAGTCCAAAGAAACAAAAGGATACACCAACTGAGCCAATTGTAGAAACTGCTAGACCGATGACTGCACCGGTAGAAGCTGTTGTTGAAGAACTGACAATAATAGCGAAGCCCATCACGGAGAAATTTGTAGAAACCTCAACGTTGGTTGAGGAAAAATCCGCACTTGAAGAGGTTCCAGTCAACGCCATAGGGGAGAGCACGTTAGTTGTGGAAGAGAAACCAGCAGTTGAAGAGACTCGAGCTGAACATGCTGTTGAGGTCACAACATTTGCTGAAGAGAAACCCGTGCCTCAAGAGCCTCTAACCAATCCTGTGGTGGAGAGAACCAATGAGGAAGAACTTCTAACTACTGAGCCTATCGTAGAAGAAAAACCAGTAGTTGAAGAGACTCGATCTGAATCTCTTATTGAGATCACAATACCTGTTGGAGCCAAACCTGTATTTGAAGAAATTCAAACTAAACCTATTGTAGAGGAAACTAAACAGGAAGAGCCTCTAGCTGCTGAGCCTATTGCAGATGATAAACCAATAGGTGATGAGACTCGAGCTGAGCCTTTCGTTGAGATCACAACACTTGTTGGAGAGAAACCAGTGGTGGAGGAAATCAAACAAGAAGAGCCACTAACTGCTTGGCCTATTGCAGAGGCCAACGCAATTGTCAGCGAGAAAGAAGTGTTGCCAGAAAATACACTCAAATCAAGTATACATGATTTCATTGCTGCTGAAAAGCAAGCAGTTGAGAAACCGCAGAAACCTGCAAAGAAAGACAAGAAAAAGGCAAAGAGTCAAAAAGAGAAAAAAGAAATACCAGTGCTCCCAGCAGAACAACGCACTGTCGTCACTGAAGAAGTACCTATGGATACAAATGAGACTCCTACTGATGAAACCATAATATTTGGCGAAGAAATTTCTTCAACAGATGGATTCGCCACATCGATCATCAAAACTACTACAAGAAAAACATCAACTTTAACTACGCGTACAAAAATTATTAGAATTATTGACGGAAAGGAGGAAATTGTTGAAGAAGAAGAAACCACACAGAAAACTCCAAAGGAATCTGTTGAGCAACTTGTCAGCATTATTGAAGCGAAACCGGTTGTACAAGACATAAATACAGAACAAATCATTCAAGATGTTAATGTTTATCAGCCAGACTCTGAAATTGTAAGCATATCTACAGAGCAACCAAGAATCGAAACTTATTCCAGAACTACAACTGACGGTAATATATCTAAGACAACGACAGTGATTACGCGAAGAATTATTACAAAAATGATTGATGGAAAGGAAGTGCTAATTGAAGAAGGTGAAGATATAAATCCGGTTGAAAACAAACCAGCTTTCACAAAGGATACCATGATCACCACTAGCACCGAAACTGCTTTTGAGGAACCCATTGTTACCAGTGAGCCTGTTCCAGAGCCAGTTGTCGAATCTGCCGATGTGTTTGTAGGGGAGACTCTTTCGACTCAGGTCGCCGACTTCATTACCGCTGAAGGACAAACATCTGAAGTATCTCAGAAACCCTCAAAGAAAGTTAAGAAAGATAAAAAGCCAGGTAAACCGGAAAAAGAGTCCAAAACAGCAAACGTCGAGACAGTTGAAAATATTGTTAAGGTGGCAAAGAAAGAGAATGTCATGGAAAAAAATCTACCAATAGCAACAGTTGCTATTACTGAGGAAGAAAAATCTCCTGTTGATAAACCTCTTCTAGTCGCCAATGAGAACTTTTCACCGGATGCAATGTCGTCGCATATCACAACTACGACAACTATGACACAGGCAACACTACCGAAGTCTTCTATCAGTGTCTCAGTTCCCTTAAGGAAGTCAACGAAACAAGTTGCTTTCGCAATTGACGTTACAGATAATGAGCCTTTTGTTGCGGAGTTCAGTGAATCCGTTACAAAAGAGCGCGCAGACATTAAAACTTTGACAAACGACTTCTTAAGTGGTGAGAAGCAAATGCAACCACCACTCCATATACCACAAGCAACGGACGCTGAGACAGATGTAAAATCGGCTAAACCGATTGTACAGAAAGTCGCCGAAATAACAATTACAGAGCCACAGCCTGTATTAGAAACCACAGAGCCCCTGAATGAAATAAGTGCAATACCAAATATACCAGAAAAAGAACCACCGGCCGAAGACGAGAGTGGCGTAGTGAAGACCACGACCGTACGCAAGACGAAATTCGTCAAGAAAATAACACAAAAGAAACAAGAGTCACCTGAGCCGCAGGTTGTGCCACCAATAATAGAAGATATTGATGTGGCAGAGGAAGCGAAGGAAGAACCAAAAATTGAGAAATCGGAATCAGTTGTGAGAGAAGTAGCTGATAGTGGTGTTGTTAAAACCACAACAGTTCGCACAATGAGCATTAAGTCACAGAATGTCTCAGAAGGTGAAATTGCCGTTGCTACGGAAGTAACGGCAGAAAAAGAGTCTACACCAACACCTTCAGAAGAGGAAAAGTGCACTAATGCCGATGCATCAGTAACATTGGAAATTAAAAATGTCACGCCCTCAGAAGAACAAAATATCGCATCGATACAAGCAGACCAAGCAATTAGCGGAGAAGTGATTAAAACGATTCGTGTACGTAAAACGAAAACTGTTAAAAAGATTACGCAAAACATTGAAGAAGATACTGCCGAAAATACCACTACATCAACAAATGTGGCTGAAAACAAGGTGCTGGCCAAAGAACCTGCCGACGAGGGCACAACCCTTGAACCAAATGGCGGTGTAGTAAAAACTGTGACTGTGCGAACGACAAGCTTTGTCAGACGCATACCGCACGATTCCTGTGTCAATGCAAGTGACGAAACCGCTCAATCAGAAACGAGCGAATCGACAAGCGAAGATCAATTAAGAAAGTCACCAATGATTATTGAAGAGCCCAGTGAGAGCTCAACCACCACAACACATACAGATGGCGCTATCATAAAAACCACAACTATACGTACAATGCGATTGAATAAGACTATTGCATCGGATGGACGTATACTATTGAGAGAAGTGGATAATCCAGATGATATCTTAGTAACCTCCTCAATTGAAATGCCCGATCATGCGACATTGCCGGGAGGAAAACTCACTGATGTCATTGGATCATCTGAAACTTTGTCAAAAGCATATGTACCAACTGAAAGCACTAACAAACTCGAATTCGGTGGTATTGATGGGGTTCAAATTATTGATTCGTCAAATACTGTTGAAGTGGAATCACATAGTCCTGGCACTAAGGTTATTGATATTGAAACGAAAGAAGTACCAAATGTTGAGGAACAGCAATCACAGCAGACGACGAGTACAATTGACAGTACGCAATCCTCAGAAACAACCACTGACATTACAGTTACCAATAAGACCTTAATCACTCAATCTGACGAACAGTCAACAAAGTCTACCACTACCGTTACCAAACGTACTAGACTTATGACTTTACAGGGAACTAGTTTTGAAACTGTAGATGGTGAACCGCTACAACTAGTTAGTGAAAGTTACGAGAGCCCACCAAAATCGGGTGAGGTTAGAAAGATTGCGCTCATTACGCATGAGGAGAAATATAAAACACCAAAAATGAAAATGCATTTCGATTTCCCATCCGTTAGTCTTGAAGTTACAGAAACATTAACAGAACATTTAGAGAACACAGAAAACGAATCTGACAAAAGGAAGGTTGTAGAAGAAGTAAAGCAAGAAACTCAAACCGAAAAGACTCAGTCAGTCATTCGGACGGTAACGGAAGAGCAGATAAGGGATGATATTGTAGATGAGTCTGTAACTGTGAGTGATGTGAATAGTGAAGAGGTTTATAACTTAGCAGTTAACCCTGATGCCCCCACAAAGGTAGAGCCCTTAACACAAGAGGAGCAAAAGTTAGAAGAGTCAATATACGAGCAGCAAATTCAAATAGAAAATACAGATTCATTTATTGAGAAAGTAACAGAGGAGAGGATAGTAGATGAACTAATTACAAAAACCAACGAGGTTGTTGAAAACACTTTCCTGTCAACTGAAAAAACCAAAGTTGATATTGTATATCCGGATTCAACTCCTAAAGAAATTGAAACCCAAAACATCGAAAGGTTAGAAGAGCCCAGTGTAATGCCGACGAAACCAGTAGACACGCAAGAATTCATAACAGATATGACTGCTGAAGAGCAAGTATTATTTGAGGACATTAAGAAGAAGCTTTCTAAGAAAGATAAGAAGAAGCGCCCAGCGCTTCCTGAAGACTTTTTCAAACAGCAAGATGTAGATAGCACCGTAGAGTTGATTACAGAAGAGCGTTTAGCTAGCGAAACTAGAAATATTCCAAAACAAGAGGCACAAACCGAAAATGTTAAGCCAGTTGATAAAGATTTAACAAAAGAAATGACCAAAACTGTTTTAGAACAAAATATATTCCATGAATTGGTTGGAGGTAATTCACTTAAACTTAGGGAAATAAATAGGGTCGACGAACTGTATCATGAATTAGTTGAGCGGGATGTTCTTACTCTTGAGAAACATGTTGAGACCATTAAAGAACCTAAGGTTGAAGAAGAGGTGCAAGAAATAACAAAATTGCCTGAATTTACAGAAACCACTAATATTGCTAATGCTAATGAAATACCTACCGCTAAACCCTGCACAAGCGATCTAATCGAAGAATGTAGCCCCAATACTTCTTCACTCATTTGCTTTGAGATACCTAAGTATAAAACAGGTGAACTTCAATTAGCCGAAAAGACCTATATTGAAGTGAGTAACAAACACCCAGAACCCAAAATAGAAGACTTGCTCCAGAAAGAAGAAAATACTCTTATTAGCGAAGCTCTTAATAAAGACACAAGTGGAATTATAAGTGATATAAATATTTATTACGATGTTCCAAAATACGATGTGTCCCTTCTGGCACAAGCTGAAGTTAGATACCATGCCCTGCACGAAGATGTCAAACCACGATTACAGGAGACCGCAGTAAGTGAGGTAAGTGATAAAGAAGAAGAAAACTTAGTCGAAAAGGTTGCAAAGATTGAACTAGTAGACAAAGAAGATCAGTTAGTTTCAAAAACCACCTCCACTACATTTACCACGGGTACCATTGTATCTGAAACCACAGTGGAAGATATTTCTAAGCCCACTACTGAGACTGCAGCAGTAGTTAAGAAAGAGCCAATCGACAAGGACACCATAGTTATTCCATCAACTTTTCCCACCTCAAATGCCACGACCAACGTTGCTACTGTTACAAAAGCTCTAGCTTCGACGAGCAATACTGTTTGTGGGTTCATAAACTTCGAAATACCAAAGTACAATATTGAAGCTATTCAAACAGCTGAAAAACTTTTTGTTGAAAAAGTTGCAAAACAGCAAAATAATGCCTCGGAGGAAGTGAAGACTCTAGTTTTAATGCCTGCAGAAACCATTGAAAAGAAACCCATCGAAAATGTTGATGAAGTGGAAACAGTTGAAACTCCAATACAAGAAGTTGTTGATGTCGAATCTGTGGAAGCAGTTGAAACTCCAGTTCAGGGAGAGAAGGTTGTTGAGGAGAAACCAACCGAACCAATAAAAGAAGAACCAAAGAAACCTGCATATGCCGGTCTTCCAATTGACGAATCTTCTAGCACGTGGATAGATGTACTGGATGAACCTATGGTGTTCTCAGACGAAGAACAAACATCTGCTGAAACTGTGTCCCGCACCACTGCAACAACTACCACCATCACCACTGTTATTACTGAAGCTGTAGAAATGAAGACTCCAGAAATAAAGCCTGCAGAAGTGATTCGAGAAAAACTCATCGAAAAGATTGAAGAAATAAAACCAGATGAAACCACAGTGAAAGAAGTTTTGGAAGTCAAGACAGTTGAAGAGAAACCCATCGAAAAGATTGATGAAGTGAAACCAGATGAGACCACAGTGGAGGAAGTTTTGGAAGCCAAGACAGTTGAAGGAAAGCCCATCGAAAAGGTTGAAGAAGTGGAACCAGTTGAAACTCCAGAAGAGAAAGTTGTGGGAGTGAAAAGCGTTGAGGAGAAACCGGTTGAACCAATAAAGGATGCACCAAAGAAACCTGCATATGCCGGTCTTCCAATTGACGAATCTTCCAGCACGTGGATGGATGTACTGGACGAACCTATGGTGTTCACAGACGAAGAAGAAACATCTGATGAAACCGTGTCCCACACCAGCACGACAACTACCACCATCACCACTGTTGTTACTGAAGCTGTGGACATAAAAGCTCCAGAAATAAAACCTGCAAAAGTGATTGAAGAAAAACTCATCGAAACAATTGAAGAGAAACCAACCGAAAAGGCTGAAGAAGTGAAACCATATGAAACCACAATGGAGGAAGTTGTGGATGTCAAGACAGTTGAAGAAAAACCCATCGAAAAGGTTGAAGAAGTGGAACCAGTTGAAACTCCAGAAGAGAAAGTTGTGGGAGTGAAAAGCGTTGAGGAGAAACCGGTTGAACCAATAAAGGATGCACCAAAGAAACCTGCATATGCCAGTCTTCCAATTGACGAATCTTCCAGCACGTGGGTGGATGTACTGGACGAACCTATGGTGTTCACAGATGATGAACAAACATCTACTGAAAGTGTGTCCCACACCACTACAACAACTACCACCATCACCACTGTTGTTACTGAAGCTCTAGAAGTGAAAGCTCCAGAAATAAAACCTGCAGAAGTGATTGAAGAAAAACTCATCGAAACAGTTGAAGAGAAACCAACCGAAAAGGCTGAAGAAATGAAACCAGATGAGACCACAGTAGAGGAAGTTTTGGAAGTCAAGACAGTTGAAGAAAAACCCATCGAAAAGGTTGAAGAAGTGGAACCAGTTGAAACTCCATACCAGAAAGTTGTGGGAGCGAAAAGTGTTGAGGAGAAACCAGTTGAACCAATAAAGGATGCACCAAAGAAACCTGCATATGCCGGTCTTCCAATTGACGAATCTTCCAGCACGTGGATGGATGTACTGGACGAACCTATGGTGTTCACAGATGATGAACAAACATCTACTGAAAGTGTGTCCCACACCACTACAACAACTACCACCGTCACCACTGTTGTTACTGAAGCTCTAGAAGTGAAAGCTCCAGAAATTAATCCTGCAGAAATGGTTGAAGAAAAACTCTTCGAAAAGGTTGAAGAAGTGAAACCAAATGAAACTACAGTGGAGGGAGTTTTGGATGTCAAGACAGTTGAAGAGAAACCCATCGAAAAGGTTGAAGAAGTGGAACCAGTTGAAACTCCAGTAGGGGAGGTTGTGGAAATGAAGACTGTTGAGGAGAAACCGGTAGAACCAATAAAGGATGCACCAAAGAAACCTGCGTATGCTGGTCTTCCTATTGACGAATCTTCCAGCACGTGGATGGATGTACTGGACGAACCTATGGTGTTCTCAGACGAAGAACAAACATCTGATGAAACTGTGCCCCACACCACTACAACAACTACCACCATCACCACTGTTGTTACTAAAGCTGTAGAAGTGAAAGCTCCAGAAATTAATCCTGCAGAAATGGTTGAAGAAAAACTCATCGAAAGGGTTGAAGAAGTGAAACCAAATGAAACTACAGTGGAGGGAGTTTTGGATGTCAAGACAGTTGAAGAGAAACCCATCGAAAAGGTTGAAGAAGTGGAACCAGTTGAAACTCCAGTAGAGGAGGTTGTGGAAATGAAGACTGTTGAGGAGAAACCGGTAGAACCAATAAAGGATGCACCAAAGAAACCTGCGTATGCTGGTCTTCCTATTGACGAATCTTCCAGCACGTGGATGGATGTACTGGACGAACCTATGGTGTTCTCAGATGATGAACCAACATCTACTCCTGCTGAAACTGTGTCCCATACCACTAAATCAACCACCACCGTCACCACTGTTGTTACTGAAGCTGTGGAAATGAAGACTCCAGAAATAAAGCCTGCAGGAGTGATTGAAGAAAAACTCATCGAAAAGGTTGAAGAATTGAAACCAGTTGAAACCACAGTGGAAGAAATTGTGGAAGTGAAGACTGGTGCACAGAAGTCCATCGAAATAGTTGAAGAAGTGGAACCAGTTGAAAGCCAAGTAGAAGAAGTCACGAAATTGAAGGTTGTTGAGGAGAAACCAATCGAACCAATAAAGGATGCACCAAAGAAACCTGCATATGCCGGTCTTCCAATTGACGAATCTTCCAACACGTGGATGGATGTACTGGATGAACCTATGGTGTTCTCAGACGAAGAACAAACATCTGATGAAACTATGTCCCACACCACAGCGTCAACTACTACCACTGTTGTTACTGAAACTGTTGAAATAAAGCCTGCTGAAGAGAGTGTAGAGACACTCGAAAACGTTGACGAAGTTAAACTGGATAAGGTCACTGTGGAAAAGACTTCAGTAGATGTTGAAAAGACATCCGTCGAACCGATTGCTGAAGATATCGAGAGTGTAGGTGATAAAGCACATAAGGCCATATCGCAACATGTTACTCCAGTCACAGAAAAAATCCATGAAATTGCACAATTGACTTCTGTGGTGAATGAAGGCTTACTTGTTCAACCTGTTATGGAGAGAGCAAAAGAAGAAAAGATTGTCTCATGCGTTGATGACAAAATTTCCGGCATATCTATGAAAACGGAGGGAGAACAAATTCTACATAATTTAGAAATCAATTCAACAAATTCATTTGTTCCTTATGAAAACGTACCTCTAGCGCCTGAAGTAGCAAGTTATCCAATTACTCACTACTCGGAAGACACAGGTATTAATGAACCCGATTTACTTATTATGCCAAAATGGTCCGACGGGAAGCCCCTTCAAGAAGAAAAAACTGTAATTGATACTTGGTCAAGTGTATTAGAAGATACAGCACCTATTTCATCGAATATCGCCTTTACCTCAAAATTATCACCTAATGCTCCTGAATTTACACCATCCTACCTACGTCAGACAGACTCTGATCAAAACTTACTTTTCTTGGAAAGTGAAAGACATCTTAGTACCTTAATATCAGATCACGCTGATATAGATAATATGCAGAAAAAAGTCAAACAACAAAGAAAAGAGAGTATGCATAGAGATCATACACAACTCAATGTCGATGCTCCAGTATTCAAAGTTTCTGAAGAGTCGAGGGACTCAAATCCAGCGAAAGGAAAATCATATGCGGACGTTGTGTTTGGGGAGCTTCCTCATGTGGAAGAACCGAAAACGGTGCATCCAGTGAGCGAAAATAAAAATATCCCTGTCGAAAAAACAATAGAACAAAAAATAACCGTGGCCGAGCAGATCAAACGGAAAGATGATACGCATAAGAAAACAAAGAAAGAAAAACGTAAGACCGACAAAGTTGTAAAGATTGCTGAACCAGCAGCTAAAGATGTAACAGAAAAGGAAACTGATAAATTTGAAGAAAAAATTCAGCCAATAGTTTTGGAACTTCCCCAAAGTGAACCGGAAATTGCTCAAGCACCATTAATGTCGTGGTCATCTATAGTAAAGAAACCTGGTGAATGGGTTGACGACATCGTTAGTAAGACAAAGAAAATATTTATCGAGGACGAGAAAAAAGTGGCTTCTACTGAAAGAAAACATGATAAAGAAAGTTTGAGGGAGAAACCAGCAGCGCTTGAAAAGGACCGTAAATCTAAAAAGTCCCAGAAACATAAAAATATTGATGCTTCCTTAAAACCTATACTGTTAGAAGAAACTGTTCGGAAGCCAACAAAAGCGGAAGAAATTAGATCAATAGAAACTGACGAATCTGACGAATATAAGGAGAATGGCCAGAGCCCAGTTACATCTGAGGATGAGCCCCAAGTCGTAGCAGAAACACCTGCTGTTTCTGATAGTAACGTTCCAACAAAATCTGAAGGAACCTTCGTTTCTTGGGCTTCACTAGTAAGTAGACCAGGAGAATGGATTGATGAAACTGTTTCAAAACAAAAATCTACTGTGGAACCTTTACCTAAAAACGAAAAAGCAAAAACATTAAAAATAAAGGAAAAGAAGATTAAACCAAAACAAAAACCCGAGCGCATCTCAAAGCGGATGGAAGCACACATTGAAAAAGTTATTGAGCCGTGTGAGGTAGTTGAATCAGCAGAGCCGAAGCTTGTGGAAAAGGAACAGCCACAAACCGAAATAAA